>NC_092371.1:127677560-127987048 GCF_030028105.1 Mobula birostris
CTTAGGGAGTGCAGTGCTCAGCGTAATAGGATTAGAGACATGGCTGCCCACACAGACTGACTGTGGCCTTACTGTTTAGAAGTCCAGGATCCAGTTGCAGAGGGAGGTGTTGAGACCTGAGGGGACAGTTTCCCCACCAGTTTCTGGGGTATGATGGTGGTGAACACCGAAATGAAGTCTATAAACAGCAGTCTGACTTATGAGATCCCATTTTCCAGGTGGGATAAGACAGCATGGGGGGCATCATCAGTGGATCAATCTGAATGATAAGCAAACTGGAATGGGTCCAATGTAGCCAGGAGAAAGGCTTTACTGTACTCCATGACCAGCCGCTCAAAGCATTTCATGTTGGTTGATGTTAATGCCACCAGACGATAGTCATTTAGGCAGGTTGCTGTCACCTTCTTTGGCACTGGAATGATGGTTTCCACCTTGAAAACTGAGGGGACAATGGAATGCTTCAGAGAGATGCTCAATATATTCATCAGCACCTCCATCAGCTGGGTTGTGCAGTTTTTCAGAGCCTGACCTGGTCCCACAGCTTTGTGTGGGTTGGCTCCGGCCAAAGACTTCCTCACCTCTGCTTCAACTAGATGGAGTGGCTACTCCCCTATGAGGTGGGGAGGGGTGCCTTCCTCACCAGCAATAATCTCAGCATGAACTTTGATAATGTTTTTAGATGTACTTTGATAATAAATTTACTTTGTACTCTGCTCTACATGGGTTTTTTTATTCTCACATGTATGGAGATACAGTATGGTCAAAGTGGGTCTGCTTTACTGCTGTAAAACTCAATGAACACAGGCAATGACTACAGCATTAGCAGCAACTAATACACTAAGTTTATCTTGACTTCAAGGAGGCCTGTTACAAAGCTGTTCTAAAGACCTTTTGGCACATAAGCTTATTTCTCTCGAGAGGAATTTATTTATTTAGAGATATAGCACAGAACAGACCCTTCCAGCTGAATCAGCCAGCAACTTTCCTATTTAACACTGGGCTTATCACGGAACAATTTGCAACGATCAATTAACTGGTCTGTCTTTAGAATATGGGAGGAAACCAGATCACCCAGAGGAAACCCACATGCACACAGGAAGAAACACATAAGTTTCTTACAGATGGTGCCAGAATTGACCTCCAAACTCTGACGCCCTGAACTATAACAGCATCGTAATAATGGCTGTGCTTCCGTGGCTAAATTCTGGTGAATTTAAAAAACAATGTACAGTTTTATCTTCTGATTATAAATGACATAACATGTTTAGTTTCATGAAAAAGGGTGCAGTCCATGAGGTTATAGTGTCTGCTGTTCTGAAATTTGAGCTTTGCTTAACTGTGCACACTTAATCTGAATTGGGCATTGAGTTGTGTGTATTTAAAATAAATATTATTGTTGGTAACTGGGGATATGTATCACATAATCCACAAATTGCCTGGAAAAGTTCATGCTGAGATTATTGCCAAATTTGGCATTGACCTTTGAAATGAATGTGAGCCCATTTATTATAGACTGGAACCAGAAGGCAATCCAAAAGAACTGTCTGACACTAGAGCATTCCAGCACACTTATTGCGGAAGCATTCTAGCCCCTGTCAACAAAATGAAACATATTGAATTCATATTGTACAAAAAGCCTTTCTCAGCCAATACTTTGCACATCTAATCATGTTAAGATCAATTTTAAATATTGAAGGAATGAAGCATATAAGTGCAGTACAGGGAGGTATCACATGGGTAAAATATCAGCCATGAGCTTCTTGAATGGGGAAGCAGGCACAAGGGGCTGAATGGTCTGTTATCCAGCACCCATCTGGTTCTCTAGAGGATATTTTTCAGAGAAGCAGACCTGCCCTCGTGGCTTGATATGGCCTATATATGAATGCCGGATTAGTCTGTTCCATTCTTCCCTTTCCACCATCCAGAGACACAAATCATCTTTCCAGATGAAGCAGCAATTCACTTGAACTTCGCCCAATCTAGTGAATTACATTCTGCACTCACAATGTGGCCTCGCCTACACCAGAGAAACTAAACACAGATTGGCAAGCTGCTTCGCAGAGCTCCTGCACTCAGTCCACAAGGACATACCTGAGAATCCTGTTAATTGCTATTCAAGGTTCAAGGTTCATGGCCCAAAGTCCCTTGATGATCAAAGTACATATGCAGTATACAACTCTGGGATTTGTCTTTTCTAGACAGCCACAAAACAAAGAAAGCCATGAAAGCCATTCGAACCTTCATATGCAAAAAGCAAATAGTGCCAACAACGGCAACAAGAACATCTAAAGACCCCCCCCCCCAGGCCCCAACAACCACCACCTGTGGAAAAAGAACAATGAAATCACGCAAACGGCAACAAGGTAAAACCAGCAAGCCCCAAACCCCCTTCCCACATGCAAAAAAAAAAACAACCAAATCACACTAACAGCAACAGGAAAGAATAGGCAAAAACACAGAATATAAAACACAAAACTGTCCAATCCATAAAATGCAGACCCAGAACTTTGGTATCATCCTCCAATAGCATCACGGGAGAGAGGGAGAGAGAGAGAGAGACCACTCAAACACAGGGCCTTTCTCTGGGAGCAACAAGCAAGAGACCATCACACACTGACAAATCCCCTCTGGCAGCAGCAAACAAGAGGCTGACAGACAGCACTGAACACTCATTTGCCTCAGGATCTCAATTTTCCTAAGTATTTAATCAGTGAGATTGGTGAGAAATGAAGTTAATCATGGTCTCTAAGCTTCCAGGTCTCATGGCTGCTCGCCTCCTGGAATCTTCACGGAGAAAGCAAAGTTCCAGATCACTCAATCAATCTGAAGATCAGAAGCTTCAACAGTACCAGAAACACATTTAAAATAAAAAGGTATAGAAGTGAAAGAAAGAGTTTTGTGGGCTATCTGAAAGATGTCACCCGAGGCTGCATTGTTTGCCAATGTAATTCTTCACCCATTCCCACTCTGACCTCTCTGTCAGAGACAAAAAGAGACTACAAGTGTTGGAATCTGAAGCAAAAAATGACCTGCTGGGGAGCTCAATGAATCAGGAAGCATCTGTGGAGGGAAATGGACAATTAAAATTTCATATCAAGACCCTTTATCTGGACTATCCATTTCCCCCCACAGATGCTGCTTGAACTTCTGAGTTCTTCCAGTAGCTCATTTTCTGCTGATCTTGCTTTCAGTTCCATCATAGGCACAATCTCCCCACCAGTGAGGACATCTTTAATAGGTGATGCCTCTAGAAGGTGACAGCCATCACTAATGAGCCTCATCAGCTGGGACATGCCCTCTTCTCCTTACTACCTTCAGGGAGCAGGAATGGGAACCTGAAGGCCCATACTCATTGATTCAGAAACAGCTTCTTCCCTTCCCCTTTACCACCACATTTCCCAGTGGTGCATGAACCCAAGAACACTACTGCGTGACACACAAAATGCTGGAGGAACTTAGCAGGCCAGGCAGCATCTATGGAAAAGAGCGAACAGCTGCCGTTTCAGGCCGAGACTCTTCATCAGGATCCTCCTGTGTATTGCTTTGATTTCCAGTATCTGCAGATTTTCTCTTGTTTATGATTGAAGACTACTGCATTATTCTTTCCTCTGCACTCTTCATTCATTTTTCTAATTTATTTCAATGTTATGTATTTGCTGCAACAAAACAACAAGTTTCAAATCATGTACTTCAGAGACAGTAAGCCCGATTCTGCTTATTCTGTCTGTAGTTTCCTACCCTGGTACAAAAACACACCACACAAATTTGTGAAACGATTCTTATCTTCTGTCTGACTAAGTTATAGTATCATTAAAAAAAAACCTACTTTAGGCAACTCACTCCCTCTGTCTTTGTCAAAATGGCTATTTATGCAATTCCTTGGATTGGCTAAGTTTCTCTCTCTCCTCTCCAGAGGTAATTTCTTTACACAAGAGGGTGGAGAGTACCTGAATGGAATGAGCTGCCAGAGTAAGTGGTCAAGGCCAGTACAATCACAACGTTTAAGAGGCATTTGGATAGATACTTGGAGGGGAAGGGCTTGGAAGGTTACTGGACAAACATGGGGAACAGGGACTAGCAGGGTGTACCAGTTGGGCTGAATGGCCTGTTTCTGTGCTTTATTAATCAATGAATCACTGAACTAGACAGCATAGTCAGCAATTTAGTTCAAAGAACATGTTTTAAGTGCTGTTTTAACTCTGACTTTTAAATAATGACTCCTTTTCTCTTTCTACAGAATCTTCCTGACCTGCTGACTGTTGACAAATATTTATTAATAACTTTTATTTCCAATTTTCAGTTTTCATGTTCAAGCTACTTCAGTGCAATTGATTGAAATGTAAATATTGGCTAGTGTGCAGGGCTGACTCATTAGTGCTTATTCTGATCGGTGTCACAGGATACTTTTTGGACCCACCACAAACAACAACCAACATTCTGATTAACTTTCAATTCAGAAGTTGGCAATTCCAACACTTACGTTCACTCAGTACCACCCTGGCAATAGACTTCTCATCAGAGTCGTAGCCTTACAGCACACAATCTGGTCCTTTGTCTCACCATGCTGATCATAAAGTACCTAAAACTGATTTTTCTTTCAACTCCATTCTCCTGCCAGTAACCCTTAACCTTCTTACCAATAAGAATCTATCAGTCTCTTTCTCTTAAGTACACCCAGTCACTTGGCCTCCCCACCGAATGTGGAAATGAATTTCAGAGATTCACCACTCTCATTCCTCCTCATTTCAGTTTTATATGACCAATACTTTATTTCAAAGCTGTGCCTTCAGATTCTGGACTCTGCTACTGATGGAAACATCCTCTTCACATCCATGTTGTGACCTTTCCGTATCCAATAGGTGTCAATGAGGTCACCCTACATTCTTCGGAGCTCCATAGAGTACAAGCCCAGGGACACCAAACTCTTCTCATGTCTTAAGCCTTTCATTCCTGGCCCATTTTCATGAACTGTCTCTGGACCCTCTCCAGGGCCAGCACATTTTCCCTTAGATACAGGGTCCAAAATTGGTCACAGTTACTACACAGACTCGCGTAATAATGCACCAAAAACCTAGTTCTACAGAATCTGCCTATTCTGGATGTGTTGTGGGAGTTTGAACCAGCAACTAGAAACCCCAAGCCACACTCTATACCTAATAGCTTGGACTTCCATGTAAACTTTAAATAAAAACATCCCCCACACATAAACGCAAGCGGGTCCATGGATGCTGGAAATCTTGAGCAGCAAGATTCTGGAGGAACTTGGCAAGTCAGGCAGCATCTATCAGTCAACATTTCAAATTAAGATCCTTCACCAGGACTGAAATGAAATGGACACAAGCCAGAGCAAGAAGATAGGGGCGGGGGGTGGGGGAAAAAGAGGGGACAGGTGATGGGTGAGACCTGGTGAAGTGGGGGGGGGGGGATGTGGGTTTAAGAAAGAAGCTGGAGGGGATGTGGAAGGGATGAAGGACTGAAGAAAAAGGAATCTAATAGGAGAGGGGAGTTAACTATGGAAGGAAAGGAAGGAGGAGAGGAACCTGGGAGGGAGGTGAGGAGAAAGGGAAGAGGGTAACCAGAATGGGGACTAGAAAAAAGTGGGAGGGGGGTGAAGATTAGCAGAAGTTAGAGAGATTGATGTTCATGCCATCAGGTTGGAAGTGACCCAGTAGGAGATATGAGGTGTTGCTCCTCTAACCTGAGTTTGGCCTCATCGTGGCACTAGAGCAGGCCATGGATGAAGATGTCAGAATGGGAATGAGAGGTCGAATTGAGTGGGGCAGAGCAAAGGTCATCAAAAACAAAAATCCCCAATCTGTATCAGGTCTCACCCTGAATGGTGGGGAGGAAGGTAATGTAGGGGCACTATGGAGGGTTAAGTGCCAGGAGGGAGATCAGTGGGGAGGGACGAGTGAACAAGTGAGTAACATAGTGTGTTATCTTTACAGAAAGTGGGAGGGCGGGGAGAAAGAAAGATGGTCATGGTCAGTGGTAGGAGTGGTAGGGTCCCATTAGAGATAGCAGACGTTACAGATATGCTGAATACGAAAGCTCCTGGGGTGGTTAGTAAAGACAAGGCAAACCCCATCCCTGTTGTGGTAGTGGGAGGATAGGGCGAGGGCAGATGTGCAGAAAATGGAGGAGATGTGGGTGAGGGTAGCATCGATGGTGGTAGAAGGGAAACACAAATTCTTTTGGAAAAAAGCCAGCATCTCAGATATTCAAGAATGGAAAGGTTTATCCTGAAAACAGTTGCAGTGGAGACAGAAGAATGGAGAAAACAATATAGTATTTTTACACGTGATAGGTTGGGAAGACCTGCAGTGAGGATAACTGTGAGAGTCAGTATATTGTACAAGTTCGTGGAGATCTGTCTCAGGAAGGAAGGTGGAGAAAAGTCTGATAAAATTGATTAACTCAACATGGGTGCAGGAAGCAGCACAACTACAGTCCTCAATGTAGTGGAGGAAAATTTTGGGATGCATTACCGGTGTAGGCTTGGAATAGACATTTTTCCATTCCTGATTGCTGAAAGAGAAAACTCAAAATACTCTGCAGATGCTGAGGTCAAAGTAACACTCACAACATGCTGAAGGAACTCAGCAGGTCGGGCAGCATCCGTGGAAATGAATAGTCAACGTTTCGGGCCAGAACCCTTCATCAGGACTGAAGAGGGAAGGGGCAGAGGCCCCATAAAGAAGGTGGACAGAGGGTGGGAAGGAGAAGGCTGGAAGGTTCCAGGTGAAAAACCAGTGAGGGGAAAGATAAAGGGGTGGGGGAGTCCCAGTGCCACCTCCTCTACATCGGTGAGACCCGACACAGATTGGTGGACTGCTTTGTTAAGCACCTCCACTCCATCCGCCACAACAGAAAGGATCTCCCGGTTGCCACCCACTTCAACTCTGCTTCACATTCCTATTCGGATATATCCATACATGGCCTCCCCTGCTGCCATGATGAAGCTAAACTCAGGTTGGAGGAGCAACACCTTATATACCGTCTGGGTAGTCTCCAGCCCCTTAGTATGAACATTGAATTCTCCAACTTCCAGTAATTCCCTTCCCCTATCCCAGTTTCACTCTACCCCTTCCTCCAGCTGCCTACTACCTCCCTTATGGTTTTGCTTCTACTACCCATTATGCTTTCCCTTTTCCTTCTTCACCTTTCCTGCCTATCCCCTCAATCTTTCCCCTTACTGGTTTTTCACCTGGAACCTTCCAGCCTTCTCCTTCCCACCCTCCCCCCACCTTCTTTATAGGGCCTCTGCCCCTTCCCTCTACAGTCCTGACGATGGGTTCCATCCCAAAACGTTGACTGATCGTTTCCACGGATGCTGCCCGACCTGATGAGTTCCTCCAGAGAAAACTCGTATGCTTTTTAAAATTTATTTGATTTTACTCTAAATTCCATGCATTTAGAGTTGACACTGTTGCCCACAAGCTCAGTCCTTAGCCTCTTCCCTATTCGAAGGGATGTGCTGGCAATCATAAGTGGGAGTGAGAGTGGAATGTCAAAGAGCTCAGGTCTCTGGAGAGGAATATTAACCAACATCCTCGAAAGGTGAGGCATAACCAATATTTAAAGGCACCCACCAGGTTCAAATCTACTCTCAATGAGTTCCAGTCAAAGCTAACCATCCAGCAAAGTGCTGAGGGAGAAGATCACCTTTGGACATGTTAAATTAAGGTCATACCTGGTATCTTAAGTTGATGCAGGTCCCCCTTGGCAATGTTTAACAATCTCTAGATAGTCACTGAAGTAAAACAGGGTACATTAATTCTTTTACATGTTGAATGTCTTTTGGAACTTGTGATGCCAGCTGAACAAAAAATGACTGAGTAAGCTTTTTTATCCTCCAAATAGCATCAGTATCTTTGATGATCCTGTTATTTGTGTCTTTACAGCACAACCGAGACTGTCCTTAAACTATACTTTGATGGCTATAAAAAACTCTGAGCCAACTTTTACATCATGTCACATTCCCTTAACACCGCACATCTAAGAAAGCCACTCAGCCCATAAAGTTTGTGCTGGGTCTCAGCACAACTCCATCAATCAAATTGCCCCACTTATTTCCCTGTAACCTCCTCTCTCCCTGTTGCCTCTTTTCTCTGTGAAGACTGCACACGTGCTGTCAGACACTTAAAAGGACTTCTTTATACTGTATACTAATGATGAACTCCTGAACTCCCAATCTACCTCATGTCCTTTACACCTTATTGTCTACCAGCACTGCTTTAACATTATATCCGACATTCTGTAGGATCATTTGTACAGTGTTACCTCAATGTACTTATGTATGGAGTGATTTGTCTGGATGGTATGCAGTCAAAGATTTGCTGTATTGTGGTAGATGTGAGAATAATAATTCCAATCCCAATCCGGACCAAGATGTTCGGTTGAAGGGTCTCAACTGTCCATTTTACTCCACCGATGCTGCCTGCTCCACTGGGTTCCTTCAGAAGATTGTTTGTTGCTCATTGCTCCAGCCTGATTCTTCAAACCACTCATTCTGAGTAGGAATTTAACCTACTAGCCTGTACATCTTTCAAATATGGGAGGAACCTAGAGCACGCAAGGGCAAATGTGCAAACACGGTGTAGTTAGCACCAGTTTCAAATCCAGGTTGCTGAAGCTGTGGAGCAGCAATGCCATTGCACTCCTCCTTGATATCATAACAAGATAAAATAGATATTCAAATGCTGCCTTTGCTTTCTATTTTATGGAATTTTGCTATTGGTTCATTTCATACATTGTTAGTATTGTAAGTTCCTTCAAATCGAGCACATCATTGCCTGTGCAACATTGTCTGGTTATCCTAGAATTATCACAGGGGTGATTTAAATTCACCCTTCTCTTAAATTTCTCTCTTTACCTTTAAAATTCTCTTCACACTGCCCAGACTAGAGAGATGGTCTGCAGCTGGAATAATTATCCTTTACAAGGAAGACAATACTGTTATCCATGCAGCAGATATTCAACTTCCAAAAAATCTTTATCTTCACATCTTGTGCCTGATATCCAACAACAATGGAGAACTTGTAACCTATTAGGGCAAATCCAAATGGGTTTTGTTTCGTTACTTTCGTAATTACCGAGACACAATGAAAAACTTTTATTTGCATGCCGGCCAGACAGATCACTTCACATGTAAATACATTGAAGTAATAAGAAGGAAAACAGAACTCAGCATATAGTATTACAGTTACAGAGAAAATGCAGTGCAGGCAAACAGTGCAAGGGCCACAACAGTCTAGATTGGGAGATCAAAAGTTCCAAAGGAGGATAGTGAGGTAATATTCATTTGTTCATGGTCCTCCCACATTTTGCTGCTCACCTAAAGAGGGGCAATTTATACATAACAACTTATTCATCTTTGGGACATGGGAAGAAACTAGAGCACCTGGAGGAAACACATTTTGCCACAGAGAGAATGTTCAAACACCACACAGACAGCACTTGGGCAGGATCAAACCCAATTCCCTGGTGCTGTGAGGCAGCAGGTCTACCACCTGCATCTAATGTGTCTTCCAAAGAGACTGGCATCTCCAAGGCAAGGACATTGGGAAGGCTACAATTTGAATATTCCGTTCTGTTTTGGTTGCCATTACAAAGATACCATTGCATGGAAAGAGAGCAGAGCAGACTCAAGAAGAAGTTGCCAGGATCTGTGGGCCTAAGTAAGGGAGAGAAATTGAGCAAGGGAGGCTTTTTTTAAAAATTGATATGTAGGATTCCAAGGAGTGATTTATGGAGGTATGTAAAATCATGAAGGGCATCGATGGGGTGAATGTACAGAGTCTATTTCTCAGAGCTGGGAGATCAAGAGCTAGAGGAAATAGGGTTAAGATGAGAGAGGAGAGAGTTAATAGAAACCCAGTGGGCAACCTTTTCACCTGGAGGGTGAAAATAGAATAGAATTAGAACATAGAAAATGGAAAATAGAATGAACTGCAATAGAAAGCGGCTGAGGCAGCTACATCAACAACATTTGACAGGTACTTGAATGGTACATGGAGAAGAAAAGTTTAGAGGGATATATGAGCCAAACACAGGCAAGTGGTACTCATTTAGTCAGCATGGAACTGTTGGGTTTAAGGATCTGTTTCCATCCTGTACTTCCACAAGGATGTATTCCATCACAAGTTACACTGGGAGAGAGTAGAAATATTCTCTGCCTTTACTTCAGAGCCTTAGGGTCATTTCTCTTCAGTGACAGGGAACAATTTTTGCAGAAGTAGGTCTTTCTTCGCAAGGGGAAATGGTGGGAGGTGAGAGGAACATTCAAAAAGAAATGACTACCATAGACTTGCTTTCAAAGTTAACTTTGATGTTAACCTACTTGTCTATTATCAAAAGAGTTCCACAGGATGTTATCACCAATTGCATGGAAATATCTGAAGTCTTTCTGGGCCACCATTGCCATCAAGAACTTGTGCGTGGGAAGGATGAAATATTATCAGTATTAATTCATCTTAAATTACTATAGCATTTGTCAGAGAAAAAACAGCATAGCCCACTCTTTCTTCTCTTCCCAAGTAGCTATCATGTTTGGATTAAGTATTATTGTTTTAATGACTCCACATAAGAAAATTAATCTGATCTATGTATTGCAGCCCACTTGATCTCTCATAACAAAGCTAATTTAAGGAGAGAAAGGCAATAGGTCTCAGATTTTTAAGACCTCGTAAACTGACCGGAGGTACCTAAGAATTAGAAACAGGAGAATGTCATCCAAGCCTTTCAAGCCTGCTTTCTTTCATCAAAATCATATCGGCTCTTCTACCTCAATGCCACTTTCCCTCCTATGTCCTGATGAACTTCCTCTGCACTCTCCAGTACAAGTCTCAGATATAGTCATTAGAGTCCACAGCACTGAATCAGGCCCTTCAACCATGATGCCCACCTAAGACAGTCCTATTTGCCCATGTTTGATCCATATCCCTCTGAACCTTTTCTATTCATATTTTAAAAATTGCAAATTGTCAGTTTTTTAAAATTGCAAATTGGTTTATTGTTGTCACAGCGAAAAACTTTGTTAGCCATGTCATTACAACAGTGGATTGGAGTGGTACAAGGGAAAACAGTGACGTAATGCAGAATAAAGTGTTACAGCCACAGAGAAAGTGCAGCCCTGGTAGACAAGAAGATAAAAGGCCATAAAGATGTAGATTATGAAGATAAGATCTGATCATGCCAGGTACGATTCAATAGTCTTCCTAGAGTGGTATAGAAGCTATTGTTGAGTGTGGCTTTATATACTTTCAGGCTTTTCTATCTTCTGTCTGATGGGGCGGAGGCTGGGGGTGGGGGAGGGGGGTTGCAAAGAGAACAGATTGTCTGGGGTGATTGAAGTCTTTTTTTACATTCGCTTATTGTCCCTGCTCCATCAACTTGTGGCAGCTTGTTTCATATACACACCACACTCTGCATGAACTTACCTGTCAGGTCCCTTTCAGAATCTTCTCCGACTTTAAATCTGTGCTATTTAGTTTTTGATTCCCCTTTTCTGGGGAGAAAGAAGCGAAAACATTCACTCTATTCACGGCTCTCATGATTTAATACACCTCAGCTTCCTATTTTCCAATGAATAAAATCCTAGCTTGCCCAACCTCTCTGCATAATGCATGCCCTCAAATCCTGGCAACATTTCTCATAAATCTTCTTCGCACTCATTCCAGCTTCATGACATCTTTTCTGTCATGATTTAGTGAAAACTGAACACAATACACAAGCTGCAGCCTCACCAACGCATGGGACAACTGCATTGTAAGGTCGCACCTGCTGTACTCAGTACCCTGACTAATGAAGGTCAGCATTCCTAATGCCTTCTTCATCTCCTTGTCTAGCTGTATTACTACTTTCAGGAAACTATCTCTTTGTACTCCTGGATCCATCTATCCTGCAGCACTCCCAGGATTACGCTGTTCATTGTGAACTTTCTACTCTCGTTTGATTTATCAATGTGCAATACCTCACACTTACCTTGACTGAGTGTCATTTGCCTTGCTTTGTCCAATTTACCTAGTTGATCAAGATCTTCTTGTAACTCTTGATAAGCTGCTTCACTGTCTACGATACCACCTCTTTTAGTGTCACCTGCAAGCTTTGTGCATTCCCGTAGATACAATCTGTCCAGCACCAATCCCTGTGGCACACCACTTGTTGCATCTTTCCACCATCTCCCTCTGCACCTTCTGCTCCATGCCATCAAAGCAATTATGTGCCCACTGGCTCTCGGTGGATCCCATGCACCTGAACTTCCCCGGCTGGCATTGCAAGAGTGAAGTGACCTTGTCACGGCCTTGCTAAAGTCCATGCAGATAACATCCACCACTGTGCCCTCATCAATCCTCTTGAGCAAAACTCTTAACCTTAACCACTCTCTGGATTACTGCCCCCCAGGACATAACCATTGCAGCTGCTATATCTTTTCACATTTGATCTATCACATTCCCTGCCTCGAGGTGGTCTCTCCAATCAAAAGGCAGGGTCTCTGCTGAGGACCCTCCAAATTCGGGTCAAGTTTATTGTCACATGCATGCATGCAATGAAGATCTTAACAGCATCAGCATTATGGACAAATAGCATCCTATAAACAGAATTCTCAAGAAAACATATTAAATATGAACTTATTCAGATTTTACAGGAACAAACATACTTATAACAGAAAAAGACTCTATTTTAGTGCAAAATTACCAAAATGGCCATAGTGCTGTTAAACTGTGGTGATGAGGGTGGTGCCAAGTATTTGAAGAACAAAATGGTTGAAAGGAAGTAGCTGTTCATGAATCTGGCTCTTGTACCTCCTACCCGATATTTTTGTGAGAAGATGGCAGGGCCCAGATGGTGGGCCCTTTTGTACCTCCTACCCGATATTTTTGTGAGAAGATGGCGGGGCCCAGATGGTGGGCCCTTTTGATGATGGGTGATGGATCTTGAAGCATTTCCTCCTGTATAAACAACTGATGTTGTTGAGTGATGTGGCCCTGATGTATTGAATTAAGTCCACTACTCTCTGCAGCTTCTTAAGTTATCGCGCCTTCGAGTTGCTGCAGACCATAAGACCATAAGATTTAGGAGCAGAAGTAGGCCATTTGGCCCATCGAATCTGCTCCACCATTCAATCATGGGCTGATACACTTCATCCAGCCATCTCCACTCCCCTGCCTTTTCCCCATACTCTTTGATGCCCTGGCTAATCAACAACCTATCTATCTATGCCTTAAATACACCCAATGACTTGGCCTCCACAGCTGCTCATGGCAATAAATTCCACAGATTTACCACCCTCTGACTAAAGTAATTTCTCCGCATCTCTGTTCTAAAAGGACGTCCTTCAATCTTCAAGTCGTGCTCTCTTGTCCTAGAATCCCCTACCATGGGGAAACAATTTTGCCATATCTAATCTGTTCAGGCCTTTTAACATTTGAAATGTTTCTATGAGTGTCTCGCGAGTGCCTTACAGAGCCTCAACATCACATCCCTGCTCTTATATTCTATACCTCTAGAATTGAATGCCAACATTGCATTTGCCTTCTTCACAACTGACTCAGCCTGCAGGTTAACCTTTAGAGTACCTTGCACAAGGACTCCCAAGTCTCTTTGCATCTCTGCATTTTGAATTCTCTCCCCATCTAAATAACAGACTGCCCATTTATTTCTGCCACCAAAGTGCACGGCCATACACTTTCCAACATTGTATTTCATTTGCTGCTTCTTTGCTCATTCCCCTAAACTATTTAAGTCTCTCTGCAGGTTCTCTGTTTCCTCAACATACATTGTAAAAAGCAACGGTCCCAACACCGACCCCTGTGGAACTTCACTGGGAACCGGCAGCCAGCATTTATTCCCACTCTGTTTTCTGCCGACCAGCCAAGGCTCCACCCATGCTAGTAACTTCCCTGTAATTCCATGGGCTCTTATCTTGCTAAGCAGCCTCATGTGTGGCACCTTGTCAAAGGCCTTCTGAAAATCCAAGTACACCACATGCACTGCATCTCCTATATCTATCCTGCTTGTAATTTCCTCAAAAGTGGGTTAGTCAGGCAGGATTTTCCTTTCAGGAAACGATGATGCAATATGTCAGGATACCTTCAATGGTACATGTGTAGAAGTTTGTCAGAGTGCTCAGTGACAAGACAAACCCCCTTCACATCACACAAATTACTGGAGGAATTCAGCAGCTCAGATTGCATCTATGGAGAGAAATGGATGTTTTGAGTAAGCCAAGAAGTCATCTGTCCATTTCTCTCCACAGGTGCTGCCTGACATGCTCAGTTCCTCCAACGTTGTGTGTGTTGCACCATGTTCCAGTACCTGCTAACCTTGTGTCCCTAGTGGAGAGTCCTTACTCTCTGTGTCCGGTGTCTCAGGTAATGTGGCTGTGCAAATAATAAGCCTCTGCTTCTTTGTACTGTATATTTGATCAGAATTGAACAACACAATTATGTTTCCACTTGCCCAGTTTAAATTACAACTGGTTCAAAAATGGGACACGGCAGAAAGAAATACTCTCCCACTTGGGTATGCTCCATGAACTTTGTTTATTTATCCTTGTTTCTTTATCAAACTCATTCTGATGTCGCAAGGAAAACGAATGTGCTCCCTAATTGCACTTCCTCAGCAATTTTCCATTTCAACATCTGTCCGTCCCCTCTTGTTTTGCTTTAGTTTCCGAGAACACATCAATGCAATGGCTCATTTATAAATTGCTCAGTCAGGTCAGGGTGCCAAGACTCGGTGAACCGAGGATAGGGGGGGGTGCAGGGGGGAGGAGGGTTGGTGGTGATGGGGGGGGGGTGTGATGGTGAGGCTGCTGGGAGCAAACACAGACTTGACCTTCTCCTTGATAAGTACTGCTGTCAGTTTGAGATTAGCACAACAAAATGTCGACTATAACCTTCCCTGAAAACACATTTGACTACAAAAACCTGCTAAACTTTCCCTCCTGTCAGCAGCACAGTGTTACTATAGTAATCGGCTGAATCAACAGAGTGATTCACTCAGCAGCTTTGCTTTGTCTACCCGGCTGCTCTTCGCTTTCTCCAGGACTAATCACTGCTGCCTTGTACAACCCACCTATAAACAGTAAGGACAGGCAACGGCACCTCCGCCACAATTATCCTCAACACTGGTGCCCTACGAGGCTGCATCCCTAGCCCTCTACTCTAGTCCCTGTACTCTCACAACCCCAGGGCTAGATTCTGCACTAACTCCATCTACAAAGTTTGCAGATGATACCATCGTGGTGGGCTCAATCTTAAATAAGGACGAGACAGAGTACAGGAAGCAAAGAGCATAGTGACATTATGTCATGACAATAATTGTTCTTCCTTTATCAGCAAAACAAGATTTGATCATTGACTTCAGGAAGTGGGGGGCAGTGCACATGCTGCTCTTTATATCAACAGTGCTGAGGTCAAGAGGGTTAAAATCTTTAAGTTCCTAGGAATGTAATATCATCAGTAGCCTGTCCTAGCCCAACTACAGACACCATGGTCAAGAAAACACACCAGCACCTCTACTTCCTCAGGAGGTTAAAGAAACTTGGCATGTTCCCTTTGATCTTCACCAATCAATACATCATAGAAAGCATCCTATCTGGATGCATCACAGCTTCAAAGTTCAAAGTAAATGTATTATCCAAGTACATATACATGTCACAACAGGCTCATCATAGAAACCTGCCTCCGCTCTATGGACTCTGATTACACTCCTCACTATCTCAGTATACAAGCCAGCATTATTAAAGAATCCTCCCACCCCCAGACATTCTCCTCCTCCTCCCATTCAGCAGATAATACAAAAGCCCAAAAACGCATACCTCCTTCCTTAAGGACAACTTCTATTCCACTGTTATAACGGCATTGAATGATCATCTGATACAATAAGGTGGACTCCTCATAATCTATCTCGCCATGCCCTAATATTTTATTACCTACCTGCACTGCATTTTCTCTGTAATACCATATTCTACGTTCTGTTACTGATTTTCCTTGTACTACCTCAATGTACTTTTGTTGTGAATAACCTGTATGGACGGCATGTAAAACAATTATTTTCTCTGTGTACTTCAGTACATGTAACAAGAGTAAATTAATTTATTTGCAATGGGAAAGAGGGGGGCATAATCTCCGCTCCTAAAGCAAAATGCTGGGGGACCTCAGGAATGAATAAGCAGTCGACGTTCCAGGCCAAGGCCCTTCTTCAGGACTGGAAAGGAAGGGGGAAGATACCTGAGTAAAAAGGTTGGGGGGGGTGGTAAGAAGGATAACTAGAGGGTGATAGGTGAAGTCAGGTGGTGGGAAAGGTAAAGGGCTGGAGAGGAAGGAATCTGATAGGAAAAGAGAGTTGACTATAGGAGAAAGGGAAGGAGGAGGGGACAGTGATAGGCAGGTGAGAAGAGGTAAAGAGACTAGAATGGGGAATAGAAGAAAAGGGGAACGGAAAGTAAAAACTTTTTTACTGTAAGGAGGAATCAATATTCGTGCTATCAGGTTGGAGGCAACCCAGACAGAATACAAGGTGCTGCTTCTCCACCCTGAGGATGACCTCATCGTGGCACAAGAGGAGCCTATGGAGTGACATGGTGGAATGGGAATGGGAATAGGAATTTCTTCTCTAAGCCCCTGCACACCCGAGGTGAGTATTGGTATAGTATAATTACAGGTCAGTCACAGCAGGAATCAGCATCATTCACCACTCTGTAGAGGCAGCATCCATTACCAAAGGTCCTGACCATCAGTGACATTACTAACCTCAGAGAAGAGGTACAGAAGTCTGAAGACCCAGACTCAATGATTCAAAAACAGCATCTTGCCCTCCACCGTAGCATTTCTGAATAGTTCATGAACCGCTGAACACAACCTTGTTATGTTTTGTGCTATTCACTTTATAAATTATAGTAAAGTTATGCGTTCTACTGTATTGCTGCCAGAAAATGGCCAATGTCACATCACACAAGACAGTGATAAAAATCAGATTCTGAATCTGACCTACATGGCTTCCTTTCCAGTCCTGCCTCTCTGCTCCTCTGACCAAGCTGTCTAGTAACAGAAACTACTGTCATCACTTACGGGCTAGTGTCGACAGCTGCCTGTCCTGAGGCAACCTGGAGTGACTCACAATGTAACTGGAGCCTTATTGCTCCATTCAACATGAGTCTCTGTCAGTCTGTTTCACTCCCATTCGCGAGACCAGACCCGAGGCTGCTGTCAGAGGTGGGTAAGCATGACAAAGGTAAAGAAAACTGGTGTACAGACAGACTGTAATCAGCCTGGATGTAATTCCAGTCAGCCTGGCACCTAGTATGCCACAGATGGGATCTTCAGCTTAACCTGAGTGGTGTTGTGATTGGAAGGGAGGAGGTGGTGGTTGGTTTAGATTCCAGACAGCTTGCGATGGGGATGAACAAGTGCTTTAGCTCGCAAACTACAGACGCTCTTCAGCCAGAAGATATTTACACAACCATCGATATGACAGGCATGGGGAAAACTGGAAAAGTAATAATTTACACAAGAGATTCTGCAGATGCTGGAAATGCAGAGCAACACACACCTTCCAGTCAAGATGGTGCCAGGGGACAACACTCCCTCAGTTAACATCTTCCAAGTAGCTCATGAAAATGTCCATTTTACTTCTTTTACATTTGTTTTTCACCTTAAACATGTTTCTGAAACTGTTAGAGCCTGCAGTTTGCAGATTGATTGATCTCTCTTTCACACACACATTTACATACCCACACCCTTTCCTTGTCCTTCACTCAACACTCACTCTCTCACACACACACGCATTCCCTCTCACACACATACTTGCTGACCCATCTCATTATCATTCTCATTTTCTTTCTCTATCACTCCCTCCCTCCCACATGGTCACTCCCTTTCTTTCTACAACTCATACTGTCTTCCTCTCACACTCTTTCCATCTCATTCACCTCCCCCTACCACTCCATTCACCCTTGCTCACCTCCACCACATGCCACCTTTCACATCTAATACTTTCTCATGTCCCTCTCTTTTATTCTGAATCTCTCTCCCTCTCTGGTCTATTATTTAATGCTAGATTTGTCCCAGTGACTCTCCCATATGCCAGAGAATAACGAACTCAGAGACCTGGTCTGCTTACTTCCTGTGCCACTTCACTGATGGCATCTCAAAAGTATTTAGTTGGTTGGAAATGTGCTCTAGATCATAAAGATATGAGCAGGAGTAGGCCCCACACCCATTCCAGCCCGCCCCACCATCAGATTATGGTTGACCTCAACTCCACCTGCAGTAGCCTGTCACACTGTTTCCTGTTGAGAATCTGTCTAGCTCTGCCTGAAAAGTATTCAAAGATGCTGCTTCCCTTTGTGGAAGAGAATTCCAAAGTTCATGAGCAACAAACATCTCATTACATCGATTGATCCAAATTCCAGCATCTACAGTCTCCTGCATTTCCAGAGACTCATAAAGCCCTGTGAGGGGGCTTATGCCACAATTTTTTCTTAAGTAGTTGACCCATGTAATTAGTGAAAGGTCAATACAAGTGATATATTATCTCCTTCTCTGTTTATATCTACATTTCTTTATCGTAATCTTATCCAAAGCTCACTTCCAGAGGAGGTGCTGAAATCAGATGCAGTCACTATACTTAAGAAGCATTTAAGCAGATGCTTAAATAGGCCAGGCTTAGAAGGATACTGTCCCAATCAATGTTCCCTCCAAGGTGTGCACACACACACACCTTTTGCTACTAGCACACAAAGGAATTTAAACTGCAGACAACAGGAATACTGCAGATGCTGGAAATTCAAGCAACACACATCAAAGTTGCTGGTGAACGTAGCAGGCCAGGCAGCATCTCTAGGAAGAAGTCCAACTCTTGGCTCCATCCCTCCCCCTCCTGTCTTCTCCTATCATTTTGGATCTCCCCCTCCCCCTCCCACTTTCAAATCTCTTACTCACTCTTCCTTCAGTTAGCTCTGACGAAGGGTCTCAGCCTGAAACATCGACTGTACCTCTTCCTAGAGATGCTGCCTGGCCCGCTGCGTTCACCAGCAACTTTGATGTGTTAAACTGCAGGCAAAAGGTTGTCACCCTCTACCCTATTGGCACGTTAGGTATATTTCACAATCGTACACAATTACATTTTCTTTTTCGGTTTCTGATGTGGACCGTGCTGACAATGTGGAGTTTGCAGCGATCTATCTACTGATTTTAGATTTCAAAATGGCTTATTTATACTGCTTTTATTGAGGAAATTATACAGTCGCACAGGTTGTTGTCACTGAGCAAAAGGTTGCACAGCACAAGATTTTTTGTGCACACTGGTCACTACAAATTAGGGGGAACATTGGTCCTGATGCAAGTATATGGGATTGATATGAACGGGTATAAAACTCGGCATGCATATCGCAGGCTCAAGAGCCTGTTTGTGTGCTCTATGTCTTACAGCCTGTCAAAGTCCTCCTCTTACTCCATCCATCCCACTCTCACTATGATAAGCTTCCGGATTGCAAACTAACTGAATGGCAATTACACTTCAGCACTTGCCAAAAATAATTTCTTTTTATTGTTGTTTGCAAGGCACATTCTTGAGATAATAACACTCAAATTCCTTTCTTTGACCTCCCTTCACATTGAGCATGCATTGGCTAAATAAATCCACAGCCAAACGAAGGACTTTAATCCTTCAGAGTTGCTTCCCCATCCCTCCCCACCCCTCCACCCGCATTGAGGGAGACGAACAGTCAATATTTTGCATTGAGTCCCTTCATCTGGACTGAAAAGAAAGAGGGGAGATAGCCAGAATAAGATGGTGGGAGGAGGGGAAGGAGTATGAATTCACAGGTCATAGGTGAAACCAGGAGAGGGGGAAGCTAGGTGTGTGGGGGAGGGGTGAAGTAAAAAGCTGGGAGGTGATAGGTGGGAGAGACAAAGGGATGAAGAAGGAACATGATAGGAGAGCATAGAGTAAAGAGAAAGAGGAAGGGCACCAGAGGGAGGTGATGTTCAGGTGAAGAGAAGAGAAGGGGTGAGATTAGCAAAAGTTGCAGAACTTGATGTTCATGCCGTCTGGTTGGGGGCTGCCTGGACAGATTGGTAGGTTGCTCCTCCAACCTGAGTCTGGCCTCATCATGGCAGTAGAGTAGGCCATGGATCAACATGTCAGAATGCATATGGGAAATCGAATTGAAACGGGTAGCCAGCAGAAAATCCCACCTTTTGTAACGAATAGAACAAATGTATTTGGCAAAACGGACCCTCATCTCTGTCGGGTCTCAGTGACGTAGAGAAGGCCCCACCAGGACAACCAGATAGAGTAGATGACGCCAACACACTCTGAGGTCTTGCCTTAGCTGGAAGGACCATTTGTAGACTTGAGAGGTGGTGAGCGAGGAGGTGTAGGGGCAGGTGTAGCACTTGTTACACTTGCTGGGAGGAAGATCAGTGGGGAGAAAAACGTGGGGTTAGAAAATGTGTGCTTGCATTGCTGGACATAAGAAATGGTCACTAGTTTGATCCAGTGCTAATCATGGTAGAGTTGAGACCTGAATGGGCAGCTGAGTTAGACTGATCGTGGAAAATACAGTGAGTGAAAAAGAGGTGTATAACTTGGGGTGCCAACAAACTAAACAGTTGTGATATTAGGTTCCTTTATAGGCTGTCACAGTGATATTTAGGGATTGACACTCAGTGACCATGCTATTAAGTAATTCCTGTACCTAATAAGGTGGCCACCAAGTGTATGCTCGTAGTCTTCTGCTGCTGTAACCTATCCACTTCAAAGGTCGATGTGCTCTGCATTCAGAGATGCTTTCACAATACCACTGTTGTAACATGTGGTTATTTGAGTTACTATCAGCTTCCTGTCTGCTTGAACCTGTCTGATCATTCTCTTCTGACTTCTCTCATTTACAAGGTGTTTCACCCTCAGAACTGTCTCCCACAGGATTTTTGTTTTGTTTTTTTGCACCATTCTCTGTAAACTCTAGAGATAGTTGTGTGCGAAAATCCCAAGAGATTAGCAGTTCCTGAGATACTTCAACAGGTACATTTAATGTCAGAGAAATGTATGCAATATACATCCTGAAATTCTTCTTCTTCACAAGCACCCCACCTGACACTAACAATCGTTCCATGGTCAGAGTCACTTAGATCATATTTCTTTCCATTCTGATCTTTGGTTTGAACAACAACTGAACCCCTTGACCATGTCTGTATGCTTTTGTGTATTGAGTGGCTGCCATATGATTAACTGATTAGATAGTTGCATTAACAAGGTGTACCTGATAAAATGGCTACTGAATGTATATGGATAGGAAAGGTTTTGATGGATACGGGCCAAACACAAATTGTGGGACTAGCTTCACTGATCACCTTTCTCAGAGTGAAGGTTCTGTATAACTCCATGACTGACTTGAAGGACCTTACACATGCAGTCAAGCTCAGCGCAGGCTTCAGCAATTTCACCGCCTCCAGAATGGGTAGCCAATCTTATCCATGCAAAACACAACTCCTACCATGCCATACCAGAACCCAACACAACTAACTCCAGTCCTTGTAGTGTCATAGATTCACAGAATTGTACAGCACAGAAACAGGCCCTTCAGCCCACCAAATCCATGCTCACCCTCTTGTCCATCTACACCAATTCCATCTGCCAGCCTGAGGAATGGACCTTTCTGCATCTTGTCTAAAACCTGCATCATAACAGATGGAGGGTTTCACCCCAAAATATCAGCAATTCCTTTCCCTCCACGGGTGCTGCTTGGCCTGCTGAGATCTTGAGATTCCCCCAGAAGATAGTTTGTTGCTCTTTCCATGTCTTGTCTCTCTAAATGTCACTTAAATATCCTATTTATCTGATTCTACTACCTGCTCTGGCAGCATGTTCCAGATATCAACCTTTCTCTGTATGGAAACTAACCCCACAGATCCCTGTTAAATCTCCGTGCACCCCCTCCCCCTCACTCTTCACCCTTTCCATGACCCTCCACTGCCCCAAGCCTCCCCAAAACCTTTAACCCTTACTCCTCACTCATGACGCTTCACACTTCCACAGCTCCCCACCATCCCAGTGATCCTGCACCTCCCATCCCTGACTCATGGACATACAAGTGAACTCTCATAAGCAATATTAAGTTTAAAGGAGAAACAGTGTTGAAAATATTCCTGATTACATGAACCTGCCCACAGTACTCAGTCCGTTAAGGGAACATTCTGCCTGCAGGAAGGCACTTAAATGAATTGCTTTAGAAACTGACAAGCATTTGCTTCTATTGATACGTGTGCAATGATGCTTGATTAGACAATGCAACGCCCAAGCCCATTGAAACATCCTGAACCATTGCAACTAGGCAGGGGCAGACGATAAATGTTGACGTTAATTGGCTCTCATTAATACCATTCATTACAATGGTGTCACAGGTAGACAGGTGCTGATTAAGTTGTTGGGCACACTAACCATCATTCAGAATAGTGCCTGTAGGAGTTGGAACATTATGTGCAGTTGTACAGGATACTGGTGAGGCCACACTTGAAGTACTGTGTTTAGTTTTGGTTGCCCTGTTAAAGAAAAGTTGCCAGTAAGCTGGAAAGGTTGCAAAGTAGACTTCTGAGTTATACGGAGAAAGATTGTCAGGCTAGGATTTTATTACTTGAAAAGTAGGACAGAGGGGTGATCTTACAAAGGGGCATTGATAGGGTGAGTACGTGCAGTCTTTCATCCCAGGGAAGGGGAACCAAAGCTGAAGTGTATGGGTTTAAGGTGAGAGGGGAAAATTTTAAAAGGGACCCGAGAGTAACTCTGTGACACAGAGGGAAGCGAGTACATGGAATGAGCTGCCAGAGGAAGTGGCTGAGGCAGATACAGCATTTAGAAGACAGTTGGTTTAGAGGGATGTGGGTCAAGTAAAAGCAAAGGGGAGTAGTTTAGGTGGCCGAATGCAGCAGGCCAGGCAGCATCTATGGAAAACTGTACAGTGATGTATCAGGCCAAGACCCTTCAGCAGGACTGGGGGAGAAAAGATGAGGAGTCAGAGTTAGAAGGTGGGGGAGAGGAGGGGAGGGAGAAACACAAGGTGATGGGTGAAACCAGGAGATAATGTCCTCCCACCTCTCCTTTTCCCTCTCTCACCTCATCTCCTTGCCTACCCATCACCTCCTTCTGGTGCTCCTCCAACTTTTCTTTCGTCCATGGCCTTCTGTACTCTTCTATTCGATTTCCCCTTCTCCAGTCTTGTATCTCTTTCACCAATCAACTTCCCAGCTCTTTACTTCATCTTGTGTTTCTCCCCCCACCTTCTAACTCTGACTCCTCATCCTTTTTTCTCCAGTCCTGCTGAAGGGTCTCAGCCCAAAATGTCAGCTATACTCTTTTCCATAGAGGCTGCCTGGCCTGCTGAGTTCCTCCAACACATTGTGTGTTTTGCTTGGATTTCCAGCCATCTGCAGATTTTCTCGTTAGCTTAGGTGACTGCTTTGGTCAGCATGGACGAGTTGGGTTGAAAGGCCTGGTTCTCTGCTGTATGACTCTCTGATTCAATACTTTGGAGGTGTGGTTATAGTATTAAGTGATTCTGTGTATTTTGTGACTTACAGATAAAATCAACAATTTGAAGCCTCTAATAACAGAACCCATTAGTAACCCAGGGACATCCTGTACCAGGGTTCAAAACAGCCATTAGGGTGTTATGGCAGAGAGAGAGGTGTTGCTTGGGTCGCCAATTTGTCAGACTGATAGACTGGTTTGGTAAGGGGGTGCTTCCCTGCACCAGATGTGACATAGGGCTCAGACGCAATCAGAGTGGTAGAGAAAGAAACCAAAAGAATCAAAACCTCCATTGGGAAACAGGGCAAGACCTGTTGCAGTTCTCTTCCATTAACTATTAACTCGAGAACAAACTGCATAGCAAAGAAAGTACACATTGTTGTGTGTTTTTAAGTTCAGTTCTGCACATATTTCCCAACAATAGGTCATCCATGTGAAGCCACCTCCAAGAAATAATTCCAACTGTAATCCATGTAAACTCTGTAAATGTTCAACCATATTTTCAATTTTCTCCCTAAGTATCTCTGTAACAGTTTCAAGTTCCTAGGAGTAAGCACCACCAATTGCCTGTTCTGGTCCAACTATGTAGATGCATGGTCGAGTAAGCTCATTAGTGTCTCTGCTTTCTCAGGAGGCTAAAGAATTTGGCATATCACAAGATACAAGAGCAGAATTTGGCCATTCAGCACATCATGTCTGCTCTGCCATTCCATCATGGCTGATTCCGGATCCCACTCAACCCCATACACCTACCTTCTCGCCATATCCTTTAACGCCCTGATCAATCAGGAAATGATCAACTTCCGCCTTAAATAGACACGCGGGCTTGGTCTCCACCACAGTCAGTGGCAGAGCATTCCACAGATTCACTACTCTGGCTAAAAAAAGATTCCTCCTTACGTCTGTTCTAAAAGGTCACCCCTCAATATTCAGGCTGTGCCCTCAAGTTCTGGATACCTCCACCAGAGGAAGCATCCTCTCCACATCCACCCTATCTAGTCCTTTCAACATCCGGTAGGTTTCAATGAGATCCCCACGCCTTCCTCTAAATCCCAGTTACTACAGGCCCAATACTGCCAAATGCTCCTCATATGTTAACCTCTTCATTCCTGGAATCACCATTGTGAACTTCCTGTGGACTCTCTCCAATGAAAATACGTCCAGCCTGATTAATGTCTTATAAAGACTCAGCATCATCTTATTTTTATATTCTGTTCCCTTTGAAATAAATGCCAACATTGTATTTGCCTTCCTTACCACAGACTCAAACTGCAAATTAACTTCTGAGAGTCTCGCACGAGGACTCCCAAGTCCCCCAGCACCTCTGATGTTTGAACCTTCTCCCCATTTAGATAATAGTCTGTAGCATTGTTCCTTTTACCAAAATGCATTATCATACATTTCCCAACATTGTATTCCATCCATCACTTCTATGCCCATTCTTCCAATTTATTCAAGTCCTGCTGCAATCGCAGAATTGTGGGTACAGCTCAGCACACGACAGAGGTCAGCCTCTATTGACTCTGTCTGCACTCCTCAGTGAAGAAGCCAGCATAATCAAAGTCCCCATCCCACCCGGGCATTGTCTCCTCCCCCTCTCCATTCTGCAAACGATACTAACGGTGAAGGTGAAACTACATTCCATCAGGTTCAAGAACAGTTTACATCCCACTATCATAGGACTATAGAGTTATCTCCTAGTACAAAAAGATGAACTTTTGACCTCACATTCTATCTCGTTATGGCCTTCTACCTTATTGTCTGACTTTCCCTGTGTTGTTCTTGTTTTCCTTGTTCTATCTGTTTACTGTTATTACTTTTACTGTTGTAATGAAATGATCTGTGTGGACGGTGTGCAGAAAAAGCTCTTCACTCTACCTCAGCGTATGTGACAATAATAAACCAAGTCAAAACTAATTTAATTCAAACTAATCCCACAGTTTACCATGCTCTCCTCCAATTCTAATCTCCTCACCAAATTTATTTGCTCCATCTCTTGACCTTCAAGTTTTCAAATTGCTTATCTTAAGCTTTGTACACCACCACTTCTTTCCTCCTTTGTGATCGTCCCCAAACCTTCCACCAATCGAATGACCACCAGTCCTAATACCTCCTCCTGTGGTTTAATACTTTAATGCTGTTCAAATATGCCCCGCCCCGGGCCTAGGTATTCTTTCCTGGTTAAATGCATCATAGAAATGCAAGTTATTGTTGGGAAATAAATTATATTTATACTGCACTGCTCATTATCACATTGAACTTGTAGGAGGTAGTTGTCTGTAGTGTTGGGGTCTCCCTACCTTCTGTCCAAGACCTCTTTCAGAGTCGATGCCTCCAGAAGACACGGTACATCATTAAAGACCCCTCACACCCTCTCTATGAACTGTTTGTTCTTCTGCCATCAGGCAAACGTTACAGGAGCATCAAAACTAAAACCACAAGGCTACTAAACAGCTTCCTCCCACAGGCAGTCAGGCTGCTAAATAGCTGCTCCACCTGACTCTGCTTTGGACACTTTTAACTTGCACTGGACACTTATAACTGATTTTAACTGACATGTGGTTGTTGTGTTTTACTATTTATTGTTATGTTTATTATTTAGTGTTGTGTTTGTTATGTTTGATTGCACTGCCCCTGGGAAACGCTGTCTCATTCTGCCCTGCAGAGCTGATGTATGGTTAGAATGACAATAAAGTTTTTGAATCTTGAAAATCTTGAAACTTGCTCTTGCAATCCCTCCATTGCAGAGGCCGGAGGGAAGGGACGGCATCATGAGCAGCAGTTGCAGCGCATTGACCGTGAAAGTACCTGTGTTTTGCACCACTTACTCCTTTATGTACTTTGCTATTACGAATAAATTTTATTTTTGAAATATAAAAAAGCTGACATCATAAGTCACAAAATACTACGACAACTCTTCAAAAATATTTTGATACTGTTAAAGAGTTTGGGCTGCCCCAGCTATCACAAACAAATGAGCATACCTTGAAGAGGAGAAGGAGAAATTGAAAGTGGATCTGAAGGGTAAGTGTTTTTACACAGAGATTGATTGATAAACAGAACTTGCTGCCAGGAGAGGTGGCGGCATCAAATGTAATCAATACATTTGACCGATATTTAGGTAAACAATTTGTTAGGCAAGGCATAGAAGACGCAGACCTATTATGGCCGTTTAGCATTAATATGAATGGACAAAGGTCGGCAGTCCAAAGGCCCACTTCTTTGCTGCATGGTTCTATGAATTGTGACCAAGAGGTAGCCATTTAGCGCTTTAGTATGTTTATATCTGAGTGACTTGATTGTAGCCTCACCTACTAGTGGTAACCTTTTACCTCTTTTCTGATCAACCACCCGTCTACCTCTGGCTTAAAAATATTGAAAGGTGCTTCTTCTACCAACCTTAGTGGAGGTGAGGACCAAAATCTCACACATACCCGAGAGAAAGTATTTACCAAATCTCTGCCTAACATAGACAATATCTTATTTGTTAAACAATTCTAGATCATCTCACAAGATGAAACATTCATTGTAAGGATCTTTTATGTTTCAGTCTTGTGGATGCCAGCTTATGTCGTCAACCTCTCCTCAAAGCAACTAGCCCACTCACAGTATTAGTCCAGTACACCTTTCCAAAACTGCTTCCAAAGCATGCACATCTTTCATTAAATGAGGAGACTAATATTGCACACAGTAATCCAGATGCTCTATACAACTGGAGCTTTTCCTCCGTACGCTTGTACTTTATTCCTCTAAAAATGAACAATAATATTCCATCAGCTTTCCTGCAGCTGCAACCATGGAGTTCTTGTGGAGCAGCAACTATGACATCTCAACCTCTTCCCATTTAGTTTTAAACTTTTAATTTTTAATGACAAAAATGACAAGCCACATCTTCACACATTGTACTCCACACCTTGCTGGCTCTTTCAGTTGCTTTGTCCTCTTCATACATCCTCTTCACAACTTATCTTTGCATCAACAGCCAATTTAGCTGCCACACCTTTGCTGCATCTAACCAAATCGCCTGTTAACTGCAGCCCCGTCCCTGCACACACAACATTATAAGTGCTGCCAGTCAGAAAGAAACTTGTTTCTACATGAACTCTGTTCAGTCTTTGCTAGACAACCTTCTATTCACACCAAAATATTGTTTCCCCTGGCTTTTGTATTTTACAGTAATCACTGATGTTGTAGTGATGTGCTACACACAGAGCTAGAAATAACGACACCCAGTCTGTAAGTGGCACTCGAGACTCGTTTATTCAAACTTCGCGGCACTGGCTTTTAAGCAGTTCCCTTCCAGCCCTCTCCGGGTGGAAATGACGTCAGGGGTGCATTACAAAAGTCTCTCCCCACGCACGGGCTATTTTGTGAGCCGCTTGTGTAGAAAGTAGGTCACCACATAACCCACCCCTCCCCCCAGAACCGGCGATACACCCCCAATGTCCACAGTCTGGATCAGTCTCTGTTTGGGTGGTCTGCCTCTGCGCCGCGGTGCATGAACCTCGACTGGCTGCACCAATTCCACATGGGCCGGTTTGAGTCGGTCCACAGTGAAAACCTCCTCTTTCCCCCCATGTCCAGAACGTACGTGGACCCGTTGTTACTGATCACCGTAAACGGCCCCTCGTACGGCCGCTGTAGCGGTGCCCGGTGTGCGCCCCTTCGTACAAGTACAAACTTACAGTTCTACAGGTCCTTGGGTACGCAGGTTGGGATCTGTCTGTGCTGTGAAGTCGGTACGGGGGCCAGGTTGCCGAGCCTTTCGCGTATTCTGTCCAGGACTGCTGCAGGTTCTTCCTCTTGCCCCCTTGGGGCTGGTATGAACTCTCCTGGGATGACCAGGGGTGTGCCGTACACCAGCTCGGCCGACGGGGTGTGCAGATTCTCTTTGGGTGCTGTGCAGATTCCGAGCAGGACCCAGGGAAGTTCGTCCACCCAGTTAAGCCCTTTCAGGCGGGCCATGAGAGCCGACTTTAAGTGACAGTGGAAGCGTTCCACTAGTCCATTCGACTGTGGGTGGTAGGCAGTTGTGTGGTGTAGCTGTGTACCCAACAGGCTGGCCACAGCCGACCACAGGCTGGAGGTGAACTGGGCGCCTCTGTCAGAGATAATGTGGGCTGGTATCCTGAAGCATGCTACCCAGGTTGCAATCAGCGCTCGGGCGCAGGAATTGGCAGTGGTGTTATTGAGCAGGACTGCCTCTGGTCATCTCGTGAACCAGTCTATCATAGTTAGGGGGTATTGTGCTCCTTGCAACACTGGCAGGGGCCCCACGATATCCACATGAATGTGGTTGAACCTCCAGCGGGTGGGTTTGAACTGCTGCGGCGGGGCTTTGGTGTGCCGCTGCACCTTGGCCGTTTGACACTGCGTACACGCTTTGGCCCATTCGCTGATCTATTTGCAAAGTCTGTGCCACACGAACTTGCTGGAGACCATCCGGATGGTTGTACTGATAGATGGGTGCACTAAGCCGTGTATGGAGTTGAAAACTCGCCGCTGCTGGGGTGATGGGGTGAGGTTGGCCTGTAGCCACGTCACACAGGAGGGTCCTCTCACCTGGGCCTACGGGGAAGTCTTGCAGCCGCAAACCCGAGACTGCGGTCCTGTAGCTGGGCATCTCATCGTCTGCCTGCTGCGCCTCCGCCAGTGCTGTATAGTCCACCCCCTGGGACAGGGCCTGGATAGCTGGTCTGGAGAGTGCGTCCGCCACAACGTTGTCCTTTCCCGAGACATGCTGGATGTCCGTCGTGTACTCGGAGACGTAGGACAGATGTCGCTGCCAGTGGGCCAACCAGGGATCGGACACCTTCGGGAATGCGAAGGTCAACGGTTTGTGGTCCGTGAACGCGGTGAACGGCCTGCCTTCTAAGAAGTACCTGAAATGCCGGTTTGCCAGATATAGTGCCAACAGCTCCCGGTCGAAGGCACTGTACTTGAGTTCGGGTGGCCGTAGGTGCCTGCTGAAGAACGCCGGGGGTTGCCGGCACCCCTCGATGAGTTGCTCCAGCACCCCACCGACTGCTGTGTTGGATGCATCCACTGTGAGGGCAGTTGGAACGTCCGTTCTGGGGTGCACCAGCATCACGGCATCTGCCAAGGCTTCCTTGGCTTTAACGAAAGCGGCCACGGCCTCTTCGTCCCAAGTAATGTCCTTGCCTTTACCCGACATCAGGGTGAACAAAGGGTGCATGATACGGGCTGCTGAGGGGAGGAAGCGGTGGTAGAAGTTCACCATTCCAACGAACTCCTGCAGGCCTTTGACTGTGTTGGGCCGGGCAAAGTGGTGGATCGCGTCTACCTTGGCAGACAGAGGCATTGCCCCGTCTTTGGTAATCCTGCGGCCCAGGAAGTTGATGGTGTCGAGTCTGAACTGACATTTGGCCGGGTTGATCATGAGGCCGAAATCACTCAGGCGGGAGTAGAGCTGGCGGAGGTGGGACAGATGCTCCTGACAACTACTGCTGGCTATGAGGATGTCGTCCAAATAGATGAACGCAAAGTCCAGGTCACGTCCCACCGCATCCATTAGCCGCTGGAACGTCTGTGCGGCATTCTTCAGGCCGAACGGCATTCGGAGGAATTCGAACAGGCCGAACAGGGTGATGAGTGCTGTTTTGGGGATGTCTTCAGGGTGTACCGGAATTTGATGTTACCCCCGGATGAGGTCTACTTTGGAAAAGATGCTTGCCCCGTGCAGGTTTGCTGCAAAGTCCTCTATGTGCGGCACAGGGTAGTGGTCTGGAGCTGCAGCCCCGTTCAGTCTGCGGTAGTTGCCGTATGGTCTCCAGCCCCCGGCTGCTTTGGGCACCATGTGCAAGGGGGAATCCCATGGGCTGTCGGACTGCCGTACGATCCCCAATTCCTCCATCCTCTTGAACCCCTCCTTCGCCAGGCGGAGCTTGTCCAGGGGGAGCCTTCGTGCGCGGGCACGGAGGGGTGGTCCCTGGGTTGGCATGTGATGCTGTACTCCGTGTCTGGGCATGGCTGCCGTGAACTGCGGTGCCAGAACTGATGGAAAGTCCACCAGGATTCTGGTGAATTCATTGTCAGACAGCGTGATGGAGCCCAGGTGTGGGTTTGGCAACTTGGCTTCACCCAGGGAGAACGTCTGGAAAGTCTTGGCATGGACCAGTCTTTTCCCTTGCAAGTCGACCAGTAGGCTGTGGGCTCGCAAGAAATCCACCCCCAGGAGTGGTTGGGCCACGGCGGCCAGTGTGAAGTCCCACTGCAGCTGCACTGTGCAGGTGCCATAGGTCTGAATCGTGCAGCCATTTGCGGCCCTCAGGGTGGGTCCCGTCGCCCTGTTGCGGGTGTTGTACCCCGTCGGGGGTAAGACGCTGATCTCCGCTCTGATGTCGACCAAGAAGCAGCGTCCCGACTGTTTGTCCCAGACGTACAGGAGGCTGTCCTGGTGGCCAGCCACCGTAGCCATCAGCGGCGGCTGGCCCTGGCGTTTCCCGGGAACTTGCAGGGCGGGCGACAACGGTGGGCTTCTGTGTCCCACCGCTGGTGGTAGGAACACACCTGTTCATTGGCCTCCTCACCCCTTCCTCTGGGTTGTGTGCGCTCCGTTGCCGGGCCTGGTCTGGCCTGCTGTTGGGCACGTGGCTTGGTAATCTGTCCGATGGATGCCCCACTCTCCCTGTTGGCTTTCCACAGCACGTCTGCCCGGGCCGCCACCTTCCGAGGGTCACTGAAATTTGTGTCAGCCAGCAGCAGATGTATGTCCTTGGGCAGTTGTTCTAGGAACGCCTGCTCAAACATGAGGCAGGGCTTGTGTGCTTCAGCCAGGGCCAGAATCTCATCCATTAATGCTGACGGTGGCCTGTCTCCCAAACCATCCAGGTGCAGCTAGCGGGCACCTCGCTCACGCCGTGAGAGGCCAAAGGTCTCTAAGAGCAGTGCTTTGAATGCTGCATATTTGCCTTCTTTGGAGGGTGACTGTATGAAATCCCCAACCCGTGTGGCTGTCTCCTGGTCAAGGGAGCTCACCACGTAATAGTAACGTGTGGAATCAGAAGATACCAGCCGAATCTGGAACTGGGCTTCTGCTTGGTCAAATCACACGCGCGGTCGCAGCGTCCAGAAAGTTGGCAGTTTTAGCGAAACTGCGTGAACAGATGAAGAGTCGATCATCTTTGGTCCAAATCCCGTCTGGACCGTCGGGGTCACCAATGTAGCGAAGTGCTACACACAGAGCTAGAAATAATGACACGCAGTCTGTAAGTCGCACTCGAGACTCGTTTATTCAAACTTCGCGGCACTGGCTTTTAAGCAGTTCCCTTCCAGCCCTCTCCGGGCGGAAATGACGTCAGAGGTGCATTACAAAAGTCTCTCCCCGCGCGTGGGCTATTTAGTGAGCCGGTTCGTTTGTGTAGAAAGTGGGTCGCCACAATGTGACACCTCATCAAATGCCTTCTGGGAATCTAGGACTGGGTTTCTTTTTATAAATATCATATTTCAGTTCATCATGACAGAGTAAATAGGCATAAGGAGAGGCTAAACAAACTTGGATTGTTTTCTCTGGAGCTTTGCATGGCAAGGGTGACGGGAGACCTGATAGCAGTTTATTGAACTACGAGGCACCGATAGGTTTGACCGCCAGATTTCTCCCCCGCAGGGCAGAATTATCAAACACTGGAGGGCTTAGCTCAAGTTCACACAAGTTCCTTTCAGTGCTCTGGTTCCCTCTGATATCCAAAAGTTTAAAGGGGATTTTTTTTTTCCCCACTGAAAGAATGGGGGGTGCCTGGAACTTATTTCTAGGGGTGGTGCTGGAAGCATATCCAGCAGTGGTATTCATGAGGCTTTGAGACAGTATGTAAAATAGAGGGAAGTGCAGGCAGAAGGAATCATTAGTATGGCATCATGGTCAGCATGGGAATCGTGGGCTGAAGAACCTGCCCTGGGCTGTACTGGTCTAAAATGGTCTTGTCTTCATAAACCACAATAGTTTAACCAATGACCTTGAATATTTCTATATGACCTGTTCCTGCAATAAAGCTCCAATTATCCTCAATCCAACGATACAGTATTGGCTCATGAGGTGGTGTTTGCAGTGTGCCCTTTTCACTCACGGGCCCCGGTTCTCATTTCCTTCCCACTCATTTTCAACTTTTTGGAAAAGCTATGATAAAACAATATAGCATCTGTAAAACGTGAAATGAAAATGCATTGAGGTATTAGAATGGTACAGTGCAAAATCAAGCCTAAAGGCCTACCAGTTCCATTCTGACCGTCAACCATCCATTTACACTAATACTATTCTTATTCTTCCCTCATTCTCAACAAATCCTCACAGATACCACCACTCACTTAGAATTACTGTAATATTCTACAGTGGCCAATTAACTTCCCAACTCACACTTTTTTTTTTGGATGAGAGAGGAAAGCAAGCCACTGGAAAGAAATCACTTTATCAAAGGGAGAATGTCCAAATTCTACTCAGACAGCACCAGAGGTCAGCATTGAACCCGGATCTCTGGTGCTGTCAGGCAGTGACTACCAGCTGTGCCACTGTACACAGCTGAATATTTTTAATAGAGATAACATCTAATAAAATCTGCCAGATCAACATGCCAAAGCTCCAGGCAGATTGAATTATCAACATGTTATTAAATAATGTCTAATAAGAGCTTTGAATATTTTGCCTGTGACAGATGTTAAGGTAACTAGCCGCAGTTTCCTGCTTTCTACACCCTCCCATTTTCAATAAGGAGATTAGAAATAGGGGCTTTAATTTTATTCAAATGCACAAGAACTGGTTGCATCATGATCTGGTACAGCAAGTCAAATGCACAGGAATGCAAGAGAGTAGTGGACTTTGCCCAGTAGATCACAGGCAGGTCCACAGGGTGTATCTACAGGAGGGACTGCCTCAGGAAACAACATCCATCATCAAAAGATCTCCACCATCCAGGCTAAAGTTCAAAAGGTTAAAACTCGAAGTAAATGTATTATCAAAGTACGTACACAAAATGCCACCATATACTACCTGAAGATCTATTTATTTTCATGCAGGCACTCGCAATAGAGCTAAGAAACAACAGAATCAATGAAAAACTAGGCACAAAGACTGACAAACAACCAGTCTGCAAAAGACAACAAACTGTGCAAATACAAAAAGAAAAGAAAACTAACTGTAACATTCTGTAGGGTTTCACTGCTGTGTAACATGCTGTAAGGTTTCACTGATAATGTAATGGTTTCTCTGTAGTAGCAATGTTTGGGTTATGACTAGAGATAACGGGGTTTGGAATGCTGTTTTTCCTTCTTGTGAGCTGGAAGAGAGATTTTCGTGGTCTTTTGCCGGGGAGAGATGAGGAGAGAAGACGCGAATGGAGAGAGTGGATAGACTGCTGCACAGGGTGGACTTGGAGCAAGGGTCCATAGGGCAGCGACGATCGGAGGAGGTCGAAGGTGGATGATTGGCTTATCAGTGAGCTGCAACATTTCACAACAGACTGTTTAATAAAATTGGGCCCTTTTTGGGTTTTTTTCATTTCTTTACTAATCATATAGTCAAGGTAAGAACTATAAAGCTTAATCGTTTAATCGCAAATTGTGTACTGTTTGTTATTTTGGGGTACTGATTTATAACAGGGGACACATCACACAGCAGCCACCCAATGGAGATTTCCTAAGTTTGGCCAGGCCATGGGCTATCACCCCCTACCTTAAGCCACTAGCTGAAGCGAGAGTCACATAACATTATGGGAACAGTTTGGTGTAAGGGCAAGTGGAGTTGAGTGAAGTCATCCTTTCTGGTTCAAGAGCTTGATGGTTGAGAGGTAATAACTGTTCCTGAACCTAGTAGTATGGGTCCTAAGGCTGCTGTACCTCCTTCCTGATGGCAGTAGCGAGAAGAGATCATGACCTAGGTGGTGGGGCTTCTTGATGATGGATGTTGTTTTCCTGTGACAGTGCTCCTTGTAGATGTGCTTAATGGTGGGGAGGGCTTTACCTGCGATGAACTGGCTGTATCCACTACTTTTTTGTAGGCTTTTCTGTTCAAGGGCATTGGTGTTTCCAAATCCAGGCTGTGATGCAAACAGTCAGTATACCCTCCACCATGCATATCCAGAGGTTTGTCAAAGTTTTAGATATCATGTTAAATCTTCTCAAACTTCAATGAAGTAGAGGCCAGCCATGCTTTCTTTGTAGTGGCACATGTGCAGGGGCCAGGACAGATAATCTGAAATGATAACACAGAGGAATTTAAAGTTGCTGACACTCTCCAACTCTAATCCCCTGATAACGATGGCTCATGGACCTGCAGTTTCCTCCTCCTGTGGTAATAATCAGCTGTTTGGTGTTGTTGACAATGAGTGAAAGGCTGTTGTTGTGGCAGCACTCAGCCAGATTTTCAACTCGTCGCCATCTCTGATTTGGCCAATGACAGCGGTGTAATCAGCAAACTTAAATCTGGCATTGGAGCTGTGCTTAGCCTCACAGTCATAAATATAGTGCAAGTAGAGCACACAGCCTTTTGAGGATTGCAGAGGAGATATTGTTGCCAATCCAAACTGATTGGGGTCTGCAAGTGAGGAAATCAAGCATCCTGTTGCATAAGGAGGTATCAAGCCCTAGGTCTTACTTAGTTTTGTTTAGTTTTGAGGGACTGATAGTATTTCATCTTCTCGCAGAAGCCAATAGCCTGAAGTATCACACCTCCAGGTTCAAGAACAGTTACTCCCTTTCAGCCATTCAATTCTTGAACAAAGTTGCACAAGCCTAATCTCCACAAGTTAGTAAATCATTTTGACCACCTTGCACTAAACTGGACAGTTTTTGTTTTCTAATTGTGTTATTTCTTAGTAAAAGCTGTATAAGTGTATGCTTTATTCATATTTTCTAATGCTATATGCCTGTGATGCTGCTGGGGGTAAGTTTTTCCATTTCACCCCTGTATACATATACTTGAGCATATGACTATAAACTCAACTTTGACAGTAATAGGTGGCAGCTTTTCAAGGCACAATAGTCCAAAGAATCAAAATAATCAAGAGCGAGAACCAGCAATCTATGTGTCTAAGTGGTCAGTGCACATATATATATAAAGCAGTACAGGAGTCAAGGCTATCAAGTCGCCCTTTATTTTTGAAGTCACTGAGTTACGAACAGGTGTTTAGTTACTCAATATCTGTGTGGAGGAGTGATCCAGGTGTTTGCACCAGTGCAATATCTTTATGCTCCTAAAAATAGGGCCTGAAATACGATTCCCTGATTTATGAGAACCTTTGACTGCACAAAGGTTAGATTATGTTTCGATATCCTTCATTTAGTCTCTGGAACATGGAATTAAGACATCAATTTTTTTCTGCATTTTAATCCTGAATTAAACCACTTCTTCGACATGGTTAAAATGTTTGAGAGAACCCACAGGCAGCTGAATCCATTCTAAGTCATTAGCACCTATTGTGTGGAACAGCATTGCCCATTCACAGACAGAGAAATTGCAATCAAACCAAAATACACTGATTAATTTTTTGCAACTTCTTTTCCTTGAACAGAGCCACATAATCTATCAACCCATGCAAGCTATTTTTTTATCAACACAAATCACAGATCAGAAAAGCAGGGTAGGCTATTCAGCCCTTCAAACCTCTTCAGTGACATGCTGGAGCGCATTCAGATGAGATTAACCAGGACATTACCTGGAATGAAGTATTTAAATTGTAGGCAAGTTTGAATAAGCTGAGTTCATTTTATCTGAAGTGACAGAAGCTGAGGGGCAACCTGAAAGTAATATATAATAATATGGGAGGCAGAGAGAGGAAATCTTCATTCTATGGTAGGGTATTAAAATAAGAGAGCGTAGTATTAAACTGAGAAACTGGGCTTTAACAGGATCTTAGAGGCAAGTTTTTACCTGGTGTGCAGTTGATAAATCGAACTCACTGCCAAAGGAATTGTTGGAATCAGATACAATCGCTGTGTAAGAGGCAGTTAGGCAGACATTTAAATTGGCAAGGCATAGAAGGATGCAGTCCAAATGCAGGCAGATGTAATTAGCATAGTTGGGCAAAAAGTCAGCAAGGATGTTGTGGACCACTCTCTGACTCTAACTACTTACCAGTGTAAATGAAGTGCATCTCAGGTAGTTCTAAGAAGATGAAGAGAAAATGGTAGAGGTTCTGACAACTGTTTTCTGAAGCTAGACTACAGAAAATTTGCTAAGGTTGACTTGTCTAAAAAGTGGAAGGAACTTTGGGTAATTGGTAAACTATTGGGAAAAATCAGAAAGATGACCACACTTGTTATTTCAGAAGGCACAAGCAGAGCATTGTGGATTTGTTGAGAGAAGGCCAAAACTGAGCAGGATCATCTAAACCTATTGAAGGAGTGCCAAGGAGCTCAATAACGGCCATTCACTTTGCTGCGTTATACAAGAATCTAGTGAGGTTACACATGACAGACTCTGACAAGGAGTTCCAAAGATAGAAAGAAGAAATTCTTCTTCATCACTATCTTTATTCTGGCACCATGTCCTTTGGTTCTGGATTCTCCCATGAGAAGAAACATCTTCTCACCATTCACTATTTATCATATTAACCACCCGAAAGCATGTTACAGTTCAGTAAGATAACCTCTCATTCTAAATTCCAGTAGGTGCACTTCCAACTGGTTTCGCCTTTCCACATTTACAATTCAACCAAATCTGGGATCATCCTGGTGAATCTTCTCTGAACAACCTCCAATGAAATGGTTTCTATTTTTTAATTGAGTTAAAAACTATTTTCAGTGTCTAGATGCTGTCTCACTAGTTGGTTGTACAATTGTAGAATGACTTCCCTCCTTTTATACTCCAACTCCCTCAAAATAAGGGTCTGCATTCTGCTAGCCTTTTCATTAACAGTATTTCACACATAAGGACCTCCAAGTCCCTTGGTGCTCCAGGTTTTTTTTCATTTATATAGTACTTGCTTACATCTGTTAATTCTGCTGGCACTTAGGGCAGCAAAGAAGCTCCTCAATCCGTCTGTCCTTGACCATCTTCTCTATTGTGCCCCAGGTGTGGTTTAGGGTCCTCATTTCGGCCTCTGTGGTATGGTGTCAGGTTGCTTCTGGTCTCCTGCATTTCCTCCTTCATGTTTTCTAACTATAATCCAATCCACTACCCATGCCAATCTGAAACAGACAAAAAAAAATTAAACTGGAACTTAAGAGGACAACCACAATATTTTGGATTACTGTAAAATCCCACTAACAAATCACCTCTCTGTCTCCTTCATACCAATCTTGCCATCACACTCTCCTCTCATCTCCCTCCCACTGGATCTAGACCACAGTGAGGTGTGGAGCCAAGAACAATGAGCACAACCCAGGTAATAAGAGACCTAGATGTACAGTTGCATAGTTCCTTGAAAGCAGCAACACAGGCAGATGGCATTTGACACCCTAGGTCAGGTCAGGGCACTGAGTACAGAAGTTGGGTCTTCATGTGGAAGGTGTACAAGTTGTTTGTGAGACCACATTTGGCAGACTGTATGCAGTTCTGTTTACCCACTCATAGGATGCAGAAAAGATTCACAAAGGTGTTGCCTGGGCTGGGGGCTTGAGTTAGGTTAAGGCAGTTTCCCCTGCAACTTGAAAGCCGAGGGACGATCTTGTATAACATCATGAGGGGTATAGATAAGATGAATGATCATAGTCTTTTACTCCAGGGAGGAGAATCCAAAACTAGAGGCCACAAGTATAATGCGAGAGGAGAAATGTTTCCACGTGCAGGATGGTGGCTATATGGAATGAGCTGCCAGGGGAAGTGCTAGACATTTACACTGTTAAAAGTTACATGGACAGGAAAGGTTTAGAGGAATATGGACCAATTACAGGCAAATAGAACTAGCACAGGTAGACATTTTGTTAGGTTTGGATGAGTTGGTCTGATGAGTCTGATTCTATGCTGTATAACTCGATGATTCTATAAAGAGGAGTAGGCCACTTGGTGCTTCAACCTCACTCTGCCATTCAATAAGAATTTTTCTGACATAGCATTACCTCAACTCACTAACCCCATATCTTTTGATTCTCTTAATATCATAATAACACTGTTAACAGACCCAAGTGACTCACTGTATTCCGACTCAAAGCACACTTACTGCATTTTTTGACAGCTCCTTATTTTGCTAAAATCAAAAGGCTATTGTCATCAAAGCAATATGAACTGACGGCCAGTAATTCAGCTTTTATCCAGGTTTTGTTGTAGAATCTTTTCTGTTTGCTATATCTGTTTACAACAAAATTAAGAATGTGTCTGTCAGAAAGCAAATCCTTTGCAATGATTGTGCCTTCTCTTTGACATTTCTCATATCTTCCCTTGTTCCGTTGTGAGATGATAAATCAAACACACAACCTTGTGGTATTCCCTTTCATTGACTGTACCTCCTCAAACCCTCAGGGGATCGATATTTCACAAACAGGATAGCACAGGCATACATTAGGCCAGAATGCATCATTTACCTTTGGGCTCATGACGTCAGTCTTTAACATTTCATTGTCTGTTGTCTCAAAGCCCCAGTAAAAGCCCCAAATAAGGATGGTAATCTCCTGGTTCTCTGAGTTAAATGGAGCAGTGCAAGTGGTGTCTGAACCTTAATTTCTTCATAAGATGTCTTGTATTTTTCCTCGGTCTGAGTGCAGTTCTATGAGTAAGGCAATTCTGCTGGTCTCCAGTTAGGCCGTTTCCCGAAGTGGTAGGTGGTAATCCAGTTTCTATGTGCTGAAGGCTGCAATACCAAGAGCTCCACAGTAACAATCTCGCACCATTTATGACCTTCAGGGTGCACACTCATTCCTGAGTCTGAAGGTTATGGATTCATCCCACTCTAAGGAGCTGAGCGGGCAAGTCTACATTGATGCAGCTGACAGAACTGTGGCCTTTGGGATGTGAAGTACAAAGCCGATAAAAAGTATTCAACCCCCTTGGAAGTTTTCATGTCTTATTGTTTTACAGCTGTGAATCACAATGGATTTAATTTGGCTTTTTTGACACTGATCAACAGAAAAGTCAATGTGAAAACAAATTTCTACAATTTGATCTAAATTTATTAAACATAACTTAATTGATTGTATAATTATTCACCCTTTCTAGTCAATATTCAGTAGATGCACCTTTGGCAGCAATTACATCCCTGAGTCTGTGTGGATAGGTCTCTATCAGCTTTGCACATCTGGACACTGCAATTTTTCCCCATTATTCTTTACAAAACTGCTCAAGCCTTGTCAGATTGCATGGAGATCATGAGTGAACAGCCCTTTTCAAGTCCAGCCACAAATTCTCAATTGAATTGAGCCACTCCAGGACATTAATTTTGTTGTTTCTAAGCCATTCCTGGATAGCTTTAGCTTTATGCTTAAGGTCGTTGTCTTGCTGGAAAACAAATCTTCTCCCAAGTTGCAATTCTCTTGCAAACTGCATCAGGTTTTCTTCCAGGATTTCCCTGTATTTTGCTGCATTCATTTACCCTCTACCTTCACAAGCCTTCCAGGGTCTGCTGCAGTGAAACATCCCCACAGCATGATGCAGCCACCACCATGTTTCACGGTAGGGATGGTGAGTTTTTGAAGATGTGCAGAGTTTGGCTTGCACCAAACATAGCATTTAGTCTGATGGCCAGAAAGCTCAATTTTGATTTTGGTTTTATATTAGTAATTAATTTAGATCACTTTGTGGAGATCTGTTTTCACTTTGACACGAAAGAGTCTTTTTCTGTTGATAGCCAAATTAAAACCACCGTGATTCAATGTTGTAAAGCAATAAAACACGAAGACTTCCGGGTGGGGGAATTGAATACATTTTATAGGCACTGTAAGCAGAGGTTCTATCTTGATGATCAAAGCCTTTACTTCACAAAACAGGAATGGACTTGCACCTGCTTAACTCTGTAGTAGTCGTCCCTCATGTCTGATGACGAGAGGAAGCCTGTGTGGGAGAGTTTTTAAAGTGGGAAAAGCTGGTGCAGTGGGGCAGTTCCCCTCTCTCAACCTCAGAAGCTGGTTCCAGTGGTTCAAACAAGCATCACACACAGGATTCTTCCTTGACTGCAGTGGATGACCGTGGCATTTTCTGTGCCTTGTAACGCCCTTCGCTCTCCACGGAGCTTTACGTTACCGGCTTCCTGGCCATTGGATCTCACTGCAGATCTCATCCACCCAGCCTGCCGGAGCTGACTTCACTGGCTAGAACAAGCATGTCCCTATCTCACCAGCTACCCTCCCGTCGAAGCAGTGTACTGGGGTGCTGCCTTTGTGACATGCAAACCCCTAGTTGGAGCTACAGGTGAGAGCTGAGTGTCCGGTGGGGCCCAGTGGTGAGTGAGCTGCTCTGGAAAGGACACAGTGAGCCCCTTCAGAGGTTCTACCCCTCCCTCAACACCCCATACACCCCTGCTTAACTCTATTGTTATGTTAAGTTTTAGCTGAAGGCTGAGTACAGTACAGGGTTAACTGCAAGAGTCTCAGCAGTGTGGAGGAACCGAGGGGTCCAGAGAACTCCCAGTGCTGCCGTGCAACTTCACAGGGTGGCTAAGATGCTGTATGTATTGGTCTTCGTTAGTAAGGGGATTGAGTTCAAGAGCTGTGAGGTAATGTGTAGCTCTATAAAACTCTGGTTGGACCACACTTGGAGAATTGTGTTCAGTTCTGGTCCCCTCTATTCACCTAGCTCTAAAAAGCTGGAAAGGGGGCAGGAAAGATTCATAATGATGTTACCTGGATTGATGGCTTGAGTTATCAGGAAAGGTTGGCTAGGCTAAGACTTTTTCCCTTGGATTGTCCTCTGTGCTGAGTATTATGCCTATCTATACTAATCTCACCCGCCTCTATTAATTCCATATCACTCTGTGCTCTGCTCATTTAGGAATCTGTCTGTGCCACTTACCTGTTGATACTTTTTCAGCCTCTACCACCTCCTCCGGCAGCTTATTCCAGAGACAAACTACTTTGTGTGAAATACTTACAGTTCATATCCCCTTTAAACCTCTTCCCTCTTAAACTAGTGTCCTCTGGTTTTGTACTCCTTACCACGGGAAGCAGACTTCAGCTACCAATCTTCTCTTAAAAAGAGCTTTGACCAGTGGCCAATCCGGACATCAGAAGTTTCAAGAGGAGGGGACTTTAATCAGGCCCAAGTAGAAAAGGCAGCAGCAGGCCACTACAGTGAAAAACAGCTTTAACCAGCAACCATTCAGCATCTGGGACTGATTAGCAAGAGCAAATTAAAGGAAGGCAGGGGCAAGTGCAGCTGCCACTGTCAGAGTGGTGATCTTGAGGCTTTAGCTCTTTGAGACTTTAACAAAGAGAGGGTTCAATCAAAGAAGGCAAAGAAAAGAAAACTCTAGTTCAAGTTTTTTTTCTTCCCTTCTTTATATCTGCTCAGTTAGGACAGTAGGGATGCAAAGCAGGATAGTGGAATGCCCCTTCTGTGGGATGTGGACTACAACTGTGAGACATGCATCTAGCTGCAGCTTCTAACAATCTACGTTAAGGATTTGGAGATAGAACTGGAACATTCAGGAGGCTGAGGGGGTGATACATTGGACATATTGAGAGGCAGTAACACCCAAGGTGCAGGACACAGGAAGGGGAAAGGGGTTAAGGGGCCAGTGCAGAGTACCCCTGTGGCCAGCTCCCACAACAACAGGTATATCACTTTGGATAACATCATAGAGGGGGGAGATGACCTAACTGAGGAAAGTCACAGTGGCCGGTGTTGTGTCTGTTAGCTAGAAGTATGCACATGGGAGATGGCTTTAACTGGTGTCTTCACATTGCATCGAGGGACAGGGAGAGAGAGAGAACAATGCACATGTGTAGACAACAGCACATGCGCAGACAACAGATCGATCAGATCAATACACAGTGCTGGGGCGAGGGGTCATTGCTCGAATAGAAATAGATCCATACATTACACTTCCTCTCCCTTTAGATTAATGAAACATAAAATTGTCTCTGTACAAAACATTCAATTCCCTTCCAAAAACCCACATTTTAAATAAACATGCTTTCACAATAACAATCCATAACTAACTTCAAGTTCTAAAGGTTCAGACTTTTAGGTGGCTCTCTGTTTCTTTCAGGATCATGCCTCTGGACGTGTGGAATGATATCAGGTTTGGTCTAAGACAACGTTCTCGGTTTCCAGTGTCATTTTGCTGTCAGTGATGTGATCATCACTGAGAAGTATGACTGTAATGTGTCTGTCTTGTTGGATGTAATTGACTCAGGTGCGTTCTTTGGTTGAGCATCCAGTATTTGGTCCACGTGACGACTCCATGTCTGATCTCCAATGTCCACTGTGAACATCAGTGGTCCAGTTCTTGTAGCTACCCTACCGGTTGTCCTCTTGTCTTCTAGGTAATCACGCATTAGAGCTTCCTATCCAATCTCAAAGCTCCTTGCTGCTTCACTTAGTGACTGGCTGAACTGCTTATTCTGCCCTTCCCTCAATAGATCTGGTTTCAGGAGATCAATGTAAGATCTCAGATTTTTGTTCATGAACAGCATTGCAGATGTTTGATTTTTTTTTAGATTATGAGAACACTCAGTCCTCTTTTATTGTCATTTAGAAATGCATACATGCATTAAGAAATGATACAATGTTTCTCCGGAGTGATATCACAGAAAACAGGACAAACCAAAGACTAACACTGACAGAACCACATAATTATAACATATAGTTACAGCAGTGCAAAGCAATACCATAATTTGATGAAGAACAAACTATGGGCACAGTAAAAAAAAGTCTCAAAAGTCCCCAAGTCAATCGACTCCTGGGTCCCCGATAACAGGCGGCAAAAGGGAGAAACTCCCTGCCATAAACCTCCAGGCACCGTCAACTTGCAGATGCCTTAGAAGCAGTGGACCACAGTTGACACTGAGTCCATCCATCCGAAAAATTCGAGCCTCCGACCAGCCTCTCTGATGCAACCTCCCGAGCTCCACCCTCTGCCGAGTGCCTTCGACCTAGCCCCGGCTGCTGAAACAAGCAAAGCGGAGGATTTCAGGGCCTTCTGCTCTGGAGATTCCGGTTAACACACAGTAGCGGCGGCAGCGAAGCGGCCATTTCAGGAGTTTTCCAGATGTTCCTCCGTACTCTTAAGTCCGTCTCCATTAAATCAGAATTGTGCACGGTCCCCTACTTGACAGATAACGGATATTCATCACCGGAGAGGCCACGCGCGCTGCTGTTGCGATGCCATCTTCTCCTCGATTTGTCATCGCATAGACTTCTAATGTAATGTAATCGCATGTAATGGACTTCTTGAAGGTTTAGATAAACCTTTCAGCTAACCCATTCGTTGCAGGGAGGTGAGGAGCTGACTTGATATGTCTGATGCTATTTTCTTCATGAACAGTCGGAATTCTTCTAACGTATATTATGGTCCATTGTCACTCACAATTTGTTCTGGTAAGCCTCAGGGCAGAGACAGTCTTTGCTGAGGTGGTTGACTTCATTGGTATAACCTCCGGCCACTTCAAATGAGCATCTACAGCAATCAGAAACATGGAGTCCATGAAAGGCCCAGCAAAGTCAATATGTACTCTCTGCCATGGTGATGACAGCCACTCTCTCAGGTGTAATGGTGCCAGTGAGGGCATTTTGAACTTTTTGGCATTCCAAATAGCTTCTGGTCAAGTCTTCAGTCTGTAGCTCCAGGTGAGACTCTTCATCCTGACTGTACCCAGGTGTTCTTCATACAGATTTTCTAACACTGATGCACAGTTTAGAGGGAGCCTCAACACGAGATCCACACATCAGGCTCCTTTGACATACCAACGGTTGATCTCATCTCACTGAGAACTCTGGAAATGTAGGGTTACCATGAGCTGGCCATCCTTGTATGGTGATTTCAGACTTTTGACAACGTTGGGTCATTCCTTGATACCCTTCGTATTTCGGAATTTGTTACTGGCAACTGGTCCACAAGTGCGGTGTGGAACACTTCTGCTGGGTCACAGTATGAAGACTTTTCTACTTCAGTTGCCAATAGTGGAAGATGTGACAAGCCATCAGTGTTGCTGTGTTGTTTGGTACCCTTGAACTCTATGTCATAAGAAGTAGAGAGGCTACAGAAGGACTTAGACAGATTAGGACATTGGGCAAAGAAATGGCAGATGGAATACTGTGTCGGGAAGTGTATAGTCATGCACTTTGGTAGAAGAAATGAAAGGGTTGACTCTTTTCTAAATGGAGAGAAAATACAAAAAACTGAGGTGCAAGGGGACTTGGGATTCCTTGTGCAGGATTCCCTAAAAATTAATTAGCAGGTTGAGTCTATGGTGAGGAAGGTAAATGCGACGTGAGCATTCATTTCATGAGGACTAGAATATAAAAGCAAGGGTGTAATTTTGAGACTTTATAAAGTACTGGTGAGGACTCACTTGGAGTATTAGGAGCATTTTTGGGGCCCTTATCTTGGAAACGATGTGCTAAACTGGAGAGGGTTCAAAGAAGGTTCATGAAAATGATTCCAATATTGAATGGCTTGTCATATGATAAGTGTTTGATGGCTCTGGGTCTGTATTCACTGGAATTCAGAAGAATGAAGAATGAAACCTATCCAATGGTGGAAGGCTTTTATCGGGTGGATGTGGAGAGGATGTTTCCTATGGTGAGAGAGTCTAAGACCAGAGGACACGGCCTCAGATTTGTGGGGCGTCCTTTTAGAACGGAGATGAGGATGAATTTCTTTAGCCACAGAGTGATGAATTTGTGGAGTTCTTTGCTACAGGCAGCTGTGGAGGCCAAGTCTTTATGTATATTTAAGGCAGAGGTTGATAGATTCTTGACTGGTCGGGAGATGAAGAGATATGGCAGAAGGCAGGAGATTGGGACTGAGAGGAAAATTGGATTAGCCATGATGAAATGGCAGAGCAGATTCAATAGGCCAAGTGGCCTAATTCTGCTCCTATATCTTGTGGTCTTATGGTATTATCTATGCCTCCCAAATTTTTGCGGAACTCTGTAATGTCAGCCCCTCAACCTCCTTCATTCCGAGGGAATAGACCCAGCCTATTCAAATCTTCTTATAATTCAAACCCTCCCACCCCACAAAATCCATGTGAAAATATTCTGTGCCCTCTTAGGCTTAATCAGATTCTGCAGTACTATGGAAACCAGAACTGCTTACTTTGTTACAGAAGGACACAACTGGGCCCCTCAGGTTTTTGGCAGAGAAACCCCATCAGTATCATTCCCTCACTCTCTTTACGATGCCTGGTGGCAGTATATTCTCTCTCACACATGCCCATTGATTGTTTTCTTAGCTCTCTGTCAACCCACTTTGATTTTACACACCTATACTCAACCTTTTGTTTTTAGCCCACAATAAAGATGGAAACATTACAAATGCTGTCAATGTGTAAAAGAAAATATAATACTACAAAAGTCCTTTATTCTAAGCCTGCTGTTTTGTCGATCAGTCAGCGGGTGAGTCAACCTTGGCTAATATTACTCATTTAAAATATATCTTGACAGAGTGGCTGTGCAGAGGATCTTTCCTCATGTGAGCCTAGAAATAGGTATCAGTGTTTAAAAGGGAGATGAATCAGAACTTTCTCTCAGGGTGTCATGAGCCTTTGGAACATTTTGCCTGAAGGAAGGAGAAAGCAGAATCTTGAGTAACTGTGAGGTAGAGTTGGACAGACTTTCAATGAATACAGCAGTGTAGGTCATTGGCAATAAACAAGACTGGTTACACCTGGGTAAGCATGAGGGGTAGACTGCCTACTCCTGTTCCCAATTCATAGGATAAACATTTATCATTCCAAGAGCCAATAATTTATTTTTCAGAATTATTTTTACGTTTTCTGAGGGCTCTGTGAAAAGAATTGGCAGCTGGTTCCCCTTGAGACAGGAGCATGGTACATTTTTATTTACTCCTTTCAATATCAATTTGTTTTTCCAGAAATATATTTTAGATTGGTATCAGAAGCCCAAGAATGCAAAGGGCATTGCCTGACCCTCTTTTCAGGGTAGCATGGTTTTATAACAAACATAATAATCTCTTCTTTCAAACTCCAACCAATTTGAGGGCAGATGAAACCAATGAGTCTGTAGGACCAACTCTCAGATTGGAATAAAAATAAAACTGTTTGATTTGATTCCTGGCAAGTTAACTGGTGCATAAATGAAAACAAAATTGTTATTTTTATTTGCCAGAAACAGGGCAAAGCTTGAATTTCTCCACATCCCTTACAAGATGACCAACAGAACTTTACAACAAAAAGATCACTTAGAAAGATAAAGAGTTGTCACAATGTGGGAAAATCGTTTTCAACATGGTAAGATCCCACAATGACAAAAAGATGGGAAATAAATCGTTGCTTTCAAAGAGTGTTACCCTCGGGATTGGAACTTATCATCTGTTTGGCTGTAGAACTGCAGCCGGATAAAGAGCTTGAAAGCTACAATTATTTTGGTCACAATTTGTGAAATATATTGGTCTCACCTAAAACCCTGGTTATAGTTTATCTTTCTGACCTTAGGGTCATACCGAGTGAGCTTTGGTCATTTATATTTGAGCTCAGTTTACCTCAGTACTCTTGAGGAATTAACCTAGTTGCACAACTGAGACTCCGTGAATCACTCTACCTTCCATTTTATTAAGCCTATGCTGACTCTCTGTAAATTAATCAATTTGTTCTGTCCTCCACTCTTTGCCTGTAGTCGCACAAGTTATTGCCTCACAAATAGCCCTCCAAATTCTCATTCCAGATCTCGACTTGACCCATCTTTACCACTATTGCACACAGTGAATTTCAGAACAAAACTAAATAATATTTTCTTGACAACCTCCATATATGCTCTGTGCATCATTTTGAATCAGTGCCCCCTACTCCACAAAACACCTACTAAGTGGAAGAGAGGCCTACTAAGTGGAACAGATGCTGCAGTCTGGGGCAAAAACTAAACAAAATGCTGGAGAAACTCAGAGGCCCAGGCAATGTCTGTGGAGGGAAAGGAAAGGTTAAGAGTCTCCATCAGAACTGGGAGTGCAGAAGAAAGGATAAAGAGGTGAGAGATGTAATGGGGCTGGTAGGTGATAGGTGAAACCAGTTGAGGAGTGGAGATGATGAGAAAAATTGAATCAGGAGGGGATGGTGTTATTGGATAGTGGGTAATAGGTAGAGATTACAAAATAGAAAAAAAAGAGTGGGTAAATGGAGCCTCGTAGGAGGAAGGAAGGGAGTGGGTAAAGACAGAAGCTGGAAAGTGGTGAGGGGAGACAGCAAAGGGCAGCAGATGACGGAATCTGAGAAGTAATGAAGATGACAAGTGGAACCAGATGAGAGAGAGGTGAGGGGCAGGTAGAACGAGGTAGGGAAGGGGACTGGAGAATGAGAAGGTGTAGCTTATGGGAGATAGGCAGATGGAAATAGAGCGAGGAAGGGGAATGAAATGAGCTGACAGTGACTGGGTGGCGAAAACCAGGACAGAGAAAGCAGTGGAGGGAGTGTGGGTTGACTGAAGTTGGCAAATTCCATATACATACCATTGGGGTGTAGGCGACCCATGTGGAGTATGAGGTTTTGTTCTTAGAGTTTGTTTTGGCAATGGCAGTAGAGAAGGCTGAGGATAGACAGGATGGTGTGGGAATGGGAAGGGGAGTTGAAATGACATGCAACCGGAATCTTCAAGAAATAGGGGAGGTGTTCCTTAAATACCTGAAATTAATTTTGAAAATGTCAAAAAGGCAAACAAAAGAAAATAAAAGAGTTGTTTAAAGTCCTGCCTTAGGGGAATATTAATGTTAAGTTCTGAGTGGGTGGGTTCTAAGTCCTTGACCCATAATATCTCTGCCAAATAGCATCTATCAAGATTTTCCCATGGATGGAAATAACAGCTGGGAAATATAAGAAAGATTTGTAGATCACCCATTGTAAGTGTTTGCCAAATTTTCTGGTGCCATCCACTACAGATCAAAATTCCCAAGAATTTCACAAGAGTCAAGCAGACTGTAAAGTAGCACAGAGGGAAATGGAGAACTGAGATCCCTGGAAACAGCTGCTGAACTCTCAGTGAGCACAAGAAAGAATGGCTGCAAGAGTTTATTTTCTTAACTAAATGTGATTTGGCTCCAAAGCCCCAGCTGTCAGCTCTGGCTCTGTGGCTAGTGCTCTTGCTTCTCTGACAGAGGGTCATGGGTACACGTCCAGCTCACGACACTGGAGTGTCTATTCCAACCCTGCTGTTCTTGTGTTGTGGCAGCATATTGTTCTGTTGTCATTCCCTTACATTGTTAAACCAAGACTAGTTACTTAGTTAGACGGAAGACAAATCTCCGTACATTGTTTCGCATAAGACCAAGAGACGAGAATATTTATCATCGCTCAAAACTGATGACATGGTTATTCCCGTTTGTGGGAGTTTAGTCAACAATAACAACAATTTAAAAACATTCTTTGGTTGTAAATTGCTTTCATTTGTTCTGAAAGGAGCTGTGGAAATCAAATTTTCAATGGAATTCTGGAAATGCACAGCAGTTAAGGCTGTATCTGGGAAGAGATTAATACATCAGAGTCCTGCAGCAGGGGCTTGACTCAAAATGTCGAGAATTTCTTTCTTTCCACTGATGCTGCTTGACCCACTAAGCTCCTCCAGCAGATCACATTTTTCTTGATTCCAGCAAATGCAGTCTTTTGTGTTTTCAGACTTTTCAGGCTAATGAGGTTCCAACAGAGCTCGCTGCTCTCCAAACAAGAGAAAATCTGTAGATGCTGGAAGTCCATGCACACACACAAAAAGCTGCAGGAACACAACAGACCAGACAGCATCCATAGAAAAGAGTAAACAGTCGACATTTCGGGCCAAGACTCTTCTTCAGGATCATCCATCCTGATGATGGGTCTCAACCCGAAACATCGACTGTACTTTTATCCATCGACTGGCCTGTGAAGTTCCTTCAGCATTTTGCGTGTGCTGCCTGAGCTTTCTCTTTTGCTTTTGTTCTTTTTTCCTTTTCTTCCTTCATTTCACTTTCTATCATTCATTCTTAACTTTTTCCCCTTCATGTTCTTTCCTTTTATTCCATTTAATCACTCTTCCCTTCACACTTTCTCTTCAATCCTTCTTCAGCCCACAACTAACTCCCTCTCTCTCTCTTTCTCTCGCTCTCCAGAAGATTACATTTTTATACAAATTGGGAAGACAAGATTGAAAGCTGAGACCAAAGGCGGAGGTCAATTGAGAAACAATTTATTTTGGCAGCATCATGTTGGGTCCTGGGAATAGGATATCCCGTGTGGGTGATTAGTGAGTGAAGAGCCAAGTGTGGGATAAGTGGTCAGGGGAAGTATAATGTGAGAAAGGCTGATATGTAACTTGAGGTCAGGCAAGAACCCAAGAGCTGGAGGGAGTCCAGGGCACAACATAAGCAAAATAGGAGAGGCTGCTAATGCAAATTTACAGAGGGAAGGGGACAGGCTGCTTTACATTATAGGAGGAGGCACGGCTCATCTAGGGGAAGGCTGGTATGGTACATCACCTAACTCAATACTGAACATGCCTTTGCCTGTGGCTTCGTGATCGCGTAATACTTGCATCTGCAGCCTCTTTCCCATGTGCCAGTACTGGCTCAAGTATCATCTCCAGTCCCTCAAGAATGACAGATTAGACAGTGTGCAAAAGAAAATCACAAGCATGGCAATTGCAGACACCCAGTATCTTTCTCCAACCATTGGGTATTGCACACAAGCATTGCAAATGGTAGAGGGGATAGCTGGTGAACTGACTACAGTAGTGAGAGGTAATCAGATTGATATCCTTGGAATTTAGTGTCAGATTCAGACATTATTTATCACATGCTAACACAAGGGGGCACAGTATTAAGGTGCTTGGAAGTAGGTACAAGGGGGATGTCAGAGGCAAGTTTTTCACACAGAGAGTGGTGGGTGAGTGGAATGGGCTGCCAGTGAAGGTGGTAGAGGGGGATACAATAGGGTCTTTTAAGAGACTCGTAGATAGGTACATGGAGCTTAGAAAAATACAGGGCTATTCATTAGGGAAATTCTAGGCTGTTTCTAGAGTAGGTTACATGGTTGGCACAACATTGTGGGCTGAAGGGCCTGTAGATTTTTATGTTCTATGTATGTATATCGAAACATTGTGAAATGTGTCATTTACATTAACAACCAACACAATGTAAAGGATGTGCTGGGACAGTCTGTGAGTGTCAACACACATTAGGTCACCAACCTAGCACACCCACAATGTTCGGCAGAACAATACAAACAATACCAACACCAACGGCAACAGCAGAACAAGCCCCCTTCCCACCAACTCTCTCACACACAGACAAGCCTCCAGCCCCAGGACAGGCCGCCTCCAGGACTCCAGTTCTTGGCCACAGACTCTCAGACCCGCGAACAACATGCCTATGACCTCCAGTCCATGGCCCAGTCTCGCAGACTCACAGACCTCAGGCCTCCAACCTTCAGACATGCCAACTCAAAGGTTTTGACCTTCAGATCTCAACCTCTGGACTCACAGACTTCAGTCTTCAGTCTTTGGGCTTCAATCTCTGGACTCACCAACCTCTGTACTACGACCTCTGGCTTCAACCTCCGGACTTTGCTGACCTCTGGCTATATACGCCAGGACTCACCAATCACAAACTTGACCTCCAGACTCATGATAAATATAGAAAAAAACTGAATTACAGTAAATATATGTATGTACAGTAATAGTTAAAATAAAATAAGTAATGCAAAACAAGACTTAAAAAAAGGAGTGAGGTAGTGTTCATGAGTTCACTGTCCATTTAGAAATCAGATGGCGAGGGGAAGAAGCTGTTCCTGCATCGCTGAGTGTGTGCCTTCAGGCTTCTGTACCTCCTACCTGATGGTAACAATGAGAAGAGGGGATGTCCTCGGTGGTGGGGGTTCTTAATGATGGACACTACCATTCTGAGGCACCACTCCTTGAAGGAGACTATGGAGACTAGTACCCAAGATGGAGCTGACGAATGATGCAGTTGTATTAAACTTGTTGTATCAAATACGATGGCAGAATATAGCATTAATGGCAAGACTGTCAGCAGTGTGAAGGATCAGAGGGATCTTGGGGTCCGAGTCCATAGGACAGTCAAAGCTGCTACGCAGGTTGACTCTGTGGTTAAGAAGGCATATGGTGTATTGGCCTTCATCAGCCGTGGGATTGAGTTTAGGTGCCGAGAGGTAATACTACAGCTATATAGGGCCCTGGTCAGACCCCACTTAGAGTGCTGCGCTCAGTTCTGGTCATCTCACTACAGGAAGGATGTGGAAACCATAGAAAGGGTGCAGAGGAGATTTACAAGGATTTTGCCTGGACTGGAGAGAATGCCTTATGAGAATAGGTTGAGTGAACTCGGCCTTTTCTCCTTGGAGCGACGGAGGATGAGAAGTGACCTGATAGAGGTGTACAAGATAATGAGAGGCATTGATTGTGTGGATAGTCAGAGGCTTTTTCCCAGGGCTGAAATGGCTAGCACAAGAGGGCATAGTTTTAAGGTGCTTGGAAGTAGGTACAAAGGAGATGTCAATGGTTAGTTTTTTTTACGCAGAGAGTGATGAGTGCGTGGAATGGGCTGCCGGCAGCGGTGGTGGAGGTGGATGCAATAGGGTCTTTTAAAAGACTCCTGGATATATACATGGAGCTTAGAAAAATAGAGGGCTATAGGTAAGCCTAGGTAGTTCTCAGGTAAGGACATGATTGGCACAGCTTTGTGGACCGAAGGGCCTGTATTGTGCTGTAGGTTTTCTATGTTTCTAAACATTTTTTTTAAGCTGTGCTTGGAATATTGCATGAAGTTCAGGTCGCCCCATTACAGGAAGGATGTGGAGGCTTTGGAAAGGGTTCAGAAAAGGTGTACCAGGATGCAGCCTGGATTACAGGACAATTTCCTCTGGGAGGAAACCAGAGCACGCAGAGGAAACCCACTTGGTCACAGGGAGAACGTACAATCTCTTTACAGATAACGTGGGAACTGAACTCTGAACTCAGATGACGCGAGCTGTAATAGCATCGCACTAACCGCTATACCACCCACAGTCAGAAACCTCACCCCAGGAGAGGAATATTGAATAATGCTAGAGGGTTTGACTACAAGGTGAGGGGGTGGGAAGGTTTAAGGAGGATGTGTGGAGCATATTTTATGCACAGAGAGTGGTAGATGGCTGGTAGGGTAGTTAAAGCAGATACAATAGTGATATTTAAACTGCTGTTAATAGAGACTTGAATACGCAGGGAATGAAGGAATATGAATCATCAGCAGGCAGAAGGGATTAGTTTAATTTGGGATCATGTCCAGCACAGACATTTTGAACTGAAAGTCTTGTGCTTGTACTGTACTCTTTGATATTCTATGTTTTAAGATCCTAAAGAATTTTACCTGGGTACCTATTGAAGTGATTCCAACAGTGGAAGAGTCACAAACAAGGGGTCATAACAGTGCATTATGAGGCCTGTCATCTAACACTGAGGTAATACTGAAATTTATTCTCTCAAATGGTAGTGAATGTCTGGAATCCTGTGCCTCCGAGGGTGATGGAGGCTGGATTATTAGATGTATTTAGGGTGGAGGTAGATAATATCGAATTATCAGTTAATTGGTGTTATGGAGAAAAGACACAGAAGGGGAACTATAGTGAGCATACATAACCATGATCATACCGAATAGCAGTGCAGGCTTAAGGAGCCAGGCAGTCTACTCCTGCTTTCGTGTTCTTGATTCAAGTTCATGAGTTTGAATCCCACCACAGTAGTGGGAGGATTTAAGTTAAAGTAGCCACATAAACAGTAAAAGTAACAACAAAGCCACTAGATTATCAGAATAAACCTTTTGTTTCACTTGTGTGCCTCAGAGGAAAAACTCACCTTTCGTTATATATGACTCCAAAATCCACCGATGTGGTTGCGTCTGAATTGCCTCATTTCAGGAGCAGTTAGAAATGAACAATAAATGCAGGCGTTCCCAGAGATGTCCACAATCTCTTGTGCAAATTCAAACTCAAAGTTGAGTCTAGTGTTATATGCACAATTATATATACACTCAGGTGCAATGAAAAACTTATTTGCTGCAGCATTACAAGCACATAGCAGCAGAAAGGCAGCATTCACAAGAGAAAAGCACATACATTAAATATAAATTATACACAATTTTTACAAGAAAGGAAAGTTAGAATAAAAATTAACACTGTCCTTTGTAGTGCAAAGTGGTCAACGTGGTCACAGTATTGCTACACAGAGGTAGTGATTAGGATTGTGCATCTATCCTGCTTGTGGAGTTATCCACTTATGTAAGATTACCCCTCAATCTCCTACAATCTCACAAATAAAGTCCCAACTTGCTCAGCTTCTCTCTGTAACTCGGTCCCTTGAGTCCCCACAACATTCTCATCAATATTTTCTGCACTCTGTCCAAAGTAATGACATTTTTCTTATGCAAGGTGACAAAATTGAACACAATATTCCAAATTTGGCCTTACCCATGTTTTGTATACTTGATGCTCTGACTGATGATCAGCATGCCAAACACCTTCTTCGCACCCTGTCTACCCGTGACACCACTTTCAGGGAATCATGTCCTTGTAAGTATGACATTGACAATCTAGAAAGCCAAACAGTGTTACCTTACTGTATAAGAAATCTGTGCAGTTGTACAGCAATATCACCTTGAGACTAATGAGGCATTTTTAAAATATCAGCTGTAGTAAACTCACAACAGTGACTTTGCGTGTGGCAAATATCCTCCAACCAACGGTGATAATGATTTTACCAGTCTGCTTTCAGTAATGTGGAGGGAGGCACTTAATCACTTGGTTACAAGGGAGAGTGTCCCTTGTGATTCATCAGAATAACTCTGGGAATCTCCTGCATCCATCCAAGAGGGAGTGGAGAATGCCTCAGATTACCCTGATGCTTGCAAAGCAGCACTCTGACAGTAAGCATCTCTTCAGCACTACACTGGATAGTCTGCCTACATTGTGGCATTTCTGTCTCTGGATTGGACCCTGAGTTCACCACCGTTTTGCCAGCTGCTTCCAATTGAACCTGGCTGTGGTCATCCAAGTTCCCTCACACTCCTACCACCTCCATCCCCAGAGCCCATCTTCACTCATCAGATGCAGGGAACAGGTACCTTGGGGAAGGCTGTGGGCTGGCAGTTAAATCGAAGGAGCTTTGACCTCTGTGCTTGAGGGTTTATTTAAGCATGAACAGTAAGTGAGAGCCACAAGATTCATTAAAGGCTTCTACATGAGAGTGCGATGGGGGTTGGTTGTGAAAGAGTCCATGAGGAGAGGGGAGGAAATGGAGTAATGGAGATATTTATTCAAGATAAATACAAATTAAAGAACTATTAAAATTAGAGATAGGCAAACGACCAGGAGAGTGTGGAAAGTTCAGAGAGTTACAGTGCTGCATGAGATTAGAATGACTGAGAGGAGCAATGCAATGTCTTCATGTAGTTTGCTTGCAACAAGCCACACTTTAAATTAGTTGAGTCATGATATGTTGAGTTGTTAAGCAGTTGATTCAGGCTAGCTGCAACAATGTTAGGAATGAAACGCACATGGCTCTCCTGTCTAAATGGATCACAATATGAACAGATACGCATACATAGTGTCTCCATGCTTAAATATTCACTATATATGTACTTAATGCACATTTTAAAAAGGCATGTTCAAGACAGTAGCTTTTGTAAACATGGAAGCCGCTTTGTGTGTGACAAAATCCCCCAAATGATAATGACTTTACAGTCTGCTTTCCAGTAATGTCGAGTAAGGCATCTAATCACTCGGTCACTGTGGAGAGTTCCTTGTTATTCATCAAAGCAGCTCCTGGGAATCTTTTACGTCCATCAGAGAGGGACCGGGCAGTGCTCATTACCCTCAAAATTGCAAACCAGCATCTCTTCTGCAATGAGCTAGAGAGTCTGGCTGCCTCTGGATTGGATCCTGGACCCACAGCTTTCTAACCAGAGGCACAGTTGCTTTGGGAGATTAGGTCATGGTTTGAGTTATAATTTTGCATGGATTCCAGTTGCATTCAGTGCACTTAACCCATTTCTGTGTGTGTTTTTTTTATCACAACTGGTGTGGAGGAGACTTTTGCATTAGGAATAATGGAACTATAAAATCTCTGTGTTTGCCATTCCATTTGGAATATTACCACTGGGCAGCAGTAACATAGAACAGGAACAGGCCCTTCAGTCCATGTATTGTGCCAAACTAATTGAGCTTGTAGTTAGATGCCTAATTAAACTAGTCCCTTAATGCCTACACAAGGCCCATATCCTTCTATTTCTGCATACCCGTGTGCATATCTAAGAGCATCTTAGAACACCTCAATCATATTTGCCTCCACCACCTCCTCTGGCAGTGCACTCCAGACACCTACCACCCTCTGTGTAGAACCTCCCCTGCAGATCTCCTTTGATCTGTCCCCCTCTCATCTTACATGGATGCCCTCCAGTGTTAGACTTTTTGACTGGAAAAGGATACTGGCTTCCTGTGTCTCATAATCTCATAAACTTCTTTCGGGTTACTACTCAGCCTCCGCACTTCGGGTAAAAGAAATAGTCCAGGTTTGTCTAACCTCTCCTTAAGTCACACACACGCTAATCTAGGCAACATCTTGGTAAGCCTCGTCTGCACCTTCTCCAAAGCCTTCCTTCCTATAATGGAGCAACTAGAATTGAACGTAATACTCCAGATGCATCCTAACTAGAGTTTTGTAAATCTACAATGATAAAGGCAAGCATGTCATATCTCTTCATTAGCCCACTTCAACTTATTCAAGGAGCTATGGACACAGATCATAAGATTCCTCTAATCCAGATAATTTTCCAGTAACTACCTGCTTTCAATGTAAAGAAAGGTGCAGTTACATATCCAGGCGCAATCACAGTACAATGTCACACTGCTGTACTGCTGTCCCAGAGTAGGTTTGGAACAAAGGCTACACCATGTACATGGAGCCTACCCTTCTGATGTGTAGGAAGTGAGAGAAGTCAAAAGTTGTTCAGAGTATGCACAAGTTTCACTATTCAGGGTAAGCACAATTTCCAAGCCTGCTCTGGCACCACCCCCAACTTTTTCTCTGCTGAAGAAATGACTGTATTGGTGTCGATTCCTACCTTGGCCTCAAATTTATTTGAACAATTTCTGACACGTCTGTCCCCATTTTTGATATCTCCCTTTCTCCATCTCAGGAGACAAACTATCCACCAACATTTATTGCAAATCTATTGGCTCCACAGCTATCTTGACTACATTACTTCTCTTGTAAGGTTGCCATTCCTTTCTCTCAGTTTCTCCATCTCTGCTAAATGTATTCTCAAGATGAAACCTTCTACTCAAGGATATTCAAGATATTTTTTTCTTTTTCAGGAAACATGGCTTCCCTTCTGCAGTAGCCGATTGTATTGGCATGGCAAATTGACTGCTGATTTGGCATGTCAACAGAAGTTTTGTAAATTTCTATAGACATACAGTGGACAGCATTCGGATTAGTGGCCAGACAGCCTGGTATAGACTCCAATATACAGGAATATACAGGGCTGTAAAACATTATAGATGTAGCCAGCTCCATCACAGGCACAACCGTTGCAAAACTGAAAAAATCTCCAAGAGGTGATGCTTCAAGAAGGACTATGGGTGGTCAGGAGATGATTTATATTTAGCACATTCCATCTGCTGGACAGAAATAGCTGTGTGTTTGCTATAAATTGGTCAATTGATATTAAATTGTTTTTATTTTTAAATGTACCACGGTGAAGTGAACAACTTGCCTTTCATATCGATCAATTCATTACAACAGTGCACCGAGGTAGCACAAGAGAAAAGAATAACTGAATGCAGAATGAAGTGTTACAGTTACAGAGAGAGTGCAGTGCACACAGACAATAAGGTACAAGGCCAGAACAAGATAGATTGTGAGGTCAAAAGTCCATCTCATCATACCAGGGAAATGGTAGAGCAGTTTCTGTACCAAACCTCAATGCTTCCAGATTAAATGCTTTCTATGATGCATTGATAAAACTGGTGAGGGTCAAAGGAGATATGCCAAATTTCTTTTGCCTCCAAAGGAAGTAGAGGCAAAGGTGAGCTTTCATAGCCACGGAGTCTACGTGTTTAGACTAGGGCAGGCTATTGGTAATGTTCAATCCCAGGAATGTGAACTCTCAATCACCTCAACTTCAGTACTGTTAATGCAAACAAGAGCATATGCACTACTTCTCTTCCTGAAGTCAATGACTGGCACTTTTGTTTTTCTGACAATGAGGGAAAAGTTGCTGTCGGGACACCATGAAACGAAGCTTCCTATCTCCTTCCTGTACTCTGACTCACAGGTATTTCAGATATGGCCCACTACAATGGTATCATCTGCTCACTTGTAGATGGAGTTCAAGCAGAATCTGGGCCTGCAGTCATGAACATATGTGGAGAAGATTATGAAGCTGAGGATACAAACTTATGGATCACTAGAGCTGAGATTAATTTTGGCAGAGGTGTTGATGTCTATCCTTCCTGATTGTGGTCTGTTGACAAGGAAGTCAAGGATGCAAAGGGAACTGCTGAGGCCCAGGTGTAGGAGTTCAAAGATGTGTTTACCGGAATTGTACTACTGGAGGTGGAGCTGTAGGCAATTAATAATAGTCTATCACTGTTGTCTTTACTGTCCAGATGCTCCAGAAATGAATATACGGACAGGGAGATGGCATCTGCCATAGTCCTGTCTCAGCGGTAGGCAAATTGAAGTGGGTTGATTTCTCTGGGAGGCTAGATCACTTCATGATGTTGGATATCAGAGCCACTAGGCAGTAATCATTAAGGTACGTTACCTTGTACCTTTCAGGGACCGATGTTATTATAGTAGTCTTCTTAAAGCAGGTGAGAACCATGGATTGAAGTAGGGAGAGGTTAAAAATGTTGGCAAATACCCCTAATAGTTGATCATTGCAGGATCTAAAGATGCGGCCAGGAAAACCATCTGGGGCAAGATTCTTTTTGCGGATTCACTCTCTGGAAAACTGATCTTACCTCTGCAACAGTGTCTGGATTTTGGTGCATTGGAGGGCGGGGGTGGAGGGTGGTGACATTCCAATTCTTTCCTGTGAAAATGTGCATAGAATATAGAATGCATTAAGGTCATTGGGAAGGGATGTGCCGCTGTCTGCAATGCTGCCTGGTTTTGTTTTGTAGCCCATTGTAGCATGACATCACACAAGTGTCTACATTCATCAAGTACTATCTGGCCACCAACCTTGTTTATTTGGATTTGCAACTATGTCTAGTGATTTTGCGGCTTAGGTTGGCTCCTATCACTGTTTATTATCCTATCATTCCATCTTTAAGCAATGAATGAACATCCAGATCTTTGGTCTTGACAATAGGCCTGCTGCTCAGCCTCCCTCCTACACCAATAGTTTGATATACTCTTTCCCACAGTATGATGTTATTAAACTCTTCATCCCTGGCCAAGTCTAGAACCTCTGTCACAATGACTTGGGAGCCCACCAATCTACTCTCAATATTCATTGTAAACAGGGGAGAGGAAAAGAAAATCAAAGAGGGAAAAACCAGTAAAATAATCATGAAATGGAAAGGGAAGAGCTGGGACTAGGTAACTTATCTGACAGCAGCTGGAAAGTTAATGCTTCAGACTTACAGGCAAAAATCCTTGATCTTTACTTAAGGACAGGGAGTAAAACAGAATAAATGTACAGGTTGGCCATGACAATGAAAACTTTGCTTCTCCATAGCAACTTCCACAGTCTCAAGACATGCCAAACACATTCACACCCAATAGAGTGCTTTAAAAAGGTAGTTGCTGTAGCAGGAGATAAATTGAATGTCACCAAATAATTTACTTTTGTTGTTTTGGTTGAGATACCTCTCAGGCTAGGACACCAGGAAATACTTCTGTCCTTCTCTGAGGTAATATCATTGAGTTCACCTTGGAGGGCAAAATGGGTGTCTGCTCATATCAGTGGTGTTGAGACAGAAATGATTGAGAGTTTTGAATTTCTTGGTGTAAATCTCATCAATGATCTGTCCTGGTCAAATAATGTGGATGCTGTGACCAAGACAGCATAGCAAGGCCTCTACTTCCTCTGAAGGCTAAGGAAATTCAGTATGTCCCGATGAGCCCCACCAATTTTTATAGCTGCACCATCAAAAGCATCTTATCTGGATCCAAAACAGCATGATATGGTAACTGCTCTGCCCAAGACCATAAGAAATTGCAGGGTTGTGAGTACAGCCCATTCCATCATAGAAATCAGTCTCCTCTCCAATGCATCTACTTAGACTTCCCACTACCTTTGGAAAGCAGCTAAGATAACTTACACTCCCTCCCAACCAGGTCATACTATCTTCTGCCCCCTTCCATTAGGTAGAAGATACAGAAGCTTGAGGAGATGTACCACCAGGCTCAAGGACAGCTTCTACACCATTGCAATAAGACTCTTGAATGGACCACAGATGATAAAGATAAACTCTTGATCTCTAAATCTTCCTTGACATGTCCATCACACCTTATTGTTTGCCTCTACTCCACATTCTCTATAACTGTAACACCCTATATTTGGTATTTTTTTTGTTCTTTCTTTTTGTACTAAATTGGTGTAATTATGTAAGGAATGATCTGTCTGGAATGCACACAAAGTTTTTCACTGTTTCTCAGTACATGTGACATTAATAAACCAATTACCAGGCAACGCATTACACGCTCATCACTACATTAAAGGATCAGTCTAGAGAAAGCGTTCCCAGCCTAGAGAAGCTTTGAAGATAAAAGTTCTAGACCAGGGGTTCCCAACCTTCTCTATGCCCCCTACCATTAGTTAATGGTAGGGTCCATGGCATAGAGAAGGTTGGGAACCCCTGGTCTAGAACTTTTATCTTCAAAGCTTCTACAGCTTTATCTCCATCCCAATTGCAGTGCAAGTTCAGCTCCAATCCCAGCCCTGCTACACACTCAAACCAACCTGTGCTCAATTCTCAAAACAGAAAGGATGTAGAGGCTTTGGAAAAGGTATAGTAGATACTTAGCAGGGTTCTGCCTGGAACAGAGGGCACATGCTGAAAGGAGAGGTTGGATAAATTAGGTTGTTTTGTCTGGAACATCAGGAGCTGAGGGAAGACCTGAACAAAGTTTATAAAATCATACAGGCCATAGATACAGTAGACAGTCAGAGTCTTTTACCAAGGGCACAAATGTTGAATACTAGATGGCACTCATTTAAGATGAGAAGGGGAAGGTTTAAAGGAAATATATGAGGTGAGTTTTTTTAATGTAAAGTTGTAAATGCCTGGAATGCACTGCCGGAATGGCCATGGAAACAGATATGATAGTAGTGTTTAAGGGGATTTTAGATAGGTACTGGAATATGCAGGGAATGGAGGGATATGGATCATATGCAAGCAGAAAAGATTTAGTTTAATTTGCAAACATATTTGGCACACATACCCACACCAGGCCTGAGGGCCTGTTCCTGTGCTATGCTGTTCTATGTTCTATATTCTGAACTCAATCTTCTTTCAATTCATAAACTTTATCCTACTCCATCTTCAGACATGTACCTGAAGCCCAGTCAAATTGAACAATACATTAACCAATATCAACAAATCCAATTATGCCATATTTCTGTACTTAATCTAACCCAATTCCATCTCCTAAACTAGCCAACTATTTTAGCAGAACTAGCTTCAAGTGTCTTCAAACCAAACCTTGCTCCAATCCTAAATACAGTCCTGTTCATCCCCAAGCCCAGCTCCATTCCAGATCAAAATTCATTACAGACTCATTCCCAATTATTTCAGCTTCAGCTCCAAATCCGGAACAAAATCAAATCCAAACTCTGGTTACATCCATAACCATCTCCACTCTGGAATGAAACTAGCATTGATTTCCTTAACATCCAGAAATCCAATGATTTCCTTAAGACCTTAAGATGTAGGAGCAGAATTAGGCCACTTGGTAGATCAAATCTGCTCTTCCATTTCATCATAGCAGATCCAATTTTCCTCTCAGCCCCAATCTCCTGCCTTCATGCACTAACCAGTCAAGAACCTATCAATCTCTGCCTTAAATATACATAGAGACTTGGCCTGCAAAGCAGCCTCTAGCAAAGAATTCCGCAGATTCACAACTCTCTGGTGAAAGAAATTCTTCTTATCTCCGTTCTAAAAGGACGCCCTACAAATCTGAGGCTGTGCCCTCTGGTCTAAGACTCTCCCACCATAGGAAACATCCTCTCCACATCAACTATATCAAGGCATTTCACCATTTGATAGTTTTCAATTTGGTCACCCTTCATTCTTCTGAATTTCAGTGAATACAGGCCCAGAGCCATCAAATGCTTTTCATATGATAAGCCTTTCAATTCTGGAATCATTTTGTGAAACTCCTTTGAACTCTCTCCAGTTTCATCACATTCTTTCTAAGATGAGGAGCCCAAAATTGTTGACAATACTCCAAGCGAGCCCTCGCCAGTGCTTTATAAAGTCTCAACATTACATCTTTGCTTTTCAAAGGCCTTCTGAAAATCCAAGTAACAGCATCAATCGATCCGCCATTGTCTATCCCACTTCTTACCGCTTCGAAGAATTCCAACAGATTCGTCAAGTAAGATTTTCCCTTGAAGAAACTATGCTGACTACAGCCTATTTTATCATGTGCTTCCAAGTACCCTAAAACCTCATCCTTAATAATCAACTCCAACATCTTCCCAGCCACTGAGGTCAGACTAACTGGCCTATAGTTTCCTTTCTTCTGCCTCTCTCTCTTCATGAAGAGTGGAGTGACATTTGCACTTTTCCAGTTTTCTCATAATGGTGAATGTCACGCAGCGGGGCAAAGCTAATTTTTGTAGGAACTTTCAATGGCTTATTAAGTGTGATCGGTTGCAGTTAAGGGGATGCCTGCTAATGCCTTTAAAAATGTGACATTGAGAGCTCAGAGCTGACATGTTCCTATTGGGTTGAAGGGCAAGGCTGCTAGGTTTGGCAACATTGGTTGACGAGAGATATTGAGGCTTTGGTTAAGAAAAGCATGCATTGTAGCATAAACAGTTAGGAACTAGTGAACATCTTGATGTGCAGGTGTTCACTTAAGAGAGAAATTGCTAGGGCAAGAAAAAGGATATGAGGAAGATCTAACAGGCAAGGTGATTGAAAATCCAAGAAATTCTATAGGTAAAAGTGTGGTTAGGGAGAAAATAGGTCCCCTTAAAGATCAGCATGGTTATCTGTATGTGGAACCTCTTCAGATTTTACTTGGGAGAAAACGAGGGAAATGGAGAAAATGAGTGGTGTTGTCTTGGACCACATAAAATTCACAGGGAAGAGGTATTGTAGGCCTTAAAGTGTATTAAGGTGAATAAGACCCCAGGGCCTGACCTAGTGCTTGTCAGACCTTGGGAAGCTAAAGAAGAAATGCAAAGGTTCCTGCAGAGACTTTTGCTTCATCTCAGGCCACAGGTGGGTTTCAGGGGACTAAAGAGGCTAATGCTATAAATAGCATAGAAGGTTGTGGAAAATTACATTTTGAACAACTAGATATTTGGCTGAGTAGTGGCAAATGGGTTTCAATCCAGATAAATGTGAGGTATTGCATTCCAGGAAAGCAAACCAAGGTAGAGCTTATACGGACAATGGTAAAGCCCTAGGGAGTGTTACAGAACAGGGGGACCTGGGAGTGCACGTGCAGAGTTCACTAAATCTGACATCACTGCTAGATAAGGTGGTGAAGAAGGCACATTTGGTACACTGGCCCTCATCAGTCAGGGCACTGAGTAGAGGAGTTAAAGGTAACGTTGCAGTTATATAAGGTGTTGGTGAGGCTGCACTTGGAGTACGCTGTGCAGTACAGGTCACCCAGTAAACAGAAAAGGTGTTATTAAACTACAAAAAAGTGCAGAAACAATTTACCGGGAGACTGCCTAGAATGAGGGATTTAAATTACAAGGAGAGGTAGCAAATACTGGGGCTTTATTCCCCGCAATGTGGGAGATTGAAGGTTGACCTGATAGAGGTGTGTACAGGGCAATCATGAGGAGCATAGACACAGTTAAAGCATATAGTCTTTTTTTTTGCCAGGGAAGAGATACTAAAAGCAAGTGGGTATAGGTTTAGTATCAGAGAAGAGGACATAGGGGCAGCTTCTCACAAAGAGTGGTGCATACTTGGAAAGAGCTGTCAGAAATAGTGGTTGAGGTGGGCACTAAAGCAACATATGAAAGACATCTAGATAAGAACATGGATAGGAGAGTTTTAGATGGCTATAGGCCAAATGTGAGCAGGTAGGACTAGCTCACAGGGCAACCCGTTCAGCATGATTGCGTTGGGCAAAGGGCCTGTTTCTTTGCTGTCTGACTCTGTGGATCTATGATTCGAATCTTGTCCTCCTAATCTCAAGTCTAGTCTACTCAATTGCTCGTCATACAAGTATATCTTCACCTTTGTATTCCGTACCCTATTCCCGTACATTCCCGAAAGCACCCAATATCATGTAATCTACAGCAGTCCTTTCTCATGTAGATCTGGAAAATTATAGAGCAAGGCTGAGAGATCATAATCAGTAAGGATAGACAGCAACAGCCATGGCTAGATCTGTCAAGAGGACACACAAAAACTACTTCCTCAGGAGGCTAAGGAAATTCGATGTCCCCATCCACCCTCACCAGTTTTTATAGACGCACCATAGAAAGCTTCTTATCTGGATACGTCACAGCTCGGTATGGCAGGTGCTCCACCCAATACTGCAAGAAAGTGCAAAGAGGTGTTGACACTGCTTAGACTATGACAACAAACAGCCCTCCCCCCATCGACTCTGTGTACACCTCTCACTGACTTGGAAAACCAGTCAGCGTAATCGAAGACCTCTCCCACCCCAGACGTTTTCTCTTCTCCCTCCTTCCATCAAGCAGAAGATGCAAGAGCTTGAAAATAGACACTAGCATGCTCAAGGACATCCTCTGTCCCACTGTTACTCTTATCCCAGAATCTAGCTTGTTATGGCCTCCAGTCATCTACCTGCATGACATTTTCTCTGTAACTGTAACACTATATCCTGCATTCTGTTACAGCCCAATGGACTTCTGTTTTGAAATAACCTGTGGAGGGCATGAAAGCTCAACTTTCCACTGTATCTCAGTACATGTTTCATAATGAACTAATACCAATAATGTTTTAGTTTAGATTTCCTTGTGAAGTGGGTTCTCACAGAATGCTGTACTGCAGTACAAAGGGAAATAGTCTCCTCAGACACAAAACATGCCTCAGCATGCAGATAGTTTGTGGCATTTGTTACATGTGGAGGGAGCCTGGAAGCTGGAAAGCAAGATCAGATTAGCTAAACAGCAAAAACAGGATTGAACATGCTTCCAGTTTTTCAAATGCCCGAGACAAACGGTGAGGTGAGATGCAGTTCCCTCCTACTAATGTGAGAGGGCGACATTGACCATATTATTTCAACCTGCCCCAAATCCCTGGGGTTTACCGACCTTCCAGTGCAGCACCTTAACCGCAAGACACAGTATCTTGACTAGTCGCAGCATGGCCTGATACGACACTTTTAAAGCTACAGGGCTGTCGCAAGTGTAGACACAGTCAAGGCTCTTGCCTTGCACAGCCTTTCTTTTCACTGTCTGGTAGAATCTGTGCATAATCTATGAAAAATTTATGTTTTCTGCTTTGTCAGAATCGATGCGTTTGTGATACTACTGTAAACAAGAATTTCATTACACCTGTATCTCACCGCACCTTTCCTCTGTCCATAATGGTGTTGAAAGTAGATCATATGCTCTGTCAGACAGCCTGTCCATTGGAAATGATTGAGAGCAAGAGGATCTCAATATTGGACTGGGAGAGGGGCTGATGCTGGTTTACTTATCCTGCCAATGGATTTGGAGTCAGCCAATGTTACCGATATGAGATGCTTGCTGTAGGTAAACCCATGTCTCAAAAATGTACCATTGGGCAGGGATTACTGCTACTCGTAGACCTTGGGCTTTCTTCCAGGTGTGAGGCTTTGATCTACAAACACTTTTTCTCTGCTGGACAAAGGCTATGCAGGTCCAGACGACAGTCACCAATGGCTGTCTTCACTGAGAGGTGTCTCCCTTTACTCTGCTGTCATCCTGAGCTTCTATCATCAGGGGTAGGTAGTTCTGCCTGGTGTAGGAGGAAGTTGGTGCAGAACCCTGAGCTGAGGGTGTTTATGTTACTCTTTAACCACCATCCATATGTAACTTTATCCGCAGGACTGTAACCACAGTGACCTCCATTAATAGAGCACCATTAGTGCAGGCAATGTGCTTATAGTACAGAATTTGATGCGCTGTCACGTCAGGATGTCAGAAAGATGACCAGTACCTTTGTCAAAGCAGAAAGCTGCAAGGGGGATCGGAAAGGAAGGAGGGAGTAGACAGAGAGAGGACTTGGGAAGGATTCCAGGACTCAGTGGCATCAGCTACAACAGCTCTCATTTGTATGGTCACTTTAGTCGAGTCCACCATCCCTAGGTGATTCACATGAGGTGGAAACAAATCAGACAAGGACTGGCTGGTTAAACAAGCGAATTAAACGAGGGTAGTTCATTCCATATTACTCTACAACACAGAAGGCCAATCAACCCCCTGAATCTATGCTAGATCTCAGATCAACCATATCAGTCCTATTCCCTCACTTACTTCCAGGTAACCTATTCACTCTCCCATGCTAATCACCCCCCACCCCCCAACCCCCAGACCACAATCCTCCACCCTCACATAGTTTTCCTATCACTTTTCTACAATTAACAATTTACAATAACCAATTAACATGTGAGCACAAGAGGAAAATAGAGCACCTGAGGGAAACTCATGCTGCCAAAGGGAGAACATACAAACCCCACCCTCAGTCATGATTGAACACAGGGTGCCAAGGCAGCAGCTGCAGCAATCGCTGAGCCACTGGGCCACTGAGACTTAGGACGGAATAATGGAAGAATTTCTTCAGCAAAGGGTTTGTTAATCGTTGGAATTATCTATCCTGGAAAGACAAGGAGGCAATCAATTAGGTAGATTTTGGACACTAGGGTGCAGGTCTGTGGAAAGCTGGACAAGGAAAAAGCTGCTTTTTATATAATGCAAAACAAGCTTGAGGGGCCAAATAACTTACATTAGGAGATAATAACTACTGGTTGTTTGACCTTATGTACAGACATCCTTGTGCCTAGCATCAATTTATGGACATACAATCAATCTATGTATATATGTTTATATTTATTATTTTTAATTAACTTTTTCTTTATTCTATTGGGCATTTTTTGTGCTGCATTAGATCCAGAGTAACAAGTATTTTGTTCTCCTTTACCCTTGCACATTGGAAATGATATTAAGCTAACTTGAGCAACACACACAAAATGCTGGAGGATTCAGCAGGCCAGGCAGCATCTATGGAAGCGTGTAAACAGTCGAAGAAGAACAAGGTAGTAGGTGATAGGTGAAACTAGGAGAGGGGAGGAGTGAAGTAAAGAGCTGGGAAGTCAATTGGTGAAGGAGATAAAGGCTGCAGAAGGGGGAATCTGATAGGAGAGGATCGAAGGCCATGGAAGAAAGGGAAGGGGGAGGAGTACCAGAGGGAGGTGATGGGCAGGTAAGGAGATAAGGTGGGAGAGGGAAATGGGAATAGGGAATGGTGAAGGAGAAATGGAGGGAGGGCAATTACTAGAAGTTAGAGAAATTGATGTTCGTGCCATCAAGTTGAAGGCGATCCAGACAGAATATAAGGTGTTCCTCCTCCAACCTGAGTGTGGCCTCTTCACGGCAGTAGAGGAGCCCATGGACTGACATGTCTTATTGGGGCAGTAGAGGAGCCCATGGACTGACATGTCAGAATGGGAATGGGAAGTGGAATTAAAGAAATGGCCACTAGGAGATCCTGCTTTTTCTGGCAGACGGAGCATTGGTGCTCAGTGAAGTGGTCTCCCAATCTACATCGGGCCTTACCAATACAAAGGAGACCAGACTGGGAGAACCAGTTACAGTAGATGACCCCAACAGACTCACAGGTAAAGTGTTGCCTCACCTGGAAGGGCTGTTTTGGGCCCTAAATGGTAGAGAGGGCAGGTGTAGCATTTATTCTGCTTGCAAGGATGTGCCAGGAGGGAGATCAGTGGGGAGGGATGAACGGACAAGGGAGTCGCGTAGGGAGCAATCCTTGCAGAAAGCAGGAAGTGGGGGTAGAGAAGGATGCACTTGGTCGTGGGATTCCGCTGGAGATGGCGGAGGTTACAGAGAGTTATGTGTTGGACATGGAGGCTGGTGGGGTGGTAGGTGACGACAAGAGGGGCCCTATCCCTGGTGGGGTGGCAGGAGGATCGGGTGAGGGCAAATGTGTGCAAAATGGAAGAGATACAATTGAGGGCAGTGTTAATGGTGGAGGAAAGGAAGCCCCTTTCTTTGAAGAAGGAGGACAACTCCTTTGTTCAGGAATAAAAAGCCTCATCCTAAGAGCAGATGCAACAGAGAGGGAGGAATTGAGAGAAGGGGGTGACATTTTTACAAGTAACAGAGTGAGAAGAGGTATAGTCCAGGTAGCTGTGAGAGTCAGTGGGTTTATAGTAGACATCAATAGACAAGCTGTCTCCAGAGATAGAGACAAGGAGATTGAGAAAGGGGTGGGAGGTGTTGGAAATGAACCAGGTAAATTTGAGGGAAGTTGGAGACAAGATTGATGAAGTAACCTTGGATCTTGTTCTCTGTTGAATGTCCTGGGTGCTGTCTCTGTCATCACTTGAGGCAGCGTAGGCCATGTTAATAACGTATGTCAGCAGCGTCCAATTGTTGGTGCTTTTGGACTGGTTAACAATTAGCTGAAATATTGAGTTGAACTGACTTTGTTTCTTATATTCTTCACATACGAGGAGTAAAAATGTTTACATTACATCTCTGTATGAATGTGTAATGTGTAGTAATTTGTAATAAATAGTATGTACGACAGGACAATCAATATAGCATAGAAATACAATTGTATCAGTGTGAATTAATCAGTCTGATGGCCTGGTGGAAGAAGCTGTCCCGGAGCCTGCTGGTCCTGGCTTTTATGCTGCAGTACCGTTTCCCAGATGGTAGCAGTTGAAACAGTTTGTGGTTGGGGTGACTCGGGTCTCCAATGATCCTTCAGGCCCTTTTCACACACCTGTCTGTAAATGTCCTGAATAGTGGGAAGTTCACATCTACAGATGCGCTGGGCTGTCCGCACCACTCTTTGCAGAGTCCTGCGATTGAGGGAAGTACAATTCCCATACCAGGCAGTGATGCAGCCAGTCAGGATGCTCTCAATTGTGCCCCTGTAGCAAGTTCTTAGGATTTGGGGACTCATGCAAACTTCTTCAGCCGTCTGGGGTGAAAGAGGCACTGTTGTGCTTTCTTCACCACACAGTCAGTATGCACAGACCAAGTCCTCAGTGATGTGTATACCGAGGAACTTAAAGATGTTCACCCTCTCAACCTCAGATCCACTGATGTCAATAGAGGTTAGCCTGTCTCCATTCCTCCTGTAGTCCACAACCAGCTCCTTCATTTTGTGACATTGAGGGAGAGGCTGTTTTCTTGACAGCACTGTGTCAGGGTGATAACTTTTTCTCTGTAGGCTGCCTCACTAGGATTTGAGATAAGGACAATCAATGTAGTATCGTCAGCAAATTTAATTAGCAGATTGGAGCAGTGGGTGGCAACACAGTCAAGTGTATACAGAGGGTAAAGGAGAGGGCTCAGGACACAGCCCTGAAGGGCACCTGCGTTGAGGGGCTGAGGGGCAAAGGTGAGGGAGCCCACTCTTACCACCTGCCACTTTTATACACAATTACCTTTTAAACATTAGATTCTCCCCCAACAACTCCCACTCCTAATCCACATTTTCTCAGAAGTCTTCCCAGCCCTCTCCTTTCTTTCTGATCATCTCAATGAACTTTCTAGCCTTACCTATAAAGAAAGCCTGAATACTCCAACTATGGTCAAACCAGAGACTAGTAGCTATTTGTTAATATAGTTTATTGAACATGGACATCATAGTGACACAGCTAATAGTATCACTGTCTCACAGCTCCAGGGATCTGGGCTCAGCCTTGACCTCTGCTGCTGTTGTAAAGCTTACAGGGTCTCTCTGAGACTGCTGTGTTATTCCCAAGTGTTCCAGTTTCCTCCCATGTTCCAAAGACGTGCAGGTTGGTAGATTAACTGGCACTGTAGATTTTCCCTGTTTCAGAGTCTGGGAGTGGTTGTTGGGATTGTGAGAATAAGAAAATGGGTTTAATGTCGGATTAGTGTCAATGTATGGTTGGTGGTCAGCAGAGAGCTGGTGAGCTAAAACTACTACTCTAGGTGTTAACGCAGTTGTATTTTAATGCCCTCTTCTTCCTTTAGAGTTTCTTCTTGGAAATTGGAATGGTGATCATTAAAAAACAAAAAGATACAGAAACAGGATATCTTTGCACCTGTTCTGCTTTTTAATGAAGTCCTGACCAATAAACTCGTCACCTCCTCATACCCATTTATGTTTGTATATTCAGAAGACAATAGACAAAACAGACGCTTGTAAGATTTGCAACTGACTCAGCATCAATGGTTGCTTCTGGAAGAGTATTCCAAATTTCTACTTAAGTGTAGAAATGTTCCCTGCTTCACCTGAAATGCCTTGCTCTGATTTTTAGACTCTGCTTCTTAGTCTTTGATCACTCCAAATAGTTTTCCTTTGAATCCATGAACTTCCCTTTACAGCAAAGAAAATTCAAACAAATCTTTTAAATTCTGGGAAGCATAACTATAGTTTCTGTAACCTTGCCTTATAATGTTTGGATTTAGAATAATGTATTGTTTTATGCTTGGAGAACTGCATACCCTTCATAAGTATAGGGATTTATATTCTTTATATTTTGTAGAGAAAACTATTCCCCGCGTGTAATGGAGAATTACATGTCCTATACATATAACATAAAGCAGAAAAAAGAGCTTGTACATATCTGGTTTCCCCATAACAGGGAGGATGTGTAGTCTTTAGTAAAGGTCCATTGGGATGCTGATGGATTAGGCAGTATCGTAAAGAGAGGCTGGACAAACTCAGATTTTTTCTTTGGAGTGTCAGATACTGAGAAAAGATCTGATCGAGGTTTATAAAGTTATGAGAGGCATAGCTAGGGTAGATAGTCCAAGTCCTTCCCCGGGTGGAAAAATTAAATACTAGAGGGCATGCATTTACAATAAGATGGGACAGTTTAAATGAGACGTTTGGTAAATTCTTTGCACAGAAAGTGGTAGGTACCTGTAAAACACTGCCAAGGGTGAGAGTGAAAGCAGACACAATGGTATCGTTTGGTACTTGGATCACATACAGACGGTTAGGTTTAGTTCAATTTTGTATCATGGCTGGCATAGACATCGTGAGCTGAAGGGCCTCTTCCTATGCAGTACCCTTCTACATTCTATATCATAGACAAAAACAACATATTTTATATGAAATAATGTTTGTATAGGTTATAATGACTAACATACTATGTGTATGTTATAGAGATACATAGGATAGAATTTTAAATATTCTGTATATACTATGGATAATATTGTACTCTGTATGCAATAGAGAATTACATGGCATGTATATCTACACTTAAGTGGTTGATGGTTGGCATCCATCTGTCTCGAAGACAATGAACGATGATCATCTAGGCAGAAGGTATGGAGATCCTTTGATGCCCAGTCGTCAAGAACCCCCTCTCGGCCTCACAAGTGTAGTACAAAGGAAAGCTTATGAAGCAGTATGTTTGGCACGAGCTTGGCTGCAGGAGCTGCCAGAAGGATGTTCAGTGACGTCCAGCTGCCCTAGGGGCTCCACTCTGGATTTGTTGTCTGGGTTTACTCCCATAGCCTTTGTCTGTCCCGAGGCTGCCACAAGGCAGTGGGGCTATTTACCTACAGCTGGGGATCTGGTTCATGAGCACCAGACCGTGCCTACACACTGGTGGGCCTGCTTGCTACGTGTACAGGGACCAGATTTCCTTCCTGTCCTCTGTACTTCAGCTTGAATTCGAAAGGTGTTCAGTTTTCGTGTGCCGCCAGTGAGGAGGAATCACATGAGGCTTGCTGTCGGAGAGGCTATGTACTGGCAGGGAGAGACTTACACATTCAGCTCTCCTTTTTGCGAGACTGCTAGCCAGTGCCAGAAGCTAAAGGTGAGAGTGACTAGTACTACCCACTACACTACCACACTAGACACATCACAACAACCATTTTGACAGCTCTAAACTTATAGACAAAAATACACAAGGATATGTTATAGGAAATAATAAGCACTATCTATACTGTAACAACTAAGTCACTTAAGTCTTTATATGTTTTGGAGACTTAGACACACAATATAAATTATGGAAAATAACACACAACATACAAGAATAAGCCACCCTCTATATTGTTATCAGAATAATGTATAATTTATGTTCGAGATCAGCTTACATTTAGAAATGATAGGAAAATTACAATACTGCTAGGTAAACATGGATTGTGCAATTCTCCCTAGTATGCCTTGTCTGTGCTAACTTCTTCACTTCAGTAATCATTGCAGATATTCTATCACTTACCTGAAGGATCATGGGTAAAAGTTGCTACCTACCCCACCCCACTTCATTCTTTCCTGCCTTTTGGTTTCCTGCACTCTTTCAACCATGGTCAAGAAGATTCCTCAAGCAATCTAATCACCTGTTATAAATTGGATGTAATCTGTTTTACGCCCATTTTGGTGACAGTGATTTAAGTATCCAAGGTCACTGAGCCCTTGCTATTTGCTCATTTTTCAATAATTGATGTCGGATCCTCCACCTTATGTTCCTGCCCAACACACTTATGGAATTTCAACAGGAATAAGCCATTCAATAAGATGATGATGATCAGGAAAATAGGGAAGACTCTTTGAAAATATGCCACTTTCCCCTCTAATGTGCTGATATTAATGAACAGGTCAAGTAAAGATTTCTGGTGGACAACAGAGAATTCTCGTCAACCCTGAGACATATCTCATTCCTCTGACTTATTGCTACATCAGAAGGGCTACATCAGATGTTTTCTTCATTGACTAAAGCCACTATAGGAGCAATACTCTTTGCATTAATCCTTCAGTATTAGCTCTGGAAAAGGTTAAAATGTTAAAACATGCTCTTGGTCTGCAGGGCAAAGGCCATGGGAGAAAAAACAAAAGCAGATTTTTCGATGCACGCTGCTTATTTTAATCCATCGTAATACATTGCAGACTGGAAAGGCATAGTATTGTTGCAGACTACATTATCAGTAATGAGATAGCTCACAGAGTGGTTGTATTACACTACAAAATCACAGCATTGGGTATAAAGCCTGCCCCATGTTTGTGAAAGATGTTGTTTGAAGTGTAAGGCATTTTGTTTAACTTTTAGAGGATTAAATTAGACTAACTGGTACAGTATCATAATATTTTACAACGCTAATGATTGGGGTTCAATTCCTGCCACTGTCCGCAAAAACCTTGTACATTCTCTCCGTGATCATGTGGGTTTCTTCCAGCTACTCTGGATTCTTCATGGTTTATGAAGCTGTACAGGTTAGTAAGGTTTAATACATTGGCGCTGGAAAATTGGTGATCCTTGTGAGTTGCCCCCAGCATATCCTCGGACTGTGTTGGTGAGGAGGTACTGTGGAGGTACAGAAGCCTGAAGGCACACACTCAGCGATTCAGGAACAGCTTCTTCCCCTCTGCCATCTGATTTCTAAATGGACATTGAACCCTTGAACACTACCTCTCTTTTTTAATATATATTATTTCTGGTTTTTGCACAATTTTTAATCTATTCAATATACGTATACGGTCATTAATTTATTTATTTATTATTATTATCATTATTATTTTATTTGTTTTCTTCTTCTTCTATATTATGTATTGCATTGAACTGCTGCTGCTAGGTTAACCAGTTTCACAACACATGCCGGTGATAATAAATGATTCTGATTCTGATTCCACGGTATATTCCAGACATCCCACCTCTCCCGGAAGATCCGGGAGTCTCCTGCATATTGATAGCGGCTCCCTGACAACCGCAAATTATATACAGTATCCCGGAAATCGATTTTTTTGAGAACAAGCGAGCGAGAGGGAGAAAGATAGACACATATACACAGTGGACGAGTGACAGACGTAGCAAGAGAGTGACAGAGAGAGCATCTCCACTTGGAAGTCCTGGATTATGTCTCAACTAACCTTGAAGGACTGGTGCCAAACTACAAAACTTTGCCAGTTGAGTTCCAGGGGAAGCTGTCCGAAGTAAAATCTCTGAGCACAGGGCAGTTGAGATTCAAGGAGCTCTGCCAGTTGATGAAGCTACTTTTGGTGCTGCCAAATTCTAATTGTGATGTAGAAAGGACATTCAGCATGGTGCGTCACATTAAGACAGAATTCAGAAGTCAGCTGTCTCACAAAACACTTGTAAATCTGATGTCTTGCAAAATTAGCAACTTCATTGACACAGGCTGCTATGAGGTTGAGACTCCCGGCAAAATGCGCAAATCTGCTAAGCAAGCCACATCACAGTACAAGGAAAGTTTGCAAAAGAAGTAGAAAAGCTATTTGCATTAGCATTTAGCTATATTTCAAAGTACATGTGACAAATAAAGGTAATATTTAAGATTTAAATCCTCATATCTTTATAGTGGAATGGAGAGGTGACCTTTCTCATCATGCTGTGTTCTTGTAAACTGATTAACATTTTTAATGATAGGCTTCAAGGCTGGGTGCATCCAGTCTACGGATGTTGTAATGAGTGTAGGGAGTATCTGAAAGTTCATTCTTCTCACTTCACTTTCCCCCTCCTCTGTCCTCTGCCACTTCTTTGTAGCATAGTGCCTAAATATCTGGATTAGTGATTCCAAGGTCTAGGCTGCTGAACCAGAGATGTAACACACATAAAAGTTACTGGTGAATGCAGCAGGCCAGGCAGCATCTCTAGGAAGAGGTACAGTTGACGTTTCAGGCCGAGACCCCTCGTCAGGACTAACTGAAAGAAGAGATAGTAAGAGATTTGAAAGTGGGATGGGGAGGGGGAGGGATGAAGCCAAGAGCTGGAAAGTTGATTGGCAAAGGGGATATGAAAGGATCATGGGAGACCTAGGGAGAAAGAAAGGGGGAGGGCGGAAATCCCAGAGGATGGGCAAGGAGTATAGTGAGAGGGACAGAGGGAGAGAAAAAAAGAGAGAAAAATATATAATAATAATAATAATAAATAAATAATGGATGGGGTACAAAGGGGAGGTGGGGCATTAACGGAAGTTAGGGAAGTCAATGTTCATGCCATCAGGTTAGAGGCTACCCAGACGGAATATAAGGTGTTGTTCCTCCAACCTGAGTGTGGCTTAATCTTGACAGTAGAGGAGGCCATGGATGTACTCTGCTTCCATTGTGGTAACATGAGGATCTAAATTTGAATTATACATTTAATAGTTTATCAAGTCAGTAATGAGTGGTTACCCTGCTGAGAGAATTGTTATGGTATAGGAGGCAACTCAGCCGAATAGTCTGTTCTAGGTCTGTGTAAAAGCAATCCACCATTTCCTTTTATCCATTGTCCCGTATTTTTCCCAGCTCTCTTTCTAACTCTGCAATGGGATCTGCCTCTACTAAACCTTGCTAGTAAGACTCTGATAATCTGCTGTCCCTTTGGAATCCTGATGACTCAGCATCCAATTCAACAAGGCCTCATTTTCACACTGACTCCTATACCACAATCTAACACACCGGGAGCTCATTGTCACGGTCTCTCTAAACACACCAAAGCCACCTCCCACATTCACTTTTCTACATGCCATGTTCATTGGAAAAATAATTAACATTTTAACCATCCAAGTTGAAGCCTGGGACTTGATGTAACTTTTAACTTTCTCCCTCCCTCCATTTCCCTTCCCCCCACAAACCAACAATAAAATATGTAACAAGACGGATAATTTGGAAGAGGTGAAAACCCATCACTGGGCTCCCTGTTTAAGCAGTTTACAGATTCACAATTTTATACAGATATTCTTGTTATAGCTGCGTTGAGGTTTACATCTGCCCATTTAACAGAACAACCTGAGCAAATCTGATGTGTAAAATGTTTAAGGTGTGTAAAATATGTGTTTCGTTTTGTAGTTTAATAACTATAAAAAACTGCAGAATAAACTAGCTAAAAGTTAGTTAAATTAAATATATATTGGCACATTAATCATAATATCCAATAGCACAGAAAATCCTTCAGTCTGACACCACCAACACCCCGAGAGAGCTGGATTATCCTTGGTTCTTCTGCCAGTCACTTACTTTCAATGTCCCATAGACCTGTCCATTCTGTCTACATCCCTCATGATTTTACATACCTCTATTAGCTCCCCTTGCTACAATTTCTTTTCTAAAGTGAATACATCTAAAATACCTGATCCTTGGAATCATTTCAGTAAATTGCTCAGTACCTTCTCTAAGACCTTTTTATTCTTCCTAAAAATGAAGCTCCCTAAATCAAGCACAATATTCCCAATGAACCAATCTTTTATAATGGTTCCTTCTGATTTTCTTGCTCTTGTATTCTGTGCTTCTACTATAAAGCCAAGGATCCCAAAGACCTGCTTCTTTAACTTTTCCTTCTACAGACCACGCTGACATATACCCCCAATACTCCTCATTCTGGTATCCCTTCTAAAATTACACCCTCCAGTTTTTATTGTCTATTTTCCTTCTTCCTAGCAAATAGAGACACTCAGTTTTGCCAGTATCAAATTTCATCGGCCACATATCTGCCATCCCACCAGCCTGTCTATATCTCTTTATAATTATCCTCACAGTTGACTGCACCTCAAAGTTTCGAACTCTACAAATCTGGGAGTTGTGGACTGAATGCTAATGTTGTTGTGAAAAGCAGTGGTCCTAGTACCAATCTTTATTGAACTCCACTGCATACTCCCTTTAGACCAAAAACAACCTTCAATTAATCAATTGTCTCTCTAAAACATTCACTTCTGTTTTATTCCATGGGCTTCAATCATGCCAACAAGCTTGTTAACTAGCATTCTATCCAGTGCCTTCTAGAAACATTTTAACACATCAATAGCATTTCCCTCAATGGCTCTCCCTGTCACTTTATTTTGAAAAATCTCTATCAAGTTGGTTAGACACAGTTTACTGTATACTGCATAAGTACATTCCAGCCTTTTCCAATCAATCCTCACTTGCCCAAGTGGCAGCTAATTTTGTCCTTGATTTTTGTTTCTGTAACTTTCCCCACTTAAACTGTCTGTTTTGGGGAAGTGTGCTATGGGACTGGGCAGGTTGGTAAAGGTCGCCTGTAATAGCCAAATGGAAAATTCTTTACACGTGAGCATTGGTCAGGAGTATCAGCTGGCTATCTGACTGCTAACGTAGTCAAAGTCACCATGGCCTTGCAGCTTATTGTCTATTGGATTTTTTCTGTAACTATAACACTTCATTCCGGATTTTGTTAGTGCTTTCCTTATACTACCTCAATGGTCTATTGTAATGAAATGATCTATATGTGTTTGTGACAATAATAAATCAATGTATCCATTTCCTGTACCTGCACTGCACTTTCTCTCTGACTGTAACACAATATTAAGCATTCGGTTTTCCTCTTGCACTGCATTGATGTACTTATGATCTGCCTGGATGACACACAAACAAAAGTTTTTCAGTGTATTTTTGGTAAACGTAACAATAATAAGTCAATTAACAATCATTTCATGAATACCTACTGCTGTTACTGTCTCTCCTTCAACCCATGGGACAGCAGGTTTTACACATCAGAATCAGGTTTAATATCACCAGCATATGTCGTGAAATTTGGTGACTTTGCAGCAACAGTACAATGCAATACATAATAAAAGAGAAAAAAAACTGTGAATAGATACACAAGATAATTAAATTAAATAAGTAGTGCAACAAATAGAAATAAAAAAGTAGTGAGGTAATGTTCAAAATCCATTTGAACTGTTGCTCAGTTCATCCACAGCCTGTTTTTCACCAGCCTGAGATGAGATGTACATGACTACCAAGCTGATCGCTGAAATCTTCTGCACCAGTCTCCCCCTGGACTAAGAAAACCATTCTTCGGGTGTGAACGGAGAATAGTCAACCTTCTATGCTCTTTAACAGCGAAGTGTCTTCGGTGTATATTTGCAACAATTTACTGTGATCAGCATAATGAAAAGGGAGACACAAGAGACTGCAGTTGCTGGAATCTGGAACTTTAAATAATCTGCTGGAGAAACTCAGTAAATCAAGCAGCATCTGTGGAGGGAAGGAACAGTCAGCAAATTAGCCTGCACTAACCATTGATCACCCATTCCCACCTTTAATACCTTTCCCCCACCGAGGCTCCTCAACCTGTTGAGTTCCTCCAACAGAATGTGACAAAGGAGCAGTTAACCAGTTGTTCTTGGGAGAAAGGAAATATAACACAGTAACATGGGAGTATTTTTCATCCATTTGACAGGACAGTTTCGAGGTTTCATTCCAAAAGACTGTTCCTTCACCTGTGTAGCCCTCCACTTGACTGTTTGCCTACATTCCACAATTGTCAGAATGATGCTGTCTCTATGACTCAAAGTGAAGAGTGGGACTCAATATGCTAACACTAACACCTGTCCACCCCATTAAGTCTCTTAAACAAATATCGCTGACACCAGTTTCCATCTCGTTGTCTTTTCAACAAGTGGGATGATAATAATGAATAAAGTTGATGATTGTGCAATATTCCACCTTGCTCACTGGTTTGGAGCTCGCCCAAATGCTAACCCCAGCAGAAGTACTCTGGGGATTGTGGGTTTGGTGGAATTTATTAAAGAACTCCCTGTCTTCATGCTTTCACAGCCTTTCAACCCCTCCACTAAACAGTAGCAGCGCCTTCCACAACTCAAACATCTAGAAAGGAAAGATGCAGTCTAAACAACAGTAATGTTTTCAGCAGACTTGTTGCATTGAAAGGAAGGGATATGAGGGCAGGCCTCAAGGGAGGATATACTGTAATTCCATGGAATGCATTAAGAAATATCCATAAGAAATCAGAAATGCCAGAATGTTTTTGTAAATTATAATGAACCATTTCATTCTCCCATGGATGCCCTTGTGTGTGTCTTTCTATTGGGAGAAGCAAAGCTTTAAACCTTTGGTTAATGAAAACTTTTATTATATGCCGTGCAATTCAGAGGCAGGTTAAGTTAGAGGCATTCCAGAGAGAGGTGTTTGTGTGAAAGAGAAAGAACACGTAGATGCTCCCAAACACATGACTGAGCCATCTGATTTCACTGTGTCCTGCCTTCACTCCGTCAGCTCTGGTTTAGCTGGTAGTCTTTCAATCACAAGATTCTGTGTCAGAGGCCTATTGCAAAGTCTGAGTGCTAAACTTCAGACTCAGACTGCACTGCAGTATGGAAAGAACTCTGCCTGTACTCAGCCCAATCTTTCCCATCCATGCACTTGTCTAAATGTTGTGATTGTACTAGTTTTGGACTCCCTAACTTGGGGAAAAGACTGTGGCCATTCACTGAAACTAACTGTATTGATTATGTCAACCAATTTCTTAGAGTGTCAGCCTGCAACATCCTTACATGCAGTGAATATTTTCAATGACCTTGCTTGGCTATTGACTCTTTCAGGCAATGCTTGAGTATCAGCACCAATGCACCCTGCCTTCATTGGCTGTGCTGTGGGGTGAGATGGCCATCTATTCATTTGACATTGAGTTGGAGAAGAGAAGCATTGGTCTTTGCTATGGTTCATCCCATGCAGCTGGGTAACAGAAGACTCAGTGTTCTTACAGCAGCTAGCTGTTGATCTTTGTCTTAGTGTTCAGTAAGGGTGAGCACTAAGACAAAGACCAATGGATAGCTGCTGTAAGGTTATCAACTTGCCGAGGTCTGTCTGAATGTTGTTGCTGTACCAGAGCAAGGAGCTGTCCATAACCCAACCCTGCAGAACGACGCAATGCATAGTCCAGTACAAATGATAAAGGCTGCACTAAACACAAAATACTCTGCAGATGCTGGGGTTAAAGCAACACTCACAACACGCTGGAGGAACTCAGCAGGTCTGACAGCATCCGTGGAAATGATCAGTCAACATTTCAGGCCGGAACCCTTCGTCGAGACTGAAGAGGTGTTGCTACTCCAGCCTGAGTTTAGCCTCATCATGGCAGTACAGGAGGCCATGTATGGACATATCCAAATGGGAATGTGAAGCAGAGTTGAAGTGGGTGGTAACACCTCATATACCATCTGGGTAGTCTCCAGCCCCTTGATATGAACATTGAATTCTTCAACTTCCGGTAATTCCCTTCCCCCTCCCTTCCCCTATCCCTATTTCACTCTGCCCCCTCCCCCAGCTGCCTACCACCTCCCTCTTGGTTCCGCCTCCTTCTACTACCCATTGTACTTTCCCCTATTCCTTCTTCACCTTTCCTGCCTAACCCCTCCCCGCTTCCCCTCCCCCAGCCCTTTATCTTTCCCCTTACTGGTTTTTCACCTGGAACCTACCAGCCTTCTCCTTCCCACCCTCTTCTTTACAGGGCCTCTGTCCCTTCCCTCTTCAGTCCTGACGAAGGGTTCCGGCCCAAAACGTTGACTGATCATTTCCACGGATGCTGCCCGACCTGCTGAGTTCATTATAAAGGATGCACTATTGCTTTGTGTAGCTGCCATAAAGTATCTGTTGTTTAAAGCTACAGTTTAAGGCATTGCCACCAGTGCACATTTAGGGGACGGAGCCCATGTAAAAAAAACTTGGACTAATTGCTCAAGGAATATTGATGTAATGACAATATATTGTAATGTGATTCAGGTCCTTGTATGGAATATCCTGTATTCAATCCTGTGAATTTGATGGATCAATACATCTGATTATATATGTGAACATTTTAATCAAGTAAGAGAGCTGCCTACTGCTTTAATCAGAACCCCTAAATGTGAATATACATGAACACTTACACACTCCCTAATATCGATATAAAATACCTTCTGTTTGTTGCATGAATGTTAATGAAGTCTGGTTAGATACCCATACAAAATCAAAAGACAATCCAGTAAAACAGAATTCTCTTGAGAAGACTCTAAGCCCCTTAGGCAGAAAAGGATTTCTAACAAAATGCCATCTCTGATAGAACATGACTGAAAATGAAAATTGAGTGTTTTGTCATATGCACAAGTACATGTATGTGCAAAAGTAATGAAAAACTTAATTGCAGCAGCATCATAGGCACATAGTATCAGATAAGCAACACTCCCAAGAAAAACATAGATTAGGTATAAATTATATGCTATTTTTATGAGAAAGAACACAATTAGAACAAGAAAACCATCAATTTTAGAGCAACAATCAAAGTACCTCTCATATATAAAATACAGAAATATAACTATCCCTCATATATAATGGCATTCTCTCAGGAAATAAGATTCCCTCAAGGACAATAAAATTTCCTCAGACAGAACATGACTCCTTGTGTGCAATGGAATTTCCTCAAATAACAATTGGATTCCCTTAAGTAGAAGTGAACTCAGGAGTTGAACCAGTTTACTTCCATTTAGCTCATGCTTCTTGAATATCACTCATAAAATCAAAAATTCTGCAACCTAAACGAAGCTTGTTCTGTTTGCACACAAACTGCCAATGAATGTCTGCACCACCTCCAGCAATTTATTCTACATTAAAGCTATTGATACAGATCTCAGAGATTTTTTTTTGTTAGTCTTTCAGTGAACTGTTCAAGTGTAGAATCTCTACTCTGTATTTGATTCTGTGAATATAGATGGTAGTCAAAATGAAAAAAATAAATAAAACCTTTGATTTATAAGACACTTTTTATAATTTATTCTATGGTATCTATGCAGTGAATGAGAAGTAGGTGGTTTAACATAGAAGGTTCACCATCCAATCTGCATGCAGCAAGCACTCATAAAGGATATGATGGCATTGGCAAATAACGTTGGTCAAAGAAACAACTTTGCCAGGATGAAGCCCCTGTTTTTCGAGATCTTTCATATCAAACCAAGGGAAGATGTGAAAAATCTTGAAGACCCTCATCTCAACATCACATCTGATCTACACACTCTCTCACCAACATTCCAGAATATCTGTTTGAAGCTGGATCAGGATTTGAACCCACAACCATCTGAATTGCCAGCAAGAATACTACCAACAAAGCCACAGCCAGCTCTAGCAATCCAGTGCTTCGAAGTTTAAGTCCCAAAGTATGAACCCAATAAATTTGTGAACCATCAACAAAGAAATTAGCAAGGAAATTTGCGGATTTCCAAAAGCCTCGGTGGGTTTCATCGTGGGAAGGAAACCCGTTTTGGACTTAAGCACAATGAATCTGTTGTGCAAATTCTCTGATTCTGTGCCTCCCTTACCTAGCCCACATAACAGTTCTAATCATCTCTAAAATGAGCTGCTCACATCATTTAGGTTCATGCTAGCAGCACTAATGGAGGTTGTTGGAAAAAAATAGAAACATTTGAACAGAACAGAAATAAATAGGCCTTTTGAAATGAAGAAGAGGGGAATCTTGCTTACTTACATGGTAGCAGTACAAGCAACATATTCTTCTCCCTACAAGACTGTGCAATTGCAAATAATCCAAATGCTGTCTTCAACATGAATGAGTTGAAAAGGGCCTCTAGGAGGCTGCAAAATAAACATGCAAAAGGACGACAGCAGAGCTGTGTGAAGAACAGTCTTACGTATCCCTTTAATTAAACAGTTGGAGTAAATATACTATAAGATCATAAGACATAGGAACAGAATAAGGACATTTGGCCCATCGAGTCTGCTCCACTATTCATTCATGGCTGATCCTTTTTTAACCCTCTTCAGCCCCACTCTCCGGCCTTCTCCCCGTAACCTTTGATGCTACGTCCAATCATGAAAATATCAAACTCCACCTTAAGTATGCCTAACAACCTGGCCTCCACAGCTCCACAGCTTGGGGTAGTGAAGGTATAATTTTGTCCATCTGTGCTGATCACCCCATCCTTGACCAAGCTGTTCCACCATGAACACGATCTGTTATGACTCAACATGATGCTTTCAGATCAGGTCATGCATAGCTCATACCTCCGCCACACCGCTCAGGTGTGTTTCTGGGGTACAGGGGCTAGCAACCCTGGTGCCTGTTCTATGTACTTGCTACGAGTTATAAATCTAAGCCTCAAACGGACGGATCTAAATGGAAACGACCTACGCCTACCCATCGACTATGTGATAAGGAACTGCGAACCATGGAGGTAAATATACGTGGACTCTGATCAAATATAGGTGAACTTGCCAACCTGTGCACGGAAGAGAAACCTTCCATCATTATTGTTGTTGAAACATTTCTCGACTCATCAGTCCCAGCTTACCATCCCTGGCTACTCAATGTGTTGCTGCAGAGATCAGGAGGGAACATCAGGAGGTGGTATTGCAATACACCATAACCCTAGGAGAGATCCGAAAGACCTAGAACTCATGTGGTTCACCGTGGCTCTTCAATCACAGAAACTACTAATTGGTGCTGTCTACCGACCTCCTAGTGCCAACAATGACGTCCTCGAATACCTGGACAGTAACACCTTCCCCAAGTTGACGGAGTACAGTGCACAGTCTGTGATGCTTATAGGGGACTCCAACGTCCATCACCAAGACTGGCTGGGCAGCCGAACAACTGACAATGCTGGCCGGCGCACACTACAACTAGCTGATAGTCTTGGTCTGCAGCAGATTGTGTCAGACCCAACAAGGGGGGAGTATATCCTTGATCTTGTTATGACGGACCCACCCGTGAAGACAACAGCAATGGCTCAAGTGGGTTCTTCAGACTGTAACCCCGTGCTAGTGAAGTTGGATGTTCCAGTTTACCGTGACCAGCCATACAAGAGAAAAATTTGGTGTTACAACAAAGCCAGCTTTTGGGATATGCGTGGTCATCTTTCATCATCTGACTGGTCTAGCATTCTCAAAGACGAGGACCCTGAGAAGGCTTGCACCAAGCCTACAGAAGTTATATGTGAGGCCATGGACATTCACATTCCCAGCAAAATTGCTACTAAGAAACCGGCGATAAAGTATGGTTTGATGACAAGTGCAGACGAGCAGCAAAGAAGAAACGTCATCTCGACCGCCATCTAAAGAAGTGCAACACCCCTGCTAATAAAGAGAAGTTTGCACAGGCTAGGCAGTCATACAATCGAGCAGAGAGACAGGCCAGAAGAAACCATAACATCAAACTGAAAAATAACTTAACCAGTAGTAACCTTAGCAGCAAGAAGTGGTGGAATGTTGTGTGCTCCCTCTCCGGAAGAACAGGCCACTCTGACATCCCTGTCATTGAGCACAATGGGTCTGTACATCCAACAGCAAAGGATAAGGCCAATGTTTCCTGTTGGGCTTTTGCAGATAAATGTCGGCTCACAAATGCTAATGACCAGCCACCAGATGTCAAGCAAGTTACTACCACCTCGCTCAACAAAATCATCTTCAAACCTAAAGACATCAGGAAAATTATGCAACAGCTTTAGCCTGATAAAGCATCTGGCCCTGACCAGATTCCAGCTAGGGTCTTAAAGGAATACAGTGCAGAACTTGCAAGTCCTCTCTGCCGCCTCTTCCAGCTATGCTTCTCGAGTGGTGTATTCCCAGAACAATGGAAAATAGCATCAGTAACACCAGTACACAAGAGAGATTCCAGAGCTGATCCTACAAATTACCACCCCATATCCTTACTCAGTGTCATCAGCAAGGTAATGGAAGCAGCAGTCCACAAACAAGTTCAGAACTACCTACTCCGTAACAACTTAATTTCAAGCAGGCAGTACGGATTTAGACCTGATCACAGTACAGCTGATCTCCTCACCGCCTTATCTCAAACGTGGAACACCTTCTTAGACAAAGGTGGAGAAGTGTGTCATAGCCCTGGATATCACAGGAGCATTGACAAGGTCTGGCATAATGGACTCTGTGTTAAGCTGAGATCCAAAGGAATATCTGGAAAGCTGCTTAGGTGGCTGCAGAGCTACCTTCATAGACAGACCATCAGTTGTTATCGCTGGTCAGGCTTCTGATTCTTCAACCATCAATGCATCTGTACCACAGGGTTCAATACTTGAGCCGCTTCTGTTTTCCCTCTTTATTGACGATGGTTGATGCATGCAGTAACGAGCTATCCCTTTACGCTGATGACTCCACACTATTTGCACCAATTAGAGCAGGAGAGAGTAATACAGTGGCAGCAGGCCTGAATAGGAATCTTGACAGGATGAAAGCCTGGGCAGACAACTGGAATGTCACCTTTGAGCCGACTAAGTGCAAGGCAATGGTGCTGTCTAGGAAGGGGAATCCATCTAACACCAATCTGTATTTTGGGAACTGCAAACCGGATTTAAAGAAGGAGATAGTAATTCTTGGTGTCAATATGACAGCAAGTTGGTGTGGGATAAACACCTTTCCACCATTTCAAACAAGGCTGGACAAAGGCTTGAAGCTCTGCAGAAAGTAGCATCCAAACTAGACAAAGAGGGCAGAGCCATGGTTTACAAAGCCCAGGTACGAAGTATCATGGAGTATGCCTGCTTATCATGGATGAATGCCTCACAGCGTCCTCAGCCAGTTTGTTTCCATTCAAAGAAAGGCTCTCAGGATTATAGGTGTAGATGAAGCCACAGCTCGTGAGAAGCTAGCCATCAGTAGCTTACACCACAGACGACAGGTTGCTGCAGCTACTGTGCTATACAAAATGCACACCAGCCACAGCCCTGCAGATCTTCACGCCATGCTGCCTTCATCTTATGAGAGACGGCGCACCACACGATCAAGTTTATCTATGCCTGCTCACGCTGTTTCTATGCCTGATGTGAGAACCTACACACTGGACAGAAGCTTCCTTCACTGTGCTATCAGAATTTGGAACAGCCTTCCAGATGCTGTGGTTGGAAACATCTGCGACGATGAGGTCTAAGCCTTCAAGAGTCGAGTGCACAAACACCTATCATCTCTGGGAGGGAATTCACATGCTTCTTCATAAGCTATCATGAAGGGGATCAGGATAGAAATGCTTGGTTGTTGGTAGGTAGGGTTAATACCTGACTTTCAAGAGCACTTGTGAGTTATGTTCCGGCTGGACTTAGTCCTTAAACTGCTGGAGAACAGTGCGGAAAGAACAGGTGCTGTTCTCTCCCGGTAGGGATTAGCTTTTAGTTCCAAGTGCTCCTGCCACGTTTTGTCACCCTGCAACCTTATCCTTCAATCTCTTTGAATTATGGAGGAGAGCATGTGTATAAAAGTCTCTCTCCAGCAGACTTCATCACGATCATCATGACTGCAGTATTTCTACTATTTTTTAATGTTTCTTAATTGTACAAATGATTTTTTTTGTGTTCTATCGCTGAGCAGCAGTGAACCATCTGATTGGCCTATCAGAGTTCTCTTTGGGAACTAGTTGATTTGATCAGTATTTCTGATCTAGCTATTGTTCACAATTGCACTTAATTAAAAAAATTTTTAAAAAAACAAATTACACAGATTCACCGCCCTCTGGCTAAAGAAATTTCTCCACATGTCTGTTATAAATGGATGCCCCTCTATCCTGAGGTCGTACCCTCTTGTCTGAGACTCTCCCACCATGGGAAACATCCTTTCCACATCTACTCTGACTAGACCTTTCAACATTCGAAAGGTTTCAATGAGATCCCTCCCTATCCTTCTAAATTCCAGTGAGTACAGACCCAGAATCATCAAAAGTTCCTCATATGGTAACCCTTCCATTTCCAGAATCATCCTTGTGAACCTCCTCTGGACCTTCTTCAATGTCAGCACATCTTTTCTTCTTTTCTTAGTTAAGGAGCCCTTAACTAAGCTGCCTCCTACCAATCAGCCAATGCTCTAACCATTCTAGTAACTTTCCTGTAATACCATGGGCTCTTAACTTGGTAAGCAGCCTCATGAGAGGCGCCTTGTCAAAGCTCTTCTGAAAATTCAAATATACAACATCTACTGCATACCCCTTTATCTATCCTACTTGTAATCTTCTCAAAGAATTCCAACAGGTTCATCAGGCAATAACTTCCCTTAAGGAAACCATGCTGACTAATTTCATTTCTGCTGCCTCCCTCCTTTCTTAAAGAGTGGAGTGACATTTGCAATTTTCCAGTCCTCCGGAACCATACCAGAGTCCAATGATTCTTGAAAAATCATTACTACTACCTCCACAATCTCTACCGCCACCTCTTTCAGAACTCTCAAGTGCAGTTCTTCTGGTCCAGGTGTCTTACGTACTTTTAAGTCTTTCAGCTTTTTGAGCACCTTCTCCCTTGTAATAATAATAACTGCACTTCTCTTCTCTCACTTCCTTCAACACCTGCCACATTGCTAGTGGCTTCCACAGTAAAGAATGGTGCAAAATACTCATTTAGTTCAGCTGCCATCTTCTTGTCCCCCATTATTATTTCCCTGGCCTCATTTTCCCTCAATATCCATTCTCATCTCTCTTTTATTTTTTATATACTTGAAAAAGCTTCTTCTATTTGCCTTTATAATGTTTCTTAGCTTACTTTCATACTTCATTTTTTCCCTCCCAATGATTCTTTTAGTTGCTTTCTGTAGGTTTTTAAAAGCTTCCAAATCCTCAGTGTTCCCTCTAATTTTTGCTTTGTTTTATGCCCTCTTTTTTGCTTTTACATTAGCTTTGATTTCCTTTGTCAGCACCAGTTGTACTATTTTTTCCATTTAGATTGATAAATAGGTACTTTATTGGTCCCAAAAGAAATTATGGTGTCACAGTAGCATTACAAGTGCACAGATATACAAATATTAGAAGAAAAGTAAGAAAGTATAAAAATTAAGCTGCTTCACACATTTTAATAGGCGGGTTCATCACTTCCCCGGCTATAGATTGACTCATTTTAGAGCCTCATGGTGTGAATGATCTCATATAGTGCTCTTTGGAACAGCACAGTTGTCTTAGTGAGTGAGTGAGTGTTTGTTTTTGGAATACATGTATCCTGCACTTTCCTCATTCTTCCCAGAAACTCAAGCTATTGCTGCTCTGCTGTCATCCCTGCCAGTATCTCCTTCCAGTCTACTTTGGCCAGCTCCTCTCTCATAGCACTGTAATTTCCTTTACTCCACTGAAATACTGCAATGTCAGACTTTACTTTCTCCCTATCAAATTTAAAGTTGAACACATTGTGATCACTCTCCCAAAGGTTCCTTTTTCCTTAAGCTCCCTAATCGCCTCCGGTTCATTACATAACACCCAATCCAGTATAGCTGATCCCCTAGTAGGCTCAATGAGAAACTGCTCTAAACGCCATCTCATAGGCATTCAACAAATTCACTCTCATGAGATTGATTACCAACTTGATTTTCCCAATACATCTGCATGTTAAAATCTCCCATGACTATTGTAACATTGCCCTTTTGACGCCCTTTTTCTATTTCCTGCTGTAATCTGTAGTCTACATCCCAACTACTGTTTGGAGGCTTGTGTATAACTGCCATCAGGGTCCTTGTACCCTTGCAGTTTCTTAACTCAGCCCACATCTTTCTAATTTTCTGATCTTATATCACATCTTTCTAATGATATGATGCCATTCTACCACCCCCCCCCAACACCCTGCCTACTTTCCTATGCCGTCGATACAATGTGTAACTTTGGACATTCAGCTCTCAATAGCAACTGTCCTTCAGCCATGATTCAGTGATGGCCACAACATCATACCTGACAATCTGTACCAGTGCAACAAGATCATCCACTTACTTCTTATATTCCATGCATTGAGATATAGCACTTTGAGTACTGTATTTGCTACCCTTTTTGATTCTGTATCCCTAACACACTGATACTAAACTGCTGGCTGCATTTTTGTCCTATCAACTGCCCACCCCTCCTGACAGTCTGACTGGATGCTACCTTTGCTCTTTTACCATCCATCCTATCCTGAGTCCCTTCACTCCAGTTCCCATCCTCCTACCAAATTCACTTAAACTCTCCGCAACAGCTCTAACAAACTTTCTCACAGGAATATTGTTTTCCCTTGTGTTCAGGTGCAACCTGTCCCTTTTATACCGGTCATACCTCCCCCAGAAGAGATCCCAATAATCCAAGAACTTGAAGCCATGTTCCCTGCACCAGCTTCTCACAATGCATTTATCTGCCAAATCATCCTGTTTCTACCCTCACTGGTGCCTGGCACAGGCAGTAATCGAGAACTTACTACCCTGGAGGTCTTACTTCTCAGCATTCAGACTGGCTCTCTAAATTCTCTCTTTAGGACCTCTTTGCTTTTCCTTCCTATATCATTAGTACCAAAATGTACCAAAACATCTGGCTGCCCGCCCTTCCCCTCCAAAATGCTGTGGACGTGATCCGAGACGTTCCAGACCCTGGCACCTGGGAGGCAACGTACCATCCGGGTGTCCTGTTCCCATCCACAGGATCTCCTGTTTGTACCTCTGACTATTGAGTCTGCTGCCACTACTGCACCCCTCTTCTCCCTCTTTCCCTTCTGCCCCACAGGCCCAATCTCAGTGGCAGTAACCTGGTCTCTGAACTTATGAAGGCAGAACTTTGGAGGGTTGGTTGCACGTAGCAGTGACTCCTTTGTTTGTATCTTCGGAAACGGCTCTATTTTAATATCTCTATTTTTCCCTTTCAGGGTTCTTTTGAAAACTCTGACCTGCAGTTACACGCTGACTACGGTTCTTTGCAGGAATGGGACCCGCTCTTGGGGTTTCACAACTGGCCGTTGTTCAGCATGCCAAGGGCTTGGCCTAAGAGCTCCGCTCACCTTTGGAGGACCAAGTTTTCATGGCTCTGGAGACCGGCGGGGGGGGGGGGAGGTGAGAATCGGAAGCCGGTGTCTGAACAGAAAGACCGGTGTGTCGTTGGAGATGAAAAATCTAAGGCTGTGTGCCCGGAGACCCGAGATCTTTGGGCACAGAGCTCGGAAAAAGTGATGCAATGGACTTTTAACATCGTAAACTAGCAAGTTGTTTTTTATGTCTCCCCTCTTGCTATGAAATGAAGACATCTGTTTCTCCCTAATGAGGGGGAGAGAGAGAGAGCCTGTGGTATGTCAAATGCTGGGTGATGGATGAACAATGTAGACTTTGGAGCACTACAAGTCTGTGTCTTTGCTGTTGCTTTGCTCACACTTGAGTGCTCAGTGGAGGGTGCCGATGCATTTTTTTTGCCGGGGGGGGGGAATTGTTGCTCGCTGCCACTTAAGCGTGGGGGGGGGTGGTTAGCTGGGGGGGTTCTCTGGGGTGCTAACATTTAACTGTTGATCATTCTTTGGGGCACTCCTCTGCTTTTGTAGATGGTTGCGAAGAAAAAGCATTTCAGGATGTATATTGTATACATTTCTCTGACATTAAATGTACCTTTGAAACCTCTGTGGCATTCACCTGGGAGGTCATCCCCCTCAACAGTATCCAAAACGGTATACTTATTATTGAGGGGAATGGTCATATACCTGTGCATTGAGTTGCAGGGATTTAGACAATGGACAATGCAAGCCAGCTGGAGGGCTGAATCATATCTTAAACCACATACACGCAATCCCCATCATTTGAAAGTCCGCAGCTTCAGTACAGATATAAATTTGTCCGATGCAAAACTTAGATAGTTGAGACTGTTTTAATTTTTTGGCGTGATATTGTGTAGGTTGAAAGGCTTGTATTTCTTTTGGAGATATTTTGAACACAAATTAAGTGGGTCTAAGAGCTGATAACAATCAAATTAGCAATACTGGTAGTCAGCTTGTTGACAAGCAGCAGAGGCAAGTGCATTCACAGCCTTCCAGATTGAGAAATGGATAAGGGAGAAAGGGTAGCAAAATGAAGTGGGAGGAGCTGACTGTCATCGCTTTGAAGTGGTAACTGTAGAACAGATGTTATTAATTTGTTCAAGAAAGTAAATGAGGCCTTCTAATGGAAGGGGCATGATGCGGGCATGTGATGGGGATCAAGATGGTAGGTGTTGATTGGATGCATTGACTGTCCCTGAAGGGTTCAAAGAGGTGTGTGAGTTTGAGACATCCAATACACTGAGAAAGTAACGTGTGGAGTTGGGAAACTGGAGATATAGGGGACCTGCACCACTTCTTCAAAAATCAGGTCACATAAGAGCAGACAATGCGACATGTTTACTACAAGATTGGAGCGGTCTGTGCTGATGGTTCAGGGTTTAAATTAGAGCCTGCGTTGGGATTCAGGGGGAAGAAGTAGAGAGAATACAGTCAGAAACAATGAGAAGAATGAATATGATTTCTAATGCAGCAGTCCAAACTTCGTTAACAACATGGAGACACTGGAGAGTGCAGATGCTGGAATTTAAAGCAGAAAAAAAATCTGAAAAATTAGTAACTCCTTTCCTCCCATAGGATCCTTAAGGTTGTCATAGCTGGGAGAGTGGGGTAAAGGGTGGAAGTTCCCACTCCCTATAAATGCTCCCAATGGCATACATCTGAAATACCCTCTAACAACCAAGACCAGCTCCTGGTTTTCTCATGTGGCTGAGCTACTAAACCCAGTGGAACTGTCAACCGACAGGAGAAGGGGCAAAGGTGGATTACTAGTGCCTTAAAACCAGTTGCTTTGGGCAGATGGAGCCTGTCAGCTGTGGTTGGCAGCTCATTTAGGAGAAGAAAAACTCTGATCTCAAATCTCCACTGCCTTGTGGCTGTACCCACGCATGGGGAAAGTTTCAGGAGTAAACCCTGAGGAAAAATCCAGAGCTGGAGCCTCAAAGACAGTCCTACATTAAGTTCAACGCTGACTGGCAACTCCTGCAATGCCACTGGTGCCGAACCATATCGGTCTCTGCCCCTCCTTTGGATTCATCAGCTGTGTAGAGAGGGTTTGATCACAGGAAGGACCCAACATGCATGGTCAACCCCAACCATCCTCCTATAGAATGCTGCTTAATCTGCTGAATTCCTCCAACAGATGGCTTGTCACAAATCTGGAAGGATTTTTCGAATTTTCTTTAGAGAGTGCTGAGCTATTCCCACTGCACAGACAAACAGAAAATAAACAGGACAGGAAGTCTATTGTGTGTTGTACTCTCAGAGGCTGAGTGAAGGTGTTAAACTGAGGCTCGGTGTCATTTCGCAAGAAGATATAAAAGATCCCACAACACCATTTTCAAGAACAACAACGGAGGCACACCAGTATAAGACCAATATTTACTCATTACTCAAAGCCAGTTAAAAATAGCAACTCATTAATGCCATATAAGAAAATGACCATTGCATTTTCTATAGTACAAATGTTCTTTCATTTAAAAAATCATTTAATTGGCTGTAAAACAGGTTTGCAAAAATGAATTAGAGAACCGTAACAAGAGAAAATCTGCAGATGCTGGAAAACACTATGTCATATTGAACTATAAACCATTGCCTAGACCAAACAAACCTGAAGGCAAAGTTGTGGTGCTCTGACACGACTCCAGTATGGTTCCGCACCTGACCTACCACTGTGCACAATCTCCATACCTCATTTAAAAAACAAATATCATTCCCTTGGGGTTACATGTATCTGAAAAATATGGAGAACTTAGTTGAAAAGGATTGATTTAACTTGGAGCACAGTAATTAGCACTAATAATTCAGATATTTAATAAATGACATAATAATATTTACTCCAGGGATCTACATAAAGAGTCTGAATGATTTACATATAGAACATATACAGATACCCAGGGTGATAACAGCTGGGGATCAAACCAAGGAGTGCAAGAAGTTTATAAAGAGAATTATAGGAGTGATTACAACCAAAATCTAATTGAGCAGCTCAGATGATTTACTGTATATATAGAATAATGGACAGCTAGGAGTTAATACAGCTGGAATTGAATCGGCTGTTCAAGGAGTTTATATGTGGACTAATGGCTACCTGGGAGTGATTATAGACTGGGATCTAATGGAGGTGGGGGGAATAAATGGTCACCTGAGATGAACTGATGTTGCAGCCCAACCACAATACAAACCACTGACTTTTTTATTAAACCACTATCTTACACAACCAGCATGGCGTTCTTTTGTTAGTTTTGCTTGCCTCAAGAAAAGTATAGATTTTAAAACATTCTTTGAAAAAACAGCTTTTATTTGCAACTCAAGCAAAAAACTAACATATTAAGAGATCAGAGATCTCCCTTTGAAGACATTCCAAAGCAATGTAAAGTTGTTTCAGTATAATTGCTGTTAGAACATTGAAGATGCCCCAGATAACATGTGAATGGAAACCTATTATACCATTTTATTTTCACCTCCCACCCTGACAGCCTCCATTGCACCTGAACCCACAGTCACCATTGCGAACATAAAATCAGTCTTCCGGAGAGTGAGCCCATGGAAAGCATCTGGCTTGTGCAGATCAGCTGGCAGGGTATTTGCCAAATTTCCAAACTCTCCCCGTTTCAGTCTGAGGTTCCCACCTGCTTTAAGAAGCCCACTGTCATGCTGGTACCCAAGAGCAACAAGTAACATACCTTAATGACTTCCACACTTGGCTCTATCATCCACCAATGTGAAGTGCTTCAAGAGCCTGGTCATGGAATCCATTAACTTCAGCTTCCCAGACAACCTCAACTCATTGCAATTAGCTTATCACTATGTTCTACAGTGAGCAAGATTGCTGTGGCCTAAAACTCTCATTTCTGGAGCATCTGGACAGTAAAGACACCAGCATTAAACTATTGATTAATGACTTACTGATTCAGATGATTACTCCATCTTCAATACTATAATTCCAAGCAAATTCATCTCCAGACTCCTAGACCTGAGATTCAACATATAACCAGATAACAATTACAGCACGGAAACAGGCCACCTCGGCCCTTCTAGTCCATGCCGAACTCTTACTCTCACCTAGTCCCACCTACCTGCACTCAGCCCATAACCCTCCATTCCTTTCCTGCCCAATATCCATCCAATTTAACTTTAAATGACAACATCGAACCTGCCTCAACCAATTCTGCTGGAAGCTCGTTCCACACAGCTACCACTCTCTGAGTAAAGAAGTTCCCCCTCATGTTACCCCTAAACTTTTGCCCTTTAACTCTCAACTCATGTCCTCTTGTTTGAATCTCCCCCACTTCTTCCTTTGCAACTGGATTATTGACTTCCTGACCAACAGATTGCAATCAGTAAGGAAAATCAGCAAACCTCTACCACAATTATTCTGAACACTGGTGCCCCACAAGGCTATGTCCTCAAGCCCCTACTCTACTCCTTGTACACTCATAACTATGTGGTCAGATTCTGCTCTACAAGTTTGCAGGTGTTACCGCCCTTAGTGGGCCATATCCCAAATAATTATGAGTTAGAGTTTAGGAAGGAGAAAGAGAGCCTACTGTCATGATGTCATGAGAGCAACCTTTCTCTTCATGTTAGAAAAACAAAAGAGCTGGTCATTGGGATTATGCATATCACCCTCTTTACATCAGTGATGCTGAGGTCGAAAGTGTTAATAGTGTCACTACGTTCAGATATGGCCCAAGTACGGAGTGAGAGACACTGAAGTGGGTCAATAGTTCACAGACTTTAATGCGAACAGAGTTAGAGGGAAAAGAAAACAATAAACATTAGGGCTAACAAGGCCATTAACTAAAACTCTCAAATGGAAAACGAAGCCAACGCTGCGGCTGAAAGGAATAACTAAGTACAAAATGATTATCACTAGTCTTCAGAGTTAGCTGACACGACAGACCAATTTCTCAGGCAAGGCCGAATGCAAACAGGCACAGAAATGTTGCTGTGCTTTGCTCAAGTTTCGACAAGCACTACGATGAAAAGAATGAATTTGAATTTTTGAATTGAATTGACTTTATTTTTTACATCCTTCGCGTACATGAGTAAAAATCTTTACGTTATGTCTCTGTCTAAATGTGCAATGTGAAATTTATGGGGTTAAATACAATCACAATGAAATAATAATTAGCTGACACATGCATATTCACAAGTGCAATTGCCATATCTGCTGTGCTGCCGAAATGTGGTTGTGACAGAGAGTTTCAAATTCTTAGAAGTAAACATCAGCAATAGCCTGCCTGATCCAACCATGAAGATGCTACTGCCAAGAAAGCTCACCAGCACCTCTACCTCCTCAGAAGGCAAACGAAATATAGCCTGTTCCCTTGACCTTCACCTGTTTTTACTAGTACACCAAAGAAAGCATCCTATCTGATGCATTACGGCTTGGTATGGCAACTGCTCTGCCCGTGACCACAGGGACCTGCTTATGGACATAGCTTAGAATGTCATGGAAATCAACCTCCCCTCCAAGATTTCTGTCTACACTTCTTGCTGCATAATCAGAGACCCCACACATACTAGTCATTCTCTCTTCTCCCCTCCCCCCCACCCATAGCGGGCAGAAAATACAAAAGCTGGAAAGCATGAAAGCGTCAATTCCTGTTATATGACTATTGAACAGTCCCCTAGTATAATAACAGACTCTTGACTCATGATCTATCTCGTTATGACCTTACACCTTATTGCCTACCTGCACTGCACTCTCTCTGTAAATATTAGAGTTTTTACTGTTTATCTTGTACTGCCTCAAAGCACTTGCAATGAACTTGTATGAATGGTATGCAAGACAAGCTTTTCACTGTACCTTGGTAAATATGATAATAATAAATTGATTTTCCTTAAATGTTGTCACCACCTGTAACCTGCACAGCTCATGCAGGCTTTTATTGATATTATATGGTTTGCATCAAAAAAGCTGAGGACTGGCTTTGGTATTGATCAGAAATAGAGTTGGAATAGCCACTTGGCACTTCAGGTTAAAGATAGATGCTTGTTTTTCTTCAGCATTACTACAATTAAAGATGGGAAAGTTGCTGAAGACTCCTCCTACAATTGCCTGGCTAATTCAACAACATGTTGTCGGCAGCATGCATATCTATTGCCCTTTAATGACCTGATAGGTCATTGACAAGCAAAACACAAAATCCAAAATCTGGCAGAGAGCCAAAGATATGGAGACACATGTGCACACACTCCACAGGGGCAAGGTTCCCGTTGCCGATCACTTTAATTCTACTTTTATTCTAAGTGGTCTGCCTGTACTGTTATAATGAGGCCCAACATAAGTTTGAAGAGTAGCGCCACATCATCTGTTTGGGCATATTGCAGCCTTTCACATTCAATATCGAAGTCTACAACTTCGAGTAACTCCCTTTTCATCACAGTGGCTAGTTCCATCCATTTGTAATACTGACCCAGATATTCTACCGTCCACCAGTGTAGTCAGACTTGCCGGACATGAACTATACGTCTTCATTGTCCAGACTTCGTGTTCATTTGTCCGTGTTCTTTCTGTCTTCACATCGGCCAGAGGATACAAAAGCTTGAAAACATACACCACCGGGCTCAAGGACAACTTCTATCTCACTGTTATACGGCACTTCAATGAACTTCTTGTACAACAATGAACTCTTTATCTCTCAACCTATCTCATTGTAGCTCGTGCATCGTATTTATGTACCTGCACTGCAGTTTCCCTGTAACTGTAACGCTTTACTCTGCATTCTGTTACAGGTTTTCCCTTTGTAAGGCCTCGATATGTTTTATGTCTGGAATGATGTCATACATATACTTTTGATATATCTGTACAATCGCATACATATAGTTTTTTGCTGTATCTCAGTACATGTGACAATGATAAACCACTACCAATTAACCAATTTATCCCCTTGCTAATCTTGGCCTCTTCTTATCAGATATACTCAGACATGTCTTATCATTCCTATCTCACGCGGCCTTCAACTTAAAATTAACTTGTTTGTTCTCTCTCTTTTCCAGCGTTCATAAAGAGTTTTCAACCTGAACAGCTTGAACAGCCTAAACCTGAAAAGGAGAACTCCTTTCTCCTGAGCCGATCTGATGATTGTTTCCAGCAGTTTCAGATTTTATTTTCAAAAACATCTGTGGAAGGCAGGAGAGAATGACAGAAGGGGTTATGGTTCAGGGTAGCAACAGGTAGAATGATAGTGGCAGAGGTGTGCAAATGGTTGGCACTGCTGCTTCACATCTCCTTTGACCTGGGTTTGGTCCCAATTTGGGTGTTGCCTGTGTGGATTTTGCACACGCTCCCCTTAATCATGGGATTCCCCTTGGGTGCCTCCACATGCCAAAGACACGTGTGTTATAAGGTTAATTGGTACTGTAAGTTGCCCATGGTCTTAATGGATGGCTGGACAATGATAGATGTGACAGAGTACAAACAGGATTAATGAAGGATTAGCATAAATGGGTTGTTGTTGGTCAGCAGAAAGGCAATGTGTCGAGAGGCATGATCCCATGCTGTATGACTGCATGATCCTCTTGACCCGTAAAAAGATCAACACAAAGTTACGTGCAATTACTAAGAACTATGGAGTTTAGACTCTGAATAGAGAAAGTGATGAAGAGATTCGCTAAAATATTGTCTGGAATGGAGGAATGCTGTTATGAGGAGAGATTGGGTAGGCTGGGTTTATTCTCGTTGGAATGCAAGAGGTAGAGAGGTGATCTTACAAAGATTTATGAAATAATATCATAGGTGAAATTGTCAGCATGTGTTTTCCATGGGCAGGGCAGTCTAGAACTAGAGGGCACAGGTTTAATGTGCTGGGGGGGGGGAATTAAAGGGGCAAATTTTCTCACTCAGAGGGTTGTGGTTATATAGAAAAGATCAGTGGTTAAGGCAGATACAGCTACAATGTTTAACAGATATGGGCAAATGGGACTAACTCAGGAGGACGCCTCAGTGGACATGGCCAAGATGGGCTAAAAGAGTTCATTTCAGCGCTGTACATTGTTATGATTCTTTGAAATTAAAATAAAACTAGAAAACAAATGATCTAAAAGTGTTGATCTAAATGTTAAGTGATAAGATTTAAGGGAACGGAAAATTAAATTCAAACTGGGATTATGAAGCAAAGTGATAAAAACCAAGGAGGCGAAAATAAAAGTTCAAATAAAAGTTTTAATTTTACAAAATACTGGACAATTTCTCAATATAACGAGAAGAATTTAGCAGAAACAATGGAAATACGGAATATTTCACGGGCCTGACCTCTCATCCTGCATCGGTGAAACCCAACGCAGATTGGGGGACGGCTTCGTCGAGCACCTCCGCTCCATCCGCCACAACAGACAGGATCTCCCGGTTGCCACCCACTTCAAATCTGCTTCCCATTCCCATTCAGATATGTCCATACATGGCCTCCTCTACATGAGGCTAAACTCAGGTTGGAGGAGCAACACCTCATATACCGTCTGGGTAGTCTCCAGCCCCTTAGTATGAACATAGAATTCTCCAACTTCCGGTAATTCTCTCCCCCTCCCTTCCCCTATCCCTATTTCACTCTGCCCCCTCCCCCAGCTGCCTATCACCTCCCTCATGGTTCCGCCTCCTTCTACTACCCATTGTGTTTTCCCCTATTCCTTCTTCACTGGTTTTTCACCTGGAACCTACCAGCCTTCTCCTTCCCACCCTCCCCCCACCTTCTTTATAGGGCCTCTGCCCCTTCCCCCTACAGTCCTGACGATGGGTTCCGTCCCGAAATGTTGACTGATCGTTTCCACGGATGCTGCCCGACCTGCTGAGTTCCTCCAGCGTGTGTGAGTGTTGCTTTGATCCCAGCATCTGCAGAGTATTCTGTGTTCTCATACTGCCTGACAACAGTAACCAAGGAAGCGACGCCAGCGCGGAGCAGTGGTTGCCCCGGTAACCAGGCCTGGGACGCTACGGTAAATTGGAGCCTCGGAGCGACGCAGTCATGCAGGCCGACAACCTGCAGCAGCACCTGGACTATGTATCAAGTCAGGGGCTAGTGCTGAGCCCCGAACATAAGGCTGCACTTCAGGTTTCGCTGGAGCTTGTCCGCAGAAACTACAAGTTCCACCAGGTTTACTTCTGGGGCAAGGTGCTGGGCCTGAGCGCCGACTACTTCATCATACACGGTGTCGATCTGAATGAGCTTAAGAGCAGGAAAACCCTTTATAGGTAACCAGAGGGGGAGGAATAAGGATTGCGGATGGGGTGAGGGGTGAGAACGGTGGATGGGGCTGGGATAGGATGGTGGGTGACTATGGGGTGTGAAGGTGAATGGGGCAGGGAATGGGGGCCGAGGAGAGTGAGTGGGGTGAGGATGGGGTGTGAAGATGGTGCATGGGTAGGAGCTGAAGATAGTGGCTGGGTGCAGAATGTGGGGATGAGGATGGTTGATGATGCGGGAATGATGTCTGAGGACAGTGGATGGGGGTGGTTGAGGATATTAAATGGAGCAGCTCTGAACAAAGCTGATATTGGGGTGCTGGGCCAATAAGTCAGTTAATAATTTAACTGATGTGATGAAATTATCTGCATGACAGCAACACTGACCATTAAACTAGTTAATGGGGGAGGGTGACATTATACCAGGCAGCTGGAGTGCTGGAGACAGCAATACTGTCCTTTCAATGAGGTAGCAATGGAGGATGATATTAAGCCAGGTAATTGGTTGGCTGGCTTGTCACCTGGTGTCTCTGCCTTGCTGTGGTGTAACAGTGTGCATTTTTGAATGATTGCCCAGGAGGGCTGGGAGGGGTTTTCATCAGATTGGTCTGTGGAATAGGAGATGCAGATGAAATAAATACCCCAATCCACCAAGTTGGGTGTTAAACACAAATCTACCACCTTGCCCTATAAGCAGAAAAGTTGCAGTGGAAATGAGAGGGAAATAGACAGTAATGGCAGACTTCTCCATTGTTTTCTCCACAACTTCTTGATTACCTTCAGGAGGGACATTGGTGACTACCAGTAGTAAATGCTGAAAGGAAGCCACAAGCAACAAGTGCACAACAAATAACAAAAACAATATTTTTTAAAATGTTTGAACAAAGTACAAAACAGGAAAGGCAGCTTAGGTCACAATAGAATTGCAGCTGTCCATAAAATAGCATAAAACCCTGGATCCCACTCAACCCCATACACCTGCCTTCTCGTCATATCCTTTGGTGCCCTGACCAATCAGGAAATGATTACCTTCCACCTTACATGTACGCACAGACGTGGCCTCTACCGCAGTCTGTGGCCGAGCATTCCAGAGATTCGCTACTCTCTGGCTAAAAAAATTCCTCCTTACCTCTGTTCTAAAGGGTCACCCCTCAATTTTGAGACTCTGCCCTCTAGTTCTGGATGCTCCCACCAGAGGAAACGTCCTCTCCACAGCCACCCAGTCAAGTCCTTTCAACATTTGGTAGGTTTCAATGGGATCACCCCCACCACCGCATTCTTCTAAATTCCATTGAGTACAGGCCCAAAATCTGCCAAACGCTCCTCATATGTTAAGCCCTTCATTCTTGGAATCATGCCAACATTGCATTTGCCTTGTTTACTACAGACACGTCCTGTAAACTAATCTTCTGGGAGTCTTATACAAGGAATCCAAAGTCCCACTGCATCTCTGAAGTTTGAACCTTCTCCCCATTTAGATAATAGTCTGCACTATTGTGCCTATACCAAAATGCATTATCATACATTTCCCAACCATCTGCCACTTTTTTGCTCATTTTTCTATTTGTCTGAGTCCTGCTGCAGTCGCATTGCTTCCTCAACACTGCCTACCCCTGCACTTATCTTTGTATCATCTGCAAACTCTGCCACAAAGCCATCAATTTCATTATCTAAATCATTGACAAACAATGTGAAAAGTAGCGGTCCCAAAACTGACCCCTGAGGAACACCTCTAGTCACTGGCAGCGAAACAGAAAGGGCCCCTTTTATTCCCATTCGCTGCCTCCTGCCTGCCAGCCATTCTGCTATCCATGCCAGTATCTTTTCTGTAACGCCATAGGATTTTACCTTGTCAGGCACCTTATCAAATGCCTTCTGAAAATCCAAGTAAATGACATCCACTGCTTCTTCTTTGTCACCCTGCTTGTTACTTCCTCAAAGAACTCTAACAGATTAGTCAGGCAAGATTTCCCTTCATAGAAACCATGCTGACTTTGACTTATTTTATCATTAGTCTCCAAGTACCTTGAAAGCTCATCCTAATAATAGACTCCAACACTTTCCCAACCACTGAGGTTAGGTTAACTGGCCTATAATTTTCTTTCTTTTGCCTTACTCTGTTCTTAAAGAGTGGAGTGACATTTGCAAACTTTCAGTCCTCTGGAATCATGACAGAATGAAGTGATTCTTGAAGAGCATGACCAGTGCATCTGTTATCTCTTCCGGAACCTCTTTCAGGCTGGGATGTAGTCCATTTGGCCCAGGTGACTTATCCACCTTAAGACCTTTGAGTTTGTCTAGCACTTTTTCCTTTGTAATAGCAATGGCATTCACTCCTGCTTCCTGACACTCACGGACTTCTGGCACACTGCTAGTGTCTTCCAGAGTGAAGACAGATGCAAAGTACCCATTAAGTTAATCTGCCATTTCTTTGTCCCCCATTATGACCTCACCAGTGTCATTTTCCAGCAGTCCAATATCAACTCTCATCTCCGTTTTACTCTTTATATAACTGAAAAAAACTATTGGTATCCGGCTTTATATTATTGGCTAGTCTGCCATCAGATTTCATCTTTTCCCTATTTATAGCTTTTTAAGTTGCATTTTGTTGGATTTTAAAAGCTTCTCAATCATCCAACTTCCCACTCATTTTTTCTACCTTATATGCCCTTTCCTTGGCTTTTATGCAGTCCTTAAGCTCCTTTGTCAGGCATAGTTGCCTACCCCTGCCATTTGATAACTCCTTCCTCTGTGGGACATATCTATCCTGCGCCTTGTGAACTATTTCCAGAAACTGCAGCTACCTCTGCTCTGCCATCATCCCCGTCAGTATCCTCCTCCAATCCACCTGGGCAAGCTTCTCTCTCATGCCTCTGTAATTCCCTTTATTCCATTGTGATACTGATACATGTGAGTTATGCTTCTCCCTCTCAAATTGCAGGATGAATTCAATCACATTATGATCACTGCCTCCTAAGGATTCCTTTACGTTAAGCTCTCTAATAAGTTCTAGGTTATTACAAAACACCCAATTGAAACTAGCTTTTCCCCAAGTAGGCTCAAGCACAAGCTGCTCTAAAAAACCATCTTGTATGCATTCAAAAAAATTCCCTATCTTGTGATTCGATACCAACCCGATTTTCCCAATCTCCTTGCATATTGAAGTCCCCCAGTACAATTGTGTCATTACCCTTATTACATGCCTTTTCCAGCTCCCTTTGCAATCTCAATCTCAATCCCACATCTTGGCTACTATTTGCAGTCCTATATATGATTCCCGTAATGTTTTTTTTATTCTTGCAATTTCTTAACTCCACCCACAAAGATTCAACATTCTCTGACCCTATGTCACCTCTATCTAAAGATGTCATCTCTTACCACCGCCTATGCCTTCCTGCCTGTCCTTTTGATATTTTGATGTTAAGCTCCCAACTATGGCCTTCTTTCCACGACGAGTCAGTGATGCCCATTACGTCATACCGACCAATCTCTAATTGTACCACGAGTTTGTCCCCCTTATTTTGAATGTTACATCCATTTAAATACAGCACCTTCAGTCCTGCATTCTTTGCCCTTTTGAATTTTGCCTCTGTGATACAATTTAACTCTTTGCTCTGTCTGCATTTGTACTCAATCACTGGCTCGTCCTTCCTTATGTTCATGTTACATCCATCATCTACTTGTAAATCTGCTGACTCATCCTCAGCTCTATCATCCTGTCATGCTAGTTTAAACCAATCCCAACAGCTCTAGTAAATCTGTTCTCAAGAATATTGGTCTCCTCAGATTTAAGTGCAACCTGTTCTTTTCGTACATGTCCCACCTGCCCCAGAAGAGGTCCCAATTATCCAGAAATCTGAATTCCTGCTCCCTGCTCCAATTCTCCAGCCATGCTTTTATCGTGGCACAGGCAGCAGTCCCAAGATTAGTACCCTGAGGTCCTGCTTCTCAGCTTCCTTCCTAACTCCCTATATTCGTTTTTCAGGACCTCCTCCCTTTTTCTTCCTATGTCATTGGTACCAATTTGTACTAGGAGTTCTGGCTGCTCTCCTTCCCTTTTCAGGATATCATGGATGTGTCCAGAAACATCTTGGACCCTGGGACCTGGAGGCAAACTACCATCTGTGTTTCCTCTTTGTATCCACAGAATTGCCTGTCTGTCCCCCTGACTATAAAGTCCCCTGTTATTGCTGCCATCCTCTTCAGTTCCCTACTCTACTGAGCCACAGGGCCAGACTCAGTGCCAGAGGCACGGCTGCTGTTGCTTCCCCCAGGTAGGTCATCGCTCCCAACAGCACTCAAAATTGAGTACATTGTAGAGGGGGACGACCATAGAGGTGCTGTCCACCATCTGATGTTCTGCCTTCTCTCTCCTGACCGTCACCCATTTATCTGTCTGCTGTAGCCTTGGGGTGACTACCTCCCTGTAGCTCCTGTCTGTCACTGCTACACTTTCCCTAACAATCCAAAGGCCATCAAGCTGCAGCTCCAGTTCCCTAACACAGTCTCTAAGGAGCTGTATCTTGATGTACCTGGTGCAGATGTGGCCATCAGGGATGCTGGAAGTCTCCTGGAAATCCCACATTTGACATGCAGAGCAAAACAGTGACTCTGAAGACATACCCACTATCCTCTCAAGATTCAAATAAGAAATAAGGAATGAACTTACCTACTTACCTTGCCTTCACCTGTTCTTGTCGAAGCCCTGTTGAGCCAAAGCCTTGCTATCCTGCCTCAGACTACTGCAATGCCGGCCGCTCCCATGATGACCGTTCTGCTCAGCAGTGCCTCTCCTTTATAGAGACTGGATTTCCTGTCGAAAATCTTTGTTGGACCTGCACAGGAACGCTCCTGTTGCGTCTGCACAGTACTGCAATCAATATAGATATAGAGTGCTGCGCAGCACTCCAGATACGGTTTCATCAGCACCCTCTAAAGTTGCATCAAAGTCTATTAGTATTATACTCCATATGTCTTTCAATTAAGTCCACCATTTATTAACCTTCCTAATTACTTGCCCGACCTAAATGCTATCTTTTGTGTTTTTTTTAAACCTTTTGTACTGCAACTTTGTTTAAACAATAATTTGTTTTTCAATATTTGAATTTTCCCACATCATACTTTATCTGACAACTTCTTAACCACACACATAATCTGTCTATATCTCTGTACAGTTTATTTGTGCTCTCTTCATGACTTGCTAAACCGCCCATCTGAATATCATCAGCAAATTTGACTGCAGTGCACTAGGTTCCTTGATCTAAGTCAATAATTATAGCTTATGAGTTTCACTGATATCTGTAGCACCCAATCGGTTGTTAGCTATTTACCTATCCATATTAGTGTATTATTATCAACCCCATGAACTCTTATCTCATGCAATAACCTTTTCTGCAGCACCTTTCAAATAGTTTATGGAAATCCAAATACCTTGCATTAACTTGTTTCTCTTTCATCACCCTGTTTGTTATACCCTATATCGTCAAGTACACAATATTTCCTATCATAAAAACATGTTGACTCTGCTTTATTGCCTTTTGATCTTCTAAGTGCCCTACTGTCACGTCCTGAATGCTATAATGGATTTTAGTACCTTTTTTCATCTTGTTTTAATTTCCTCCCTCTATACCCTTTCATTATCTATTTTAATGGTGATGAAGACTAAACCAACATGTATCTAGTGTACACCATCCCGTATGTTAATTAGAGTGGTAAGGGAAAGAGGGAAAAGTGAGGTGGCTGTGCCGTATGAGCAATATGTGATTGGTAAAGAACAAGAGGCCAGAGGAAAGAGTTGTAGTGTATCATGAACATGTGAAAGGGGTCACTGCGCATGGTGAAGAATCCTGCTGATAAGCACATTGTACAATCTTGACAAAGCCCAATGCACTGTCAGGAAGACTTACTGAGCCATGATTCCAGATACTTTGTTCATAAACAGACTTTTCAATTTGCCCTGCCTGCTTTAAAATTATCCTATTTACTTATTTCCTGTTGCGTTCTTTCTTCCAATAGGAGATATTTCACATTGCTCCGCATTAAATCTAATCTGTGATTGCCCAATTCACCAGTATGCCTATGTTCACTCTGTTTGCTACCATTCTACGTCATTCCAGAGTTCTGTATCATTTGCAGGTCTGTGATGCAGTGGAAGTGCAAAATCAGATTATTACATTACGCCAAAAAGAGGATTGTTTATAAGAGGTGGAAGTTTATCAAAAAGGTATAAAATTGATTCAGATTTTTTTATCACATATACAGTAAAATGTGTCATTTGCGTTAACAACCAACACAACCTAAGGATATGCTGGAGGCAGACTAAGGAGAGACTGATAGATCCAGATGAGACCTACCATCAGCCCTCGCTCTTCTTTCTTCTTTCTGTTTATTCTGAATTAATTGTCCCCTTTTTTTTACATAGGCTCCTCCTCCCTATTCTATACACCACCACCTCATTCTTGGCTCCTGCCATCATGCCTTGTCTGCTTTTTCCCTTTCACCAACAATCCTCAGCTTCTATCCATGCTTGAAAACTTCACATTAATTTTGACTATTATGCATAATATGAGACTCCAGTGATTTAATAAGAAAGCAACACTCAGTGTTTTTACTTGTACTGTTTCAAAATCTTGCATACTGTCCCACTCTGGAGTGTAGATAGATCTTATTGAAAATGTTATTTTTATTTGTAAAATTGTAGCCTCATATAAAATTCCTGTGTTCATTTGATATTTTACCATTTTTTAGAATTATTTGGTACTATTTTTGTGGTTATTTTTAAAGCTTTTAATAAGGCTAATCTAGCCCCTAATCTTATCCAAAGTATACAGATAATGCAATTAATTGATTTTAGCAATTTACTGTTTTTCTGTGTTTAGTGCATGCTTGTCTTATAAATGATAAATTTGAAGAAATTTCCTAGCAGTGGGATTGTATTGCCCAGGGCAAAGATTCAGAATGGCAGTGATTGGTGGAGAAGGGAGATGATGGATTGCTATACAAGGGTATGCAATTCTAACATGGAATATTGTGAATCCTGTAAATATGTAGCAGGTCTCTTATCACCTATATAAACACAGTAAAAGTATTTTGAATGCAGCCTTCTTTGTGAGATCTGCCTTGTCCATAAAACTGTAAGACATAGAATTAGACTTTTCAGCCCATCAAGTCAGCTCCACCATTTGAGCATGACTGATTTATTTTATCTCTCAATCGCATTCTCCTTCTCCCCATAACCTTTAACACCCATACTAATTAAGAACCTATTAACCTCCATTTTAAAAATACCAAATAGCTCGGCTTCCACAGGCGTCTGTGTCAATAAATACCACAAATTCACTACTTCTTCAGTAACGTTGCTCTTAGTTAGTGACCCTCCTCCACAATACGATTAAAATAACATCTGTTGACTGTTTTGTTTTTTTTTTACAGTTTTAACTGCATGGACTGGAAGCTACTTCCCCCAGCCACAGATGAAATGATAGTGAGATCCATGCTCATTAAAGGTCGCTTCATGGGTGACCCTTCTCATGAATACGAGAAAACAGTAGTTAAGAAGGTCAATGAAGAACAGACTGATCAGGACATTGATGTAAGACTTCTGACCAGAAACAAATGTTTATAATCGATGGAAATTGCTGAAAAGTAAAGGCACTAAGGATAACAGTGGCAGAGGATGCCACAGATTTACTTGCCAAGGACATGAAGGCTCGAATTTAGCACTGAAAAGCAGAAAAATGCTGCACAAATGTTTGAGAGAGGGATCTCAAGTGCAAGAGGTAGTACAGATATAGAGTGAATTGGGTAATGAAGGGCACAAGAAAGGATAGGATAGGTTTATGATGCTTATATGTAAATGTATAATGTATGTTAAATAAGGTTGAAGAGTTATAGGTGATTGTGATGTTGTGACAACAACCAGAGACCTGTTTTTTTAATAGAAATTACTAAATGTTCATGGATGCCAGATGTTCAGGAAATTTAAGAAGGTTGGCTGGCATAAGGAGAATACTGCAATGCTAAGAGAGAAGATTCTGTAACAATCAGTACAGAATCTATATGACTGGAGTGCATATGCAACAGAGATCTGATTACATTACTGAATGTATTTTCTTGGCCACTAAAGAGTAAAAGCAATTAAAGACAATTTTACAGGAAGTAACAGAGGTGAAAAGCCATAAGGGTGATGATAATGGGCAGCTTTAACAAGACTAATGTAGATTGGAGTAATAATAATATTAGTGTCAGTGAGGAGGAGGAACTTTTGAAATGTCCAGAAGTATTTCTGAGAACTCAAAGATTCTAGTGGAATAAGGAAGGAGACATTTTTTTTTACTGTACATTGGTATATGTTGTAAATTGGTTTTGGGAAGTGAGATGGACCAACCGGAGAGAGTATCAGTGGTGGCACATTTGGGAAATAATGATCGTATTATCATAGAAGTTAGAATAGCTATGGAAAAGGGATATGGATTACTCAAGGGTAAAATTTGTCAACTAGAAGAAGAAGAATTTCCATGAGTTACAAATGGATCTAGCCTGGAAAATTAGAATTACAAATTAGTGAACAAAACTGATTGAACAATGAACAGGCTCTGAAATGGATGATCAACCATGATCATTGTAAAGGTGAAGTAGGCCTGATGGTCCAAGTAGCCCACTCCTGCTTCTATTTATTATCTTTTTAATTAGATTAGTGTGAATGAATAATAGTTTTTTGATAATGAAATGGGGGAGGGGGTCACTGAGGTCGTCAGAAGTTCAGAGGAAGAGTCTGCCGTCTGAAAAATTAACTCTGCTTCTCTTTCTACAGATGTTACCTGACCTGCTGTGTGCTTCCAGTATTGATTTTGCATTTATTTCAGAACTGCAGACTTTTTAAAATTTTATTTTGACGCAGGAAGTATAGCTGATGCAATGTACAATAAATGGACTTTTTAAAAAAAAGACAAAATGAAGAGTGCAATATAATTGGTGTCATTGAGATTGAAGTCATGGAAAAGGAGAGACAGTATCAACAAGGGTATATCATTGCCTAAGAAACAGGAAACTGAGTAGCAGTAAATAGTTGTTTTACAAATTAAACGAAGTGTGCAATGACATTCGCCAGAGATATATACTAGGATAACTCTGATTTTTTTTGAATTAACTTACAGTTGAATGTACAGGGCTCAGTTCCTGAATTTATAAATGACTTAAAACATTTAGTAAAGTGTAAGGTTAACAACATATGTCTCTGTAGTCGGGCTGAGTGGAACATGTAACAAATAAAATTTAACTAAACATTCGCAACAGATCTTTTTGGGAAAGTAGTCTAAGTTTGGCAGCTCAGCTGCTTAGGCTATAGGTAAGGGATGTCCAAAACTGTGTGATCTTCTGCCTCATAAAATCATTGAAAGGTTATATAGCATACAGTGAAGCCACTGGCACATTCAATTCATCTTGGTTTGTGCAAAAGCAATTTGGTTGGTCCCTCTTTACTACCAAATCCTCATAACCTTGTGATTATTTTTCTTTATCTTTTATGCTGCAATTTCCCTCTTCAACTCTCCAGAAATATATTTCAAATTCTAGGCACTCAAATGCAATAAAGTTTTTCTTCTTATCCCACTCGGTCCTTTTGTCAATCATCATCATAATTCTATGCCCCTTAGTTCTGCTGCCAATGGGAACAGGTCCTCGATACTCTTTGTAATACTTTTCATTATGTTAAATACTTTAAATCACTTTCCCAAGGAGGAAAACCCCAACTTCTCCGGTCTGTTCACACAATTGAACTCTCCAGTGTTAGTCAAACTCTTCTGCACCTTCTCAGAATCAATTGGTGTACTTCAAGCTATGACACATGGCTTAAGAGGTAGGCTCGGAGGGGACAGACTGGGAAATGAGAATGAAGATTGTGCTAGTTGTTGAAGATCAGCACAGCTCAGTAAGGACAAGTTAAGGTCAGGTTAAAATTATAGTTGTTGATTTGGAACTTTGAAATTATACAGTACCTAAATTTTTTGTTCAAGTTCAAGATGAAGGAAGAAGAACGCTTGACATCCACAATTGAGCTAATAAACAGAGAAGCTGCAATCATTCCCAGGGGTGCATTTATTATGACTCCTCGAGGTGAGGTCCACATGAACAGGAGCTTTGAAGGTAAAGACTCTTTTATGTTGAGGCTTCACTTGGTAGAACAAAGAAAAACACTCCATAATTTAATAATAACTATTATTGAGCCTCTAAATCACAAATCTTTGCAACACAGGTTGATTCAAGACAATTAAAACTTCATTACCATCCACAGGCAAAAACAGCGAATGTTGAATCACTCAGCAAGTGAGAAAGTATACTCATTTGGGTGTTATCTTGCTGGCTTCTTTCTACAATGTCTCCAGTAACTGAATACCATTTCTCTCATAACTAGAGTTATTAACAGTACTCCAATCGTGTTTGAATTTAGATCTCCTGATGTCATGTTAGCATTGCCTTGGATTTTCCCTCTATTCTCCTGACTCTGCAGTACATGATTAAACAAACTAAAACCACTCATGCAGACTTATCATTAGTTTGATTTAGTGACTTCTGCACAAGGAGTGATGCAAATTATCCAGAAAATTTCAGTCCTAGTAAATTACTTACTGTGCCTTTTAAAGGTATTCAGTCCTCAACCCTTTGTTCACGTAAATAGGTATTACAACTGGAGATGTTGATCAAATTGACTGAGATTTTGTATTTGTTAACCACATGCTCCTTTTTTCACAGCAGAGCTCAAAGAAATTATGAAGCATTAAGGCCTAAAAAAATTCAAAAACTGAAATGTCAGTATCTCGAAAGTATTCACCCTCCATTTGCTCAGTACTTTAGTCTCATCTGACCACAAGACTTGCTTCCACATCTTTACATTATCTTCTAAGTGGTGCTTTACAAAGACGTTACGAATAAGGATAGGTTGTTTTTTTTTAGCCAGGGCTTCTTCCTTGCCACTCTTCCATAAATATCCCTGTTCTGCAAGGCTTTAGAGATTGTGGAGCCATGAACTTCAAATCCATTTGTAGCCTCAGACTTTGGCCGCTCACCTAGAGTGACTGTTGGCACCATAGTGGCCTCCCTTATAAGAGCCATTCTTTTGTGACAACTAAGTGGCCTGACCTAGACAGTGTGGCTGTGGTTTCATATTGTTTCCACTTTTTCATGATGGACTGTACTGAGATCTGAGTTACGTTGAGTGGCTTTGATATAGTCTTGTACCCTTCCTCAGATTTGTGCGTCTCTATTATAATTTCTCTGATTTGTTTTGAATGCTCTTTTGTCTTCATTTTGGCTTGGTCTGTTGAAATTCTACCATACCATTGGACCTTACAGAGAGAGTGTATTTATTCTTATGAATTTATTGAAAACAGGAGATGCTCCAATTTTCTACACCAACAAACTGGGTGAGTTGGTAAGTTAATTTGTTGCAACTGAGTAAAATTAGTTTAGTAATTACAAAGGGGATGAATACATTTTCAGCCTCACAATTTTGATTTTTAATTTTTAGTAAATTGTTGACAGGTTTAAAATTTTTCTTTTGGTTTGACATGACACACAATGTTTTGTAGATTAGGTCAAAAATTCTACTTCAATATAGTTGTGGGGGCTGAATACTTTTTCAAGTATTTAGTGAATACTTTTCAGTGTATCCATTCTGGACACTATACAGTACAACCAGACTTTTAAGGCTGTGGCATGTTTACCTATCAGCATTGGCTAAGTGAGTAACAAAGTTGGGGTTTCAAGTCCAACTCAAGGCCTGAACCCTTAGCTCTGATAAGGTATTCTAAGGATCAGCCATTCTGGATTGGCTGTTGTGCAATGAACTGGAATTGATTAGCGAGCTTAAGATGAAAGAACACTTAGGGGCAAGTGATCATCATATGATCAAATTCACCCTGAAATCTGAGAAGGGGAAGCTAAAGTCAGTTGTATTAGTATTACAGTGGAGTAAAGGAAATTACAGACGGATGAGAGAGGAGTTGGCCGGAATTGATTGGGAGAAGAACACTGGCAGGGATGACGGTGGAGCAGCAATGGCTGGAATTTCTGGTAGCAGTTCAGAAGGCACAGGATATATACATCCTAAAGAGGAAGAAATGTCTTAAAGGCAGGGCAACACAACCATGATTAACAAGAGGAGCCAAAGCCAACATAAAAACCAAAGAGAGAGCATATAATAGAACAAAAATTAGTGGAAAGTTAGAGGATTGGGAAGCTTTCAAATACTAACAGAAGACAACTAAAAAAGTAATTAAGAAGGTAGAGATAGAATACAAAAGTAAGGAAGCCAATAATATTAAAGAGGATACCAAAAGTTCCTTCTGATACATAAAGTGTAAAAGAGAGGCAAGAGTGGATATCGAACCACTGGAAAGCGATGCTGGAGAGGTAGTAATGGGGACAAGGAAATGGTGGATGAACTGAATAAGTATTTTGCATCAGTCTTCTCTATGGAAAACATTAGCAGTATGGTAGATGTTCCAGGTGTCAGGGGCATAAAGTTTGTGAACTTAACATTACTAGAAAGAAAGTTCTTGAGGTACCAAAAGGTCTGAAGGTGGTTAAGTCATCTGGACCAGATGGACTACACCCCAGGGTTCTAAAGAGGTGGCTGAAGAGATTGTGGAGGCATTAGTAATGATCTTTCAAGAAACACTAGATTCTGGAATGATTCTGGAAGACTGGAAAATAGCAAATGTCACTCCACTCTTCAAGAAGGGAGAAAGGCAGAAAAAAAGAAACTATAGGCCAGTTAGTCGGTTAGTCCGGCCTCAGTGGTAGGGAAGATGTTGGAGTCGATTGTTAAGGATGTGGTTTCAGGGTACTTGGAGGCACATGATAAAATAGACCATAGTCAGCCTGGTTTCCTCAAGGGAAAATTTTGCCTGACCAATCTGTTGGAATTCATTGAAGACATAACAAGCAGAATAGACAAAGGAAAATCAATTGATGTGTACTCGGATTTTCAGAAGGCCTTTAACAAGGTGCCACACTTGAGGCTGCATAACAAACTACAAGCTGCAAATATTACAGGAAAGAATCTAGCATGGATAAAGCAGTGGCTGATTGACAGGAGGCAAAGAGTGGGGATGAAGGGAGCCTTTTCTGGCTAGCTGCCAGTGACTAGTGGTGTTCCACAAAGGTCTGTGTTGGAATCAATTATTGTTTACATGCCAATGATTTAGATGATGGAATTGATGGCTTTGTTGCAAAGTTTGCTGCTGATATGCAGATAGGTAGAGGGGCAGGTAGTTTTGAGGAAGCAGGGGACTTAGATTAGGAGAATAGGCAAAGAAGTGCCGATGTAATACAATGTCAGGAAGTGTATTGTCATGCACTTTGGTAGAAGAAATGAAAGGGTTGACTATTTTCTAAATGGAATGAAAATACAAAGGGATTTGGGAGTTCTTGTGCAGAATTCCCTAAAGGTTAATTTGTAGGTTGCGTCTGGGGCAAGGAAGACATATGCAATGCTAGCATTCATTTCAAGAGGATTAGACTATAAAAGCAAGCATGTAGTGATGAGACTTTATAAAGCACTGGTGAAGCCTCACTCGGAGGCTGTTTTGGGCTCCTTAGAAAAGGTGTGCTGAAACGAGTGAGGATTCAAAAGAGGTTCAAAAAATGATTCCAGAATTAAATGGCTTGTCGTATGAAGAGTGTTTGATTGCTCTGGACCTGTATTCACTGGAATTTAGAAGAATAAGTGGTGACATAATGGAAACCTATTGAATGGTGAAAGGCCTTGATAGAGTGGATGTGAAGAGGATGTTTCTTATGGTGGGAGAGCCTAAGACCAGAGGACTCAACCTCAAAATAGAGGAGCGTCCTTTTAGAATGGAGATGTGGAGGAATTTCTTGAGCCAGAGAGTCGTGAATCTGTGAAATTCGTTGCCACAGGCAGCTGTGGAGGCCAAGTCTTTATGTATATTTAAGGCAGAGGTTGATAGATTCTTGATTGTCAGTGCATGAAGGGATACAGGAAGAAGGCAGAAGATTGGGGCTGAGAGGAAAAATGGATCAAGCATAATGAAATGATGGAGCAGACTTGATGGCCCAAATGGTCTAATTCTGTTCCTATACCTTATGGTCGTATAATGCCCCAGTACAGGTACCTGAATGAATGCTACACTGAGAGAGGCACTATCTTTTGATTAAGCAACCTCCTGTCTATTTTCTCAGAAAACAGTCATATGGTATTGATTCTCTCTCAACAGATGCTGATTAATTTACTGAGTATTTCCAGCATTTTCTGTTTATTTTGTTTCTCTATTTCCACCTTTTGCAGTTTTTTTGTATTTCTATTATTTGCTTATTTATTTCATTGCAATTTGGTTTGTGCAGCTTGTTACCATTATAGCAGTCACTGTCCTTCAAAATATGATTCATTGCCTGTATATCTGGAAGGTGTGAAAGGCTTTTACAAAATTTCAAGGTCCATTTTCTGTCATATAATGCCTATTTATTGGAGGAGCAACTTGTTGGATCCGTCACCTTGGTTTGATGGTTGTCTCCCAACTGTATTTGATCCCAGGTTTACCAGTGACTGAAGCCGGGAAGCTGAAGTCCTACCTTCACTTTACTAAACCAGCTGTGCTGAAGAAGAAGTCATTGCTGTGGCAGGCCAATTTGGAAGAATCTATTGATTTTCTCAATTCTCTTGAAGATGACGAATTAAAAGGTAGGTCACCATTTGCAGAGTTCAGTGGCTATGGGGATTAAATGGTGAGCATAGATTATCATTGATCTCTTAAATGGAGGGGTTATGGGATTAATTTAGGAAAGTGGTGCTGAGACAAAGGAACAGCTATGACTTTACTTAATGGGAAGAAGAGGAAGAAAACCCATAGCTCCAAGTGGAGTCATCGGGACGCCGTCATGATGGCGTTTTCTTAGCAGGCTTTCTTATTTTTACCAGGCTGAGTTGCTAGCTCGACGCTCAACCCAGCACGGATGGAAAGCGTGCAAGGGAGTGGCTGGATTCGAACTCGGGAGCCTTCGCTCCAAAGTCCGGCGCTGATGCCACTATGCCACCAGCCAGCTTACTTAATGGGAAATCAGACATAATGGGCCAGATGGCTTGCCCTGCTGCTCTTTGATATGTTCTCATGTGACTTAATTACAGAAATTAATAGGACAGGTAAAGATTATGCAGGTTAGGGCATCTCCACTGGAATGCTGGGCTAGTGTGAAGTTTCTATTTGGCGTCATACAGCATGGAAATAGGCCTTTCTTACCAACTTGAAAATGTCAATCAAGGTGTCTGCCAGACCTAGTTCCCAATACCTGATTTTGGCCATATCTCCCTAAACTTATCCTATCCACGTACCAGTCTAAATGTCCTTTAAACCTTGTAATTGTACATGCCTCTACCATTTCCTTTGGCAACTCATTCCATATACTCACCAACCTCTGTGCCAAAAAAAAAAGTTGCCCCTTAAGTCCCTTCTCACCTTAAACCTATGCTGTCTAGTATTAGACTCACCTACCCTCAGAAAAGACCCAGACTATTCACCTTATCTATGCCTTGTGTGATTTTATATGCTTCTATTACATCTCCCCTCAGCATCCTATCCTACAGGGAAAACAACCCCAGCCTACTCATTCTTTCCTTATAACTCAAGCTTGCCAGAACCATTTACCAGCTTTACATCTTTTCCAATAACTTTCCCACTAATGTCAGGCTTGCCAGCTTATATGTTTAGAGCTTTTTTTAAATACCAGAACAACATTGGCTACCCTCCAATCCTTTGGTACTTTTCCTGTCGCTAAGGATGTTTTAAATATCTCTGCTAGGGCCACTTGTCCAGTCAAGCCTGTTTCACCATTCTTTCTGATCAAGGCAAATCTTTCCCGGGCCTCAACACATCTCCTGTGCCAGTTCCACATTGCTCTTAACTCACCAATTTCTCAAAAAATATCTACCTTTACTATAGGTATCGGATTAAGCATGCTTCATAGCCCTCTGTGGTAGAGAATTCCAAAGGAAAAGAACAGGATGTCCCTGTAACGCTGCTGCAAGTTTTTCACAATACTTCCAACATGTGACAATAAACTTGACTGCCCTTCTGCAAGAAGAAATTCCCATGCACCTCAGTTTCAAATAACCATGTTATCTTGTAAGAATGTCTCCTTGTAGAGACTCTCCCACTAATGGAAACATCTCAGCACCTCTATTGTAATCCCCTGTTAGAATCTCAATAAGATCATTCCTCTTCTAAGTGACAAAGAATGCAGGTCTCACCCTTTTAGCCATTTGCGATTGGACAACTGTCTCATCCCAGAACTAGCCAAGTGAAACTGTTCTGGATTATCTCCAGTGCTATTATATCATTTATTAAATAAAGCGAGCAAAACAGGACACGGTACCCCAGGTGTGGTCTCACCAACTCCCTGTTCAATTGTAACAATAGAACTCTATTTTTAAATGCCAACTCCCTAGCAATAAAGGTCATTATGCTATTTGCCTTTTAATTTAACAGCTAAGTTGCCTAATTTAACCCAGCAACATTGACTGATGGGCTAGCTGGAAGTTTGCTGTCAACCGTAATGCTGGAAGTGCTGCGGAAGAGGGCTCCAAAGCCCAATTGCTAGAATATCTGCCAGCAAAATTACTAATGCCACGGATCAGTCAAGGTTATCAAAGAAAGCAATCAATTTAATGATTTTTTTTACTGCAAATGCTTGAAATGTAAAATCAAAATGCTGGGAAGACGCAGTGGATTAGGGAGCATCAGTAGAAAGAGAACAGATGAATGTTTCAGGTCAAGATCTGCCATCAGAACTGAGAAGGAAAGGCAGCTCTGTCTCAATAGCAGAGAATACAGAGGAGGGCAATGGATGGTATATGAGAAATTTCTCTGATGAGGTGGAATAATGTAACCATGAAGGGTTAGTTAAGGTCCCTTGCCTGTGTATTTTGTTGCTAATGTTCTGGTATGGGTGATGTATGGTCTGGTCTAAGGATGGATTATACAAATGTGGAAAAAAAAGGATGGGGAAGGCAGGTAGAAATGGCCAGTGTCAACACAACAGAAAGAAAGAGCAAGTTATCTAAAGTTAGAGAGTCTAATTTTGAGTCTTGCAAGCTGTAAAGTGACAGGAGGGATAATAAGATACTGTTCCTCGAGCTTACATTGTAACAGTACAGGAGGCTGGAGCCAAAGTTTGGGTAGGAAATTGTGTCAGTTTAATGCTTCATATATAAAGCCCCAGGCTGTAACTGCTGCAAAAGCTGGCTGCACAAGGAACATTGTTCTTTCAGGTGTTTTGGGATCTTGATGCGCTTATGATGTTTCAATGTTTTTGAAATGGGAATTCCTGACTGGCAGCTACCATTGCAACCACCTCTTCCCCTAGTGCAGCATAAAAATCAGTCTTTTTAAGTCATCATCCCCATGCTGGCTCTCTGAACTACACAATTGATCATACTTCTCTGCTTTCTTTCTTAAAAGTTTTTGCGCCTCAACTATTTATTCAATTCTGTTCTCCTTTGAAGTCAAGATTCTAGCTGACTGAAGGAGGTCTAACACTACCTATATTTGAGAAGGTCTACAAAGAAAAACCTGGGAACTATAGACCAGAAGGCTGAACATCTGTGGTAGTTAAGTTACTATATGGGGTGCTAAGGGATAAGATTAGAGATGATCAGCATGGCTTTGTGTGTGGGAGATCACATATAAAGCAGAAATGTGGAGGATGTTTAGGAAGTACTTTCATGGCATTCTGAATAGGCTTGTTCCATTGAGACAGGGAAAGGATGGTAAAGTGATAGAACCATTGTTGATGCGAGGTGGAGCCTTTAGTCAGTAGGACGAAGGAAGCATACTTAAGGTTTAGACAGCAAAAGACAGGGCTCTTGAGAGTTATAAGGTAGCCAGGAAAGGACTTTTGGATTTAGGAGAGCTAGGAGGGGACAGGAGAAGGCCTTGGCATGTAGGATTAAGGAAAACCTTAAGGTATTCTACACGTATGTTAAGAATGGAAAAATGACTATAGTGAAGGTGGGTCCATTCGGAGACAAAGGGTGAAACATGCCTGAAGTTGGAGGAGGTAGTGGAGATATTAATGCATACTTTGCTTCGGTGTTCACTAGCAAGAGGGACTTTGACAAATGTGAGGTCAGCGCAGAATAGCCTAATGTGCTGGATCATGTTGAGGTTAAGAAAAAGGAAGTTTTAAAGCTTTTGAAAAACAGGATAGATAAATCTCCAGGACCAACGGGATATACCCAGGTTGCTATGGAAAGCAAGGGAAGCAATTGCTGGGGTGTTGGCAATAATATTTGTGTCCCTACTGGCCGCAGAAGTTGTACCAGAGAATGATAAATGTTGTTCCTTTGTTCAAGAAAGTTAATAGGGATAATCTTAGGCATTGTAGACTAGTGAGTCTTACGTCAGTCGTGGGCAAATTAATTGAGAGGAGTTTTAGCTACAGGATTTACTAGCATTTGGAGAAGCATAGTCTTAGTAGTAATGGTTAATGTGGCTTTATGAGAGGCATGCAATGCCTCACGAGCCCGATTGAATTTTTCAAGGAAGTGCCAAAACAAATTAATGAAGATTGAGTGGAAGTTGTGGTGCATATAGATTTTAGTAAAGCATTTGACAAGGTTCCAATGGAAGGCTCATCCAGAAAGTCATGAGACATGGATCCATGGGAACTTGGCAGAGTGGATTCAGAATTGGCTTGCCCACAGAAGGCAGAGTGTGGTAGCACATGGAGCGTATTCAGCCTGGAGATTAGTGACTAGTAGTGTTCTGCAGGGACCTGTTCTGAGACTTCACTCTCTGTGAGTCTTATAAATGATTTGGTTGAGGAAGTGGAATGGTGGATTAATAAATTTGCCGTTGACAAAGTAAGTGCTTTAGAAGACCAGACGTTGTCCTAGCACAGGAAATGTAGCAGTCAATTTAAGAACAGTAAGATCGCATAATAATGAGTGAGAAATAGATGTTGGCATGGACACCACCCCACTGCCCCAAGCTGTGTGTATATACTGTATGTGTACTGTGGATTCTGGTTAATTGGGCCACCAGTTAAGCGGGGCAGCCACTTACTTGGTACAACTCTTAAAGAACAAAAACTAATCGAGAATATAGCTGGGATTCCCTTCATTTATTTGGGACACAATACCACTTAATTAGGACAGGAAACTGTTACTGAACGGTTTGTAACTAGCGTCAGTTGCATGCAGTTGCGTGGTCATTAGATACTACACTGTGCTTGAGCAAACAGTTTTTAAATAGCATCAGGCATGTGTTCATCTTCAAAAAGCAACAATTTTTGTCACCATTGGTTGGTGGGAAATAACCTGTAAGACAATTCAGAACTGTTTTGCTTACCACAGTTTCAAGCATTCGGGCTTGGAGATGCCAGAAATGGCCAGGAATGAAAATGAAACAATTTCACTACTTCAACAAGTTAGAAACTACGAAGGATTTACAGGTATCGACAATTATATTGAATGAAGATTTGGGGGATGCAATTGTCGACAGCATTTTTCGAAGGCAGTCTTTTATCTGCACTAGGTGTATATGCCGATTTTGTTCGCTTACAGTCAAAAGAACACGATGCAGATGTAATCCTTCATTGATAACTATTAGGAACTAATACACTGTTTTATGGTACTGCAGTGGTATTGGTAGTGTTTTAATTTGTTCTGTATTTCATTTAAATACATAATTTTTTACTCAGTTAAATAGCAGTTTGTCTTTTTTATACCTGTTTAACTACTTCCATGGAACTTCGGCTAATTGGGGCAGCTACTTAATTGGGCTAAAATATGCTAGTCTCGATGTGCTCCAATTAATCAGAATCCACATAATATATATAAATGTCTATTTTACGATGGCAAGACACTGCTGGATATTAAAAACATCAAATAGTGGAGATGTAACCAACTAGCAGTGACAGCAGTGGAGCAGGACTTGTTGCAAATTATATTGCAGCCTGCTTCAGCCACACAGGGAAGATGGCATCAGAGGCAGTGTGCAGTCCAACAAATAAATCTTATTGCAATCACAGGACCTTGTTGCGCAGTGGTAATGTAGAATACCATGAGTCTGATTCATTGACGAGACCAATTGCCGGGGGAGTTGCATGGCCTCTGTGTCGCATGGATCAGGCCTTAACGCTTCGGGGTCGTCTGTTGCAACTGCCAAGGAAAGAGATGCCGGAGCTGGCTGTATGCCACTGGATTCCGGGCTGTGTTGGGGGTTGGACCCGCCCACAAATGCTGCCCTCTAGTGGTCAGTTGATGGAAGACAACTGGATTGCGTCCATTTGTGACTGCACGTGCCTAAGATGGGGGCTGCTGAGGACTTGTTCTTGCAGAAGCATGGCTCCAGGACATCCATGTATTATCAGTTTACAGGCCATAAGAATCAGGGACTTGAACTATATCATGGGTCCCTAACCTGGGATTCATTGACTCCTTGGATAATGGTATTGGTCCATGGCATAAAAATGGTTGGGAGCCCCTGGGCTATTTTATTTTTTATATTACTTTATTTTTGTAACTGTTTTTCTGCTATCACCATTATATGTGCTATATGTGCTGTGTGTGACTGTTGGTCCTGTGTTTTTCACCTTGCACCCAGTTTTGTTTCATTTGGCTGTATTCATGTGTATGGTTGAATGACAATTAAACTTGAACTTGAGGTCTGGCTTCACCAGTACCTTGTACACAGTATCATGATCTCCCTCCATCCTTCTAGTAATAAAGGCTGATATTTTATTTGCCGCCTTGGTAACCTGTTGCACTTGATAACCTTTGGTAACCTGTTGCACTTGATAACCTTTTGTATTTCATGCCCAAGTACTCCCATGTCCCTCTTCACAACAGCATGCTGCAATCGTTCACAATTTAAATAATAATCTGATCTGTTATTTTTCCTTCCAAAGTGGACATATTGTGTGCAGTTTTGGTCCCCTAATCTGAGGAAAGACATCCTTGCCATAGAGGGAGTACAAAGAAGGTTCACCAAGTTGATTCCTGGGATGGCAGGACTTTCGTATGACAAAAGACTGGATCGACTAGGCTTATACTCGTTGGAGTTTAGAAGATTGAGGGGGGCTCTTATTGAAACATATAAAATCCTAAAGGGATTGGACAGGCTAGATGCAGGAAGATTGTTTCCGATGTTGGGGAAGTCCAGAACGAGGGGTCACAGTTTGAGGATAGAGGGGAAGCCTTTTAGGACCGAGATGAGGAAAAACTTCTTCACACAGAGAGTGGTGAATCTGTGGAATTCTCTGCCACAGGAAACAGTTGAGGCCAGTTCATTGGCTATATTTAAGAGGGAGTTAGATATGGCCCTTGTGGCTAAAGGGATCAGGGTGTATGGGGGAAGGCTGGTACAGGGTTCTGAGTTGGATGATCAGCCATGATCATACTGAATGGCGGTGCAGGCTCAAAGGGCCGAATGGCCTACTCCTGCACTTATTTTCTATGTTTCTATGTTCTCACATTTACCAGCATTATTTTTCATCGGTGGACCCTTGCCTAGTCACTTAAACTATCTATATCTCTCTGCAAGCTCTCATCCATGGCGTCTTTTCCACTCAATTTAGTGGCATCAGATATGCTAAACTCAGTCCCCTCATTTAGGTTATTAATGTATATTGTGAACAATTGCAGGACCTGCCCCAACCCCTGTGGTACCCTGCTCATCACTGATTGCCAACCAGAGAAACCCTCATTTATCTCAACTCTCGGCTTTCTAATGGTTAACCAATCCTTTATCCGTGCTAATATGTTACCCCCAATTAAATGCATCCTTAATGAATAAGTCTTTTATGTTGTGCTTTATTGAATGCCTTTTGAAAATCCACCTGATCCTCTCTTATCTACTGTGCTCATTATACATCATAAAAAAACTCAAGTTTGTCTAACAGGACCTTCATGAATACAAGCTATATCTGCATAATGGAACCATTTCTATCCAGACGTCATGATATTTCTTCCTAAGTGATAGCTTCAAGCATTTTCTGACTACAGACATTAAGCCAACTAGCCTATAGTTATTTGCCTTTTGCCTACATCCTTTTTTTTTAAGCAGTAGGGTGACATTCACTATCTTCCAGTCTGTTGGGTCCTGCTCAGAACCCAGGGAATTTTGGTAAGTTATCACAAATGCCTCTACTATAAGTTCTGCCATTTCTTTCAGTCGCCTGGGATGCATTCCATCAGGACCAGGGGACTTATCTATCTTTAAACCAACTAGTGTGCACCTCTTTAGAGACAGCTTTAGTAATAATTCATCCCATCATTTCATTTTCCCACTATATCTTTGTAGCTCTCCAATATCCTACTCCCCTTTTCAGAGGCCTGATTAACTCTTATTTCCATCACCCTTCCAACTGATTACCACCCTGTGGATTTTTTTTAGAAGTCACCCATATCCTTCTATATTAAACTTCTAAAAGGCCAGATTTCCATCTTCTTGGCTCCGGAATGGGACAGAACCGGGAACCTTCTAACACAATATACTATTCGGCCCATGTCCATGTGAGTTCATAGTAGAGGAATCTCATTGGTCCATTCACCCTCAATTGGAATTGGTTTATTATTGTCACATGTACTAGTGTACAGGTATAGTGAAAAGCTTGTCTTGCACTGTTCGTATAGACCAGTTCACTACACAGTGGACTGAGGTAGTACCAAGTAAGTTAATAACAAAATGCAGAATAAAGTATAACAGCTACAGAGGATGTAGACAATAAGATGTAAGGTCATAACAATGTAGATTGTGAAATCCATAGTCCATCTATTCTTACTAAGGAGCCATTCAGTAGTCTTATGACAGCAGAATAGAAGTGGTTCTGGAGCCTGGTGGCATGTACTTTGTCTTTTGTACCTTCTGCCTGGTTGGAAAGGGGAGAAGAGAGAATGTCTGGGATAGATAGTATCTGATTATGCTGGTTGCTTTACTGAGGCAACAAGAGGTGTAGACAGAGTCCATGAAAGGAAGGCTGGTTTACTAAGCTTCTGTCTACTTCCTGTACTCTGAATCATTGTTATTTGTGGTAAGACCCACTACAGTGGTATCATCTGCAGACATGTAGATAGATTAGAGCAGAATCTGGCTACGCAGTCATGAGTGTACAGGGAGCTAAGGACACAACCTTTTGGAGCACCAGTGCCAAGGATAATGGTGGCCAGGATATTGCTGACAATTCATACCGCTTACAGTCTGTTGGTCAGGAAGTCAAGGATTGGGCTGTAAAGTGTCGTGTGTTACGTCTTGGAGCTTGGCCATGGATTTGCTTTGAATGATAGTATTAAAGTTGGAGCTGTAGTCAATAAGTAATAGTTTACCATAGGTGTTTTTACTATCTAAATGATCGAGAGAGGAGTTTAGGGCTAGAGAAGGGAGAGCTCTTTTGGCAATAACAAATTGCAGTGGGTCAAGGTTATCTCAGAGGCTGGAATTAATGGGTGCCAAGACCATCCTCTCAAAACACTTCATGACAGCAGATGTCAGAGCCATTTGGTGTTGTCATTAAGGCATGTTACCTTGTTCTTCTTTGGTACTGAGATGATAGTGGACTTCGTAAATCAGGTGGGAACCTCAGATTGAGCAAGAACAGGATGTAAGGACATGCCAGGGACATCATTCAAGCCATATGCTTTCCGCAGCTTCATTCTCCAAAAGGCTGATCTATGTCCACAATGATGACTGTGGGTTTAGGTGCATTGGAGGCTCTCAGGGTGGGTGATGACATACCGATCCCCCTCTGTTCAAAATGCGCATAGAATGTGTTAAGGTAATTGACAATGGATGTGCTGTTGTTGGTGATATTGCCTGACTTTGTTTAGTAACCCATTATAGTAAGTAAGCCCAACCACAACTGACGGCTGGCCTGGGCCTCCATTATGGACTGGTGTTGGCACCTTCATTGCTTTATGGAAGCGAGTATCTCGATTTCTTCTAAAGGTCAAGGTCACCTGATTTGAATGCTGCATTCCTCGACTTCAGTAGGGAAAGAATCTCCCAGTTCCTCCATGGTATCCAGTTTGGGAACAACTAGATTGTCACCAGAACAGTCATGTCTGAGCACCAAAAAGAGCTGATATAGAAGAGACCTCTCTATCTCTATTCACAAACAAGAGAAAGTCCACAGATGCTGGAAATCCGAGCAACACACAAAATGCTGGAGAAACTCAGCAGGCCAGACAGCATCTAGGAAAAGAGTACAGTTGACGTTTCGGCCCGAAACTGCTGAGTTCCTCCAACATTTTCTGTGTGTTCTCTACCTCTAATTTTGCCTGAGGATGTCATAAGGTCCATCCTGTGAATTAAGAAGACCTCAGGTTGTATGGACAGTCTGGTGAAGGAGGTGTGTACCATATTTCCATTAATCAGCACACAGCGTCCCCTTGGTTAATCAATTTTGTTCCCAATGGCCAAAAGCTGAGGTACTACCAATTCACTCCTCTCTAACATTCAAATTGTATGTTAGTTATAATACATTGAAGGTGTTGCATAAATGAACATTGTTGTTGAAGCAGGAGATACCTACAAAAGAAGACAGCACAACTTATGTTTTGTTCATTAGCACATTTCCAGTTCTCTTTATTTGCAGAGGAGCCATGAAAAACTGTAGAAGCTAGAATCTGGAGCAACAAATAATCTGCTGGGTGAACTTAGTGGGTCAACCAGCATTTATGGGAGGAGAAGATTATTGCTTTTTATTTGCATCTTCCACTTTTCTGTAATGTTTATATTTATCAAAGCGAAAACAATGGAAATCAACATTTTTTGCAAATCCTCTTGTCATAGCACAATTTCAAATTTTATTTCCTTTTTTTTACTCTAAAAGGAGAGCATTCCTGTGGGATGCATATATGGGGTTGTCATTGACAGTGGAAGTGATTTACTTTAATTCACTGACAGGAATCACATGAATTGTCAGTTCAAATCACAGGAACTCATTAATCATTGAATACAGTTTTGCTCCATTCTCAGCTTTGTTACTCAGGAGATAACCCAGTCATAATGGAACTGTTCACAGTCAAATGTCAGGGGAGCTGCCGACTGAACTTTGGCACATTATGTACTGTCTCCCTCTGGGAGCACACACAGGCCTTGCATTTGTAGGATTTTTATATCAGTCAAAAGAAGCACAGTTTATCCAGCTCTTTTTAGGGGATTGTAAGTAATGCTTGCTGGATATATTATTTAAAAAGCAAAACGTGTAATTTCACGGGATCACTCCCATAAAAGGATTGGTAGGCAGAGCTAGGGTGGCCATTGTGAATACCAAGAAGGCAAGTGTGTGTTTATTTTTTCATTGCTGGTGGGTTTGGAGAGGAATGTTCCCCAATTACTCAAATTCTGGATCTTTGTGATTGATAGGAGCAAGCAGATGTTTTTTCAATGTTTCCTCCTTCTGTCACTGCAGTAACTTAAGCTCTGCTCTGAAGTATTCCCTTTGCTCATGTCATCTTCATCCTACTGGATCAAGCTGATAGAAGGCATTGCACCATTGATTTTTGTTTCATTGCAGACTCTGGTATGTTTAATTCTCTGCTATTTTAAGTCCAAGTGCTAAACCCGAAGGAGTCTCTTACTTGTTACGTTATGAGAAATTTATAGTCTTTGGAGCCACATGTTGCTTCAGTGATTCATCTTGATCACCTATCCCACAGTTCCATTATTCTCTTGTTGAAACTTTCTGTTTCTATTCCTCAAAATCCTTAAAAATAGAAAATGCTAAACCAGGCATTTGTGGAGAGAGAAACAGGTTGAAGCCTCCCTTATATCTAATGTCCTTATTTTCAACACTTGCTAGTGTGTGTGTTTACCCTGTCAATAAAAATTTCTTCACTTCAGCTGTAGATTCCTTTTATTATGTTCAAACATTTTAATTGCATTCTGACACCTATCTTACCTGCTGAGTATTTTCGGTGTTCTTATTTTCATTTTCAAACTTTGAGCATCTACACTATTTTGCTTTCGCAACTTTAAGCTCAGGTTGTTAGGAAATGTTTCCAAAACAATTTCTTATTTCACAGACTATTTAATAACTGGTATCCCAGATTTCTCTGGCTGATCAACTGCAAGCTGTTTCTGGGTGTTCCAGGCTTTTACTTATATTACAGTTTCTCCCAACTGTTTAAAACTTTTAACCTCATTCTTAGGACCTGGGCATTGCAGGTATTGTCAGCATTTATTGCATGTCTCTAAATGCTCTGGAGAAGGTAGGGCTGATTCACCTTCTTGAAACTCTGTTGTTCTTCTGCTGAAGTTGCTCCCACAGTGCCGTTGGGGAGGGAGCTTCAGCCTTTAGACCCAGCAGCAATGAAAGACTGTTGATATATTTCCAAAGTCAGCAAGGAGGGATCTTGGAATGGAACCTGCATTGTAAAGGTCATAGCTATGGGCAGCTGTTGTCAGAGTAGCTTTGATGAGTAACTGCAGTGCATTTTGTGAATGCTATACACTATAGCCACTATGTATTAGTGGTGGAGGGAATGAATACTTGGGTAATTAATGGGATGCTTTTTCCAGGTTGATGTTGAGCATCTTGAAATTGTTCCAGATGCAGTCATTCAGGCGAGGTGGAGACAATTCAATTGTCCTCGTAATTTGTATCTTGTGAATGGGAGTTCAAGGGAATTGAAAATGCAAGTCACTCACTGTAGCAAACCAAACCCTAACCCTAACCTGCCATGGTAACCATGATATTTATTTAGCTGGTTGAGCTTCTGGACACTGGTGATTGCCCTGAATATTCATGTGGGGAATTCAAATGCAGTGATAATGCCGTGGAATGGTTAGGATAGATGGTGAGACCCTTTCTGATTGGAAATGGTCATTGCCCAGCAAGTTAGTGATGTAAATAAAACCTGTTCTTGCTACATGTAGGCATGGGTTGCTTCATTTGCTGAGGAGTTAATGTTCGAACAAAACTGAACATCATCAAACATCACTACAAAAAAAAGTGAAGTAGGGAAATGAGTGATAAAAGACCATATTTCTATTGGCATTGGGGCTGAAAGACACATTCCTGTGAGTCCTGAAGAAGGGTCTCAGCCCGAAATGTCGACTGTCTACTCTTTTCCATAGACGCTGCCTGACTTGCTGAGGTCCTCAACATGTGTAGCTTCATACTCCTATGCTTTTTTTTTTCTATGTAATATGTTCCCTGACTTTATGATGGAGGAACCCTTACTACCAGGTTCATTCTGAACTTCAACAAATCAACAAAACTCTAATCAGTATAGTTTAACAACACTGGAACTAAAACTAATTTTTTTTTGTTCAGTGTTTTCTTGCAAAAGTTGTGTACAATTTATGTTTATATATTTCTTGTGATGTCAGGTGCCTGTGATGCTGCTGCAAGTTTTCATCGCACCTGTGCAGACATGTTCTTGTGCATATAATAATAAGCTTAACTTTGAATTTAAAGACAGGTCATTGATGTGCCCTCAAGATAGTTGGGCCTAGAATACTGCCATCAGCAAGTGCTGAAGTAATACATATTGTAGGAAAAACGCTTAAGCTGGAAAGAGTGCATAGGAGATTTTAGAGGGCGTTGCCAGAACTCAGAAGACTTAGTTATGGAGAGAGGTTGAGTGAGAATTGGAGTGTAAAAAAAAATGAGTGTGAACTTATAGAGGAGTATAAAATTTTGAGGGTCATTGATAGGTTGAATGTGTACACTATTTCCCAGAGCTGGTGAATCAAGAACCGCAGGGTTATTATAAGGTGTATATGTTTGGGGGACGATTTAATAGGAAACTGAGGGGAAACTTTTTCATCCAGAGAATAGTCAATATACGGAATAGGCTGCAAGGAGAAGTGACTGGGCAGGTAGGACAGGGAGGAAGGCAAAAGAGTTGGGCGTGTGGTACTGCTTATCAGAGATAGTGTCACAGAAGTCATAGAGGGTTTGTCTACTGGAAGTTAGAGACAGGAAGGGGTCAATAACTCTACTGGGTGCTTTTTATAGACCACCCAATAGTAACAGGGATATCAAAGAGTAGATAGGGAAACAGATCCTGGAAAGGTGTAATAATAACAGGGTTGTCATGGTGGGAGATCATAATTTCCCAAATATTGATTGGCATCTCCCTAGAGTGAGGGGTTTAGATGGGGTGGAGTTTGTTAGGTGTGTTCGGGAAGGTTTCCTGACACAATATGCAGATAAGCCTACAAGAGGAGAGGCTGTACAGTACTTGATCTGGTATTGGGAAATGAACCTGGTCAGGTATCAGGTCTCTCAGTGGAAGAGCATTTTGGAGATAGTGATCACAATTCTATTTCCTTTACCATAGCATTGGAGAGTCAGGAAAGCATTTATTTGGAGTAAGGGGAAATACGAGGCTATCAGGCAGGAACTTGGAAGCGTAAATTGGTAACAGATGTTCTCAGGGAAATGTACGGCAGAAATGTGGCAAATATTCAGGGGATGTTTGTGTGGCGTTCTGCATAGGTATGTTCCAATGAGACAGGGAAAGGATGGTAGGGTACAGGAACTGTGGTGTACAAAAGCTGTTGAAAATCTAGTCAAGAACAAAAGAAAAGGTTATGAAAGGTTCAAAAAATTAGGTAATGATAGAGATCTAGAAGATTATAAGGCTAGCAGGAAGGTGCTTAAGAATAAAATTAGGAGAGCCAGAAGGGGTCATGAGAAAGCCTTGGCGAGCAGGATTAAAGAAAACCCCAAGGCGTTCTGCAAGTATGTGAAGAGCAAGAGGATAAGACGTGAGAGAATAGGACCAATCAAGTGTGACAGTGGAAAAGTGTGTATGGAACCGGAGGAGATAGCTGAGGTACTTAATGAATACTTTGCTTCAGGAAAAGGATCTTGGCGATTGTAGGGATGACTTACAGCAGATTGAAAAGCTTGAGCATATAGATATTAAGAAAGAGGATGTGCTGGAGCTTTTGGAAAGCATCAAGTTGGATAAGTCTCCGGGACCGGACGAGATGTAATGCAGCCTACTATGAGAGGCAAGGGAGGAGATTCCTGAGCCTTTGGCAATGATCTTCATGGGGAAAGGGGAAGTTCCAGAGGATTGGAGGGTTGCAGATGTTGTTCCTTTGTTCAAGAAGGGGAATGGGGCTAGTCCAGGAGATTATAGACCGGTGAGTGTTACTTCAGTGTTTGATAAGTTGATGAAAAAGATCCTGAGAGGCAGGATTTATGAACATTTGGAGAGGCATAATATGATTAAGAATAGTCAGCATGGCTTTGTCAAAGGCAGGTCATGCCTTATGAGCCTGATTGAATTTCTTGAATATGTGAAGAAACACGTTGATGAATGTAGAGCAGTAGATGTAGTGTATATGGATTTCAGCAAGGCATTTGATAAGGTACCCCATGCAAGGCTTATTGAGGAAGTAAAGGGACCTTGCTTTGTGGATCCAGAATTACCCACATAAGGTAAAGAGTGGTTGTAGACGGGTCATATTCTGCATGCAGATTGGTGACCAGTGGTGTGCCTCAGGGACCTGCTCTGGGACTCCTTCTGTTTGTGATTTTTATGAGGATGAGGAAGTGAAGGGCTGGGTTAGTAAATTTGCTGATGACACCAAGATTCGGGGTGTTGTGGATAGTGTGGAGGGCTGTCAGAGGTTACAGCGGGACATCAATAGGATGCAAAACTGGGCTGAGATGTGGTAGATGGAGTTCAAACCAAATAAGTGTGAGGTGGTTCATTTTGGTAGGTCAAATATGATGGCAGAATATAGTATTAATGGTAAGGCTCTTGGCAGTGTGGAGAATCAGAGGGATCTTGGGGTCCGAGTCCATAGGATACTCAAAGCTGCTGCGCAGGTTGACTCTGTGGTTAAGAAGGCATATGGTGCCTTGGCCTTCATCAACCATGGGATTAAGTTTAAGAGGTAATGTTACAGCTATATAAGACCCTGATTGGACCCCAGTTGCAGTACTGTGCTCAGTTCTGGTCACCTATTCTGGTCACTTCACTACAGGAAGGATGTGGAAATTATAGAAAGGGTGTAGAGGAGATTTACAAGGATGTTGCCTGGATTGGGGAGCATGCCTTTCGAGAATAGGTTGTGTGAACCTGGCCTTTTCTCCTTGGAGCAGTGGAGGATGAGAGGTGACCTGATAGAGGTATATAAGTTGATGACAGGCATTGATCATGTGGATAGTCAGAGGCTTTTTCCCAGGGCTGAAATGGCTAGCACGAGAGGGCACAGTTTTAAGGTGCTTGGAAGAAGGTACAGAGATGTCAGGGGTAGGTTTTTTTTACGCAGAGTGGTGAGTGCGTCGAATGGGCTGCCAGCGATGGTGGTGGAGGTGGATACGATAGGGTCTTTTAAGAGACTCCTGGATAGGTACATGGAGTTTAGAAAAATAGAGGGCTAGGGGTAACCTTAGGTAATTTCTAAAGTAAGTACATGTTCTGCACAGCATTGTGGGCCAAAGGGCCTGTATTGTGCTGTAGTTTTTTTATGTTTCTATATATATTAATAACAATTAAAAGGTACTGGAAAGGTTTAGAGGGATCTGACACAAACCTTGGCAACTGGGACTGGCGCAATGGTCAGCATGGACTTGTTGGCCGAACAATGTGTTTCCATGCTGTATGATACTATGACTGGTACAGTCATAGATGAAGCTATCCATTTGATAAGTTAACAATGACAGCTAGATGGAGAAAATACAAAAGAACAGAAAAATGCAAACCTCTTTTAACTTAAAAACTACTTCTTTCTCTTTTTCCCAGTTCTGACAAAGTGTATTAAGTCCTTCAATTGACTATGCCTATGCCACCCATTGTATCTATCTGCTAATTTCATTACCATCACTCGACCCATAGCTTTTCTATGCAATATCATTTCAAGTGCTCATCTAAAATACTACTTAATTAAGACCTAAGACATAGGAGCAGAATTAGGGCATCTGGCCCATCGAGTCTGCTCAGCCATTCAATCATGGCTGATCCTTTTTTCCTATCTCCTCCTTAGCCCCAGTTCCCACCTTCTCCCCGTAACCTTTGATGACATGGTCCAATCAAGAACCTATCAATCTCTGCCTTAAATACACCCAACGACGTGGCTTCCACAAATTCAACACCCTTTGGCTGAAGAAATTTCTCTGCATCTCTGTTTAGAAAGGGTGCCCCTCTATCCTGAGGCTGTGCCCTCTTCTCCTATGGCCGCGAAAGAGACGCCAGGATGGTGTGTTGCCTCCCAGGTGCTAGGGTCAAGCATGTCTCCGAGAGACTCAGAATATTCTCATAAGAGGGAGGGAGGGTGAGCAGCAGGTTAGCACCAATGCCACAGGTAGAAAGTGGGAAATGATCCTGCGCTGTGAGCTAGGGAGTTAGGAAAGGGACTGAACAGCAGGACCTCCAAGATGGTAATCTCTCCAAGGTAAAACATCGACAGTATTCTAATCTCAGTAGCCTGCATCTGTTCCATGTCCCTCTATGCCCTGTGCAGATGCCTCTTAAATATTGCTGCTGTTCCTGCTACCACCACCAGCTCATCTGGTACTTCATTTCAGATACCAGCTACCCTTCATGTGGAGAAGATTTACCCTTCAGATCTCATTTAAACTTCCCCTTTCTCACCTTAAGCCAATGCTGCCTAGTTATGTACACCCCTGCCATGGAGATACAGTGGCCAGCATACACCTGTTATGATCATATTAAATAGTTGGGCAGGCTTAAAGGGCCAGATGGCTGATTCTTGCGACGATATTCTTGTTTTTCTGTATACCCTATCTATGCCTCTAATAATCTTAATAGTCTCCTTTACTTAAGGGAAAACAAACTAAGCCTATCCAATCTCTCCTTATAACTCAAGTCCGCCAGTCCCTTTGAATCTTTTCTGCACCCTGTCTAGCTTAATCATGTCCTTCATATAGTGTGGTACCAATACACATATATCAGGTGTCCCCCGCTTTTCGAACGTTCGCTTTACAAAACCTCACTGTTACGAAAGACCTACATTAGTACCCTGTTTTCACTTTCAGAAGGTGTTTTCACTGTTACGAAAAAAAATACAGCGCGCAATAAAAAATCAGTGCGCGAAGAAATCAGTGCGCGATAAAAGGCAGAGCGCACCCCGAGCAGCCGCTCTCCCCCGGATTCGGAACTGCATTCTCGCCAGCATTGCTGAAACACGTGCCTGTGAGCAGCCGTTTGCAAGATGAGTTCTAAGGTATCAGAAAAGCCTGAAAGAGCTCGTAAAGGTGTTACACTTACTGTAAAACTAGACATAATTAAGCATTTTGATCGTGGTGAACGAAGTAAGGAAAACGTGAGTTTGGCTTGTGGAAGCTGACGAACATGATGTTGAAGAGGTTTTGGCATCCCATCACCAAGAACTGACAGATGAAGAGCTGATGCAATTGGAAGAAAAAAAGGATAACAATCGAAACCGAATGAGTAATGATAAAGTACGACTTTAATTTTGAAAGGGTACATCGGTTTAGGAGATAGTTGCAGGATGGTTTGAGTTCTTATTAAAGAACCGTGTGATAGAAAAATGCATGAGGGTCAGCAGTCAAGCAAGCCTTCCACCTCAGCCACAGCAGACGACGAACCTCGACCTTTGACATCGAGGCAGGCAGAGATAGAAGAAGATGAGCTGCCTGCTCTAATGGAAAGAGACGACGAGATGACACCCAAGTGTCCCACCGCCCCAACCCCCAGGCCATGGACTGATACCGATTCGCAGAAAATGCAACAGTAGCCGGGACGCACACAGCACATCTTTAAGAAAAAAGTCAAAATAAACATGCTAATTAATTAGGTGCCGCCGACACGTAATTGTTGGCCCAGATCAGAGACAACACTATCGGAAATCAGCACTGATCTGGGCCAACAGTTAAGTGTCGGGCAGCACCTAATTAATTAGCTTGTTTATTTCGGCTTTTTTCTTAAAGATGTGCTGTATGCCTCCCAGCTACCGCTGGACCCCTGCGTGCTTCGCGGCAATGTATCACTCGGCGGCCTGGAGGGTGGGGGGCCACTGCACCACCCAAACTCTGACTCAGCCTAACACACCATCATCCGTGTGCTTGGCGCTGTCCCAATTCCGGTAAGTGATACTACACTGTACATACATTATTTCTACTTTATATCGGCTATGTATTTTTACGTGTTATTTGGTATGATTTGGCAGCTTCATAGCTTAAAGGTTACTGGAGAGAGTGTTCTTGCCAACAGCACTTGCGTGAGATTTTCGCTACGGAGAACAGTTCAGTAATGATTGTGGAAAAGTATTTCTACTTTATATAGGCTGTGTATTTATCATATCATTCCTGCTTTTACTATATGTTCCTGTTATTTTAGGTTTTATGTGTTATTTGGCATGATTTGGTAGGTTATTTTTGGGTCTGCGAACACTCACAAAATTTTCCCACATAAATAAATGGTAATTGCTTCTTCGCTTTACGACGTTTCGGCTTACGAACCGTTTCATAGGAACGCTCTACCTTCGGATGGCGGGGGAAACCTGTAGAGGCGTAGAGTCATACAACACAGAAAGGGGCCCTCAGACCAGCTCATCCATGCCAACCAAGATGTCCATCCAAGCTAGTCTCATGTACCTGCATTTGGCTCATGGCCCTTTAAATCTTTACTATCCATAGCCAAATGCCCTTTAAATGTACCTGCCTCAACTAATTTATTTAGTAGCTCATTCCAGATATACATTAAAGAAGAAAATTTCCCTCAGTTCCCATTTCATTGTTTCCCCATTTCTAGACCTCTTTAAGTTCTCTTTGCATGGGAAAAAGACTGTGTGCATTCACCCTAACTATGCCTCTCATGATTTTGTACACCTATGTCAGGTCACCATTCAGTCCTCTAAGTTTCTTGGGGAAAAAAAGAACTAGCTTTCCCAATGTTACCCAGTAACACAGGTCCTTGAGTCCTGGCAACATTCTCATAAATTTTCAAGGCACTCTTTCCAGCTTAATGACGTCCGTCCTCTAACCAGGTAGTCAAAACTGTACTCTTGTGACCTCACCAATGCAACATAACACTTCAGCCCCTAACTTAATGCTTGACTTATGAAGGCCAGTGAGCCAATGTGCCAAATATCTTTTTCTCCACCCTTTCTACCTGTTTCAGCAAACTATGTACATGTACTCTTAAGCCCCTCTGCTCCACAACACTCCCCCAAATGTCAGTGCTACCAAGAGTTGACTTCCTACATAAGGCCTACCCGGGTTTAACTTCTTATCTTCCTCTTGCTTGATTGTCTCAATTGTCAATAAAACTGAGAGTAGAGATCACTGAACATTCTCATAATCTGTCAGTGTGAGTCAGAGAAAATAAAAACAATGAAGTTGAAAAGCTGTAAATGCTGGAAATCTGAAAGAAAAATGAAATGCTGGAAGCGATCAGCCAATCAGAGGAAAGAGAAACAGCAATGTTCTGGGTCTGTGACCCTTCATCAGAACTAGAAGAGAGAGTTTTCAGTGCAGAGGGTGGCCTAATGGGTACAGTTATCAGCAGATTAAGCTACCAGGCCTGAGTAATAAGTTGTTCATGGCAAGGTGGTAGGACTTGTCCAACAAGGGTAGATTTATTTGTGTAGCTTAAGAAAAAAGAAAGAAAATGGAAAATGCTAGAATAACTAGTCAGCTAAATCCCACCATATTACCATTACACAGGTTAGACTTCTGCAAATAGGAAAAGAAAAAAAAAACAGGAAAGAAAAACTTGGAAATAAATTAAAGAGCATTTATACTCTTATTCCTCTCTTCTATTCCTGGCTTTCAATTACCTGCTGTCTTCACCACCACCCCTCACTGTGCCTTTGCTACCATTACACACCATACCTGAAGATAATTTCACACACTTCCCACTGTTTACTCCACACATCAGTTGGAAATATCTGAAGCAATTGCTAATGAGTCTTAATTGGTGATAAATTACCTACAATTGTATTGGCAATGCACACAAAATGCCTGTAGATTCAGCAGGTCAGACAGTTTCTATGGAAACGAATAAGCAGTTGACATTTCGGACCAAGACCCTTCATCGGGATTCCTGATGTTACACACCTATGTAGGGTCACCATTCAGTCTTCCAAATTTCATGGAATAACACCCCAACTTGCCCAACCTTTCCCAGTAACAAAGTTAGAGAAATCAAAAATTCAAGCCATTAGGTTGGTTGGAGGCTACCTAGATGGAACATGAGGTGTTGCTCCTCAAACCTGAGAGTGACCTCATCGTGCCAGAAGAGGAGGCCATGATCTGATGTGTCTGAATGTGAATGGGGATTGGAATTAAAATGGTTGGCCACGTGGAAATCCTGCTTTTTGTGGATGGAGCAAAGGTGCTCAACAAAATGGTTCCTCAATCTACATTGGGTCTCTCCAATGCAGAAGAGACCACATTCAGAGCACTGGATACAGTAGACAGTCCCAACAGATTTGCAGGTAAAGTGTTCCCTCACCTGCAAGGACTGTTTGGGGCCCTGAATGGAGGCAAGGGAAGAGATAAATGGGAAGATGTAGCACTTCTGCTTGCAGAGACAAGTGCCAGGAGGGAGATTAGTGGGGAGGGATGAATGGACAAGGGAATCATGGAGAGAGAAATCCCTGTAGAAAGCATAGGGTGGGGAGGGGGGCAGTTAAAGATGTACTTGGTGGTAGAGATCCACTGAAGGTGGCAGGTGTTGTAGAGAATAATGTGTTGAATACAGAGGCTCATGAAATGGTGGTAAGGACAAGCAAAACTCTACCTCTGTTAAGGCAACAGGAAGCTGGGGAGAGCGCAGTTGTCCGGGAAATGGAGGAGATGTGGGTGAGGGCAGCATCAATGGAGGAAGAAGAAAGATCCCGTTCTTTAAAGAAGGAGGACATCTCGGAAGTCCTGGAAAGCCTCCTTCTGGAAACAGATGCAGCAGATACCAAGGAACTGAGAAAAGGGAATGGCATTATTACAGGAGGAAGGATAGGAAATGGTATGATCAAGATAGCATGAGAATCAGTAGGTTTTTAGGTGATATTTGTAAACAGTTTGTCTCCAGAGATGGAGATAGAGAGATCAAGGGGAGAGAGATGTCAGAAAGGGACCATGTGAAATTAAGGGCAGGGTGAAAGCTGGAGGCAAAATTGATTAAATTGATGAGCTCATCATGGGCGTATGAAGCAGCACTAATGCAGTGGTCAACGTGGAACAGAAAGAGTTGGAGACCATTATCTGGGAGGGCTTGGAACATGGACCATTCCACATAGCAAATGAAAAGGCTGGCATAGCTGGGACCCATGTAGGTACTCATAGCTACACCTTGAGTTTGGAGTAAGTGGGAAGAGCTTAAAAGTGAAGTTGTTGAGCGTGGGGACCAGTTCCGCCAGATGGAGGGGAACTGTTCGGGTCTACTGTTGAGGAAGAAGTGGAGGGCTTATTGATGGGGAATAGAAGTGTTTAGGGACTGGACATCCATGGTGAAAATGAAGCGAGCAGGGCCAGGGAATTGAAAGTTGTTGAGGAGATCAAGAGCATGAGAAGTATTGTAGATGTAGGTGGAAAGGGACTGAACCAAGGGGAATAAAATGGGGTCAAGGTATGTGGGCCCAAGTTCATTGAGGGCAGAAGCAGCCAGAAGCAATGGGCTTACCTGCACAGTCAGTTTTGTGGATCTTGGGTATGAGCTAGTAACGGGTAGTGCTGGGTAAGGGAACTATGAGTGGATTGGACATCTCCAGAGATGATGAAATCTGTGATGGTGCCTGAGACAATGTCCTGATGGTTGTGGATGGGGTCCTTTTCAAATGGTAAGAGGAAGTGTCTGAGAGTTGCTGCCCGTCTTCAACAAGGTAGAAGTCACTCTGCCAGACTACAACAGCACTCCCTTTGTCTGTTAGTTTGATGATAAGATTGGGACTGGTGTGGAGAGAGTGGAGGGCAAGGTGGTCAGAAGGGGTAAGGTTCGAATAGGAGAGGAGTGCTGAAGTCAAGACAGTTGATGTCTTGTCAGAAATTAGAGATCAAAACATCAACAGCAGGCAGAAAACCAGAGTGAAGTATCCAAGAAGAGTTGGAAGGTTGGAGATTCGAGGAGTCATCTGTGTGGGGTGGGGAATCCTTGCCAAAGAACTGGGCTTGGAGATAGTAAAAGAGCTCAACGTTGTGGCGGGCATGGAACTCAATGATGTGCTGGTAAATTAAGCCCATTGCTCAGGGCAGAGATTCTGCTTCAGAGAGGAGAAGGTTGGAGGGATTGATAAAGACACTACAGGGATTAGAGCTGGCATCAGAGGGGGTAAGAGAGTTGGTGGTATCATAGGAGAGTGGAGGGTTGGAGTTCAGGGAAGGAAGGATAAGAGCAAGCTAGAGGCTCTGCGGACCCAAAAAAATAACAGGGAGCTTGGGGTTGGTGAGGGAAGGGGAGCCCATGGGCCTAGCAACTGTGAGAAATATCTTGGTCTGGAGGTGGAGTTGGCTGAGTTTGGGGCTGAAGCTGGAGCTGAGCGATACATAATTCATGGTCTGAAGGCATTTAGAGTTGTTGGAAATGGAGTTGGCAATGGTGGGATCCATGGTCTAGAGCCATCCAGGGTTGTCAGAATCAGAGCTGGAGGTGAGATCTTTGGTCTGGAGGTGTCTGATGGAATCGATGTCCAAATGGTTCATGGCAGTGGCTGCAGTCTGGGAACAGGTGATCTTCCGATCTTTCCTGGACATGAGGAAGGAGAAGAACCAGTGGTTGAAGGTGTGGATCTGGCAGAGGATGAAATGTCAGAGAAGTCCATGGTAGGCAGTGGAAAATGACGCCCGAAGCTGTGGCAGACACTGAGATAGGGACTGCAGGTTTTTCTGCACGGCGGACAGGGTAGCACATAGAGCAGTGGGATTTATTCTTTTAAATCTTCTAATGTGAACAGGGACCTTAAATTAATTCATCAAACCAGTAAGTAACTCAAGGTCTTCAGATTTTAGTGTCCACGCTTTATTTTTCTTCTTTTACTGTGTTTTGGGATCATGGATGACTTGATTCCACTCTGCTTTTGTGGATTCTGAGGCAGCCGATATGGGAGTGTGATAACTGCAGACTTAGCAGAGGTTGGACAAGCTAGGGTTATTTCTCTGGAGCAGTGGAGTCTGAGGGAGACCTGATTGAAGTTTATAAAATTATGAGGCATAGGTAGTCAGCAGTATCTTTTTCCCAGGGTCAAAATACCTAGTACTAGATGAGGGAGAATATTCAAAGGAGATGGGTGGGTCAAGTTTTTACACAGAGAGTGATGCATGCCTTGAATGAGTTGCCAGGGGTGGTGGAGACAACATAGAGAAGCATTTAAGAGGCTCTTAGATAGGCACATAAATATGCAGAGAATGGAGGAAAATGGACCATGTGCAGGCAGATGAGATCAATAAAATCAGGAATCATTAGCTTAGTTAGTTTGTCACAACATCATGGGTCATAAGGTCTATTCCTATGCTATACTGTTCTATACTTGTAGAAAGGCATCATGATCAGGATGGATGAAGTGAGCTGTAAGTGTCTGTTTTTATGATATGTGTCTCTATAATTCTTCCACAGCTGAATGGAGTGGGAGTTTCCTTTCACATTTTAGTACACATGGACCTCTAGTTCCCGATTATATGTAGTGTAACACTATTACAGTGCCAGTGAACCGGGTCTGTAAGGAGCTTGTACGTTCTCCCTGTGACTGTGTAAGTTTCCTCTGGGTGCTTCAGTTTCCTCACACAAAGACATACGGATACAGGTCCATAGATCATGTGCGTGTAATTGGCGGCATGGGCTCTTTGGACTGGAAGGGTCTGTTGCTGGTGTGTGTCTCTAAATAGAATGGTACCATCCCGAATATTATTCCTGTGTGAGGAATTTCTTGGAGTCAATGGAAATGTAGCAATTTTTCAAAGATGCTTTGAGCACAGCATTGAGGCTCTCCACAAAGCTCGAATTGGAGTGTCTACTTTGGGTATTTAAGTCAGGCTTGCAAATCATATGGCCTGCTTAGTGGGACATCAACGCTCAGAATATTGGACTGGGAGATGACTCTGACCCTGATTTATTTTTTCCCAATCTATTCCTTAGCTTTTTTTTTACAGATGTTAACTACCTGAAAAGGTGGTGGAAGCAACTTCAATAAGAATTTTCAAAAGGTAGTTGAATGACTAAAGAGAAATGTTTTGTTGAACGTAGAGGAAAGACTGGGTTAGAATTTGAACACTGCTTTCAGAAAGCTGGCACAAACACAATGGGTCATTTGGCCTCCTATCTGTTATCCTGTGATCCTATAGCACAATCTTGACTACAAAATTGCTCCTGCAAGAGCCATTCAATCCAGACATCAGACATTTTGAATGTACCACTAATAATTATCAACATTAATGTTTTGCTGGGGGCTTCTGTTTCCAAAGATAATAGTGTGCAATCCTGCTCTGCCTGTGACTGTCTAGGTTATGTTATTGTTTTCTGAATTGTTTGACAGTGGGCAAATCTGGGCTATTTTTCAAAGCAAGCTTGTTTCTCTTTGAAACACCTTGAGAAAAATCTTCAAACAGATGCAACTGTCTTGCTAGCTCTGAACGGAGCTGCTGTTCATCAGTTACTGTATGGTCTGTGCCTCAGTGCTACCTGTTGTCAGGTCTGGGGGATTCATGACATGACCTCCTCTCAAACTGCTCCACACTAACCCCTGTTTTTCAGCACCTTTGTACATTGCCTTTCCATGGCCAACTGGAAGAATTATTGATGCCCATTTGGCTTCACCCTGACTCTCACATTGTGTTTTTTTTTCCTGTGTCACTGCAATTTTTATAGAAGTGTACAACAATACAAAGTACAGAATTTTCAACCTACCCCTTCAACCATCCAGCTCCTGTACCAGTGTGGATAACTTCACTCACCTCAACACTGAACTGATTCCATAACCTATGGGCTCACTGTCAAGGACTCTACAAATCATGTTCTCAGTATTACTTATTTTCTATTTATTTATTATTATTATTTCTTGTTTGCAGTTTGTCTTCTTTTGTGCATTGGTCATTTGTTATTCTTTGTGCGTGGTTTTCCATTGATTCTATTGTATTTATTTGTTCTACTGTGAATGCTGACAAAGAAATGAATCTCAAGATAGTCCATGGTGACATATATGTACTTTGATAATAAATGTTCTTTGAACTCTAAACTTTCCATGCACTTGTCTAAATGTTTTAAATGTTGTAATTATACCTGCCTGATCTACTTCCTCCAGCAGCTGGTTCCATACGCACATCACCCTGTGTGAAAAGGGTGGTGTGTTTCATTTCTTGATTGTAGTATGGGTCTCCTTTCTGGTTCTGCTGGATACAATAGTCACGTTGCCATACATAACTCAGCTAGTTGGGGAAAAGTGGGAGGACTGAAGTTGTCTGGATAAACTTCAGATCAGACATCCTGACAGCTAGGATCACTACCTTTGAACTTTTCTTCATCCTTATCTATGAATTTCTGAACTTTCTTTGCTTTAATTTATAGAGTGACATACAAATTGGATTCTTGCAACATTTCTGTATTTATTCTTTGTCTGAAGGTTTTGTTATCTTTATCTGGCTCTCCAGCGATAAACACCTGAAGAGAGTGAAGTGGCTTTAATCCTCCACTTCCAACTTACACAATATTTTTGTACCCATTCATGGATAGTGGGTCTCATGAGTAAGACCATTCCCAAATTGACCTGAGAATTGTTTTTCTCTTATTACTCTTCATAAGTCTGGCACAACGGTTATAAGCTGAGATATTTCAGAAGGCAGTTACGAATCTGTGGACATGGAATGAAATAAAGGCCAGACACGAACGGGAGGCAGAATTCCTTTTCAAAAGGATAGCAGTGAACTGCATGGGGTTTTATGACAACTTCATACTTTCTTAGCCATCATAACTGATGTTAGTCTCTTTATTCCTGTTCATTTAAACAAACCGCCTATTTGGCTGCTGGGATAAATTTCAATTGGTACCACTGGATTAGTCTAGGACTGTTGATTTCTGGTCCAATATGTAATCCCATTCTTCCACACATCCTGCACAATGTCTAGTATGCACTGTATCAGGAGAAATATTCTTGAGGTCAACTTCAACGCCTAGAGTTTGTACCATGATTTGGTGTGGCAATTTGAATATGAAGGGATGTTAGAAGCTGCAGAAAGTATTGGACTCAGCCCAATATATTGTTGGGCATATGCCTCCCCAACATTGCTAGTATCTACATGAGGTGTTGCCTCAAGAAGGCAACAGCTATCATCCAAGATCCGCATCATCTGGGTCATCCCAACCTCTTGCAGCTATTGTTAAGCAGAAGGTACAGAAGCCTGAAGTCCCACATCACCAGGTTCAAGAACAGCAACTTCCCTTCAACCAGTTCTCGCACAACCTTAATCACTACAGTATAGCAACAGCATGACCACTTTATGGCCTTTGCCATTTTTTTTTTGCTGTTTTCTTTCTTGTGAAAGATGGGTATAATTTGAGCTTGTATTTTCTTGTGAGTGATGCTATATGCTTGTTTTGCTGCTGCTGTAAGTAACTTTTTAACTTTGCATGGCATACATGCATTGACAATAAAATTGATTTTGATTTTGAAAAGATATGAGATTGTGGGCCCCCAGGCTTTGCAGTGGATACCAACAGGCAGTGAGTACAATAAGTCCCAGTTGTGCTGATAACACTTGAGAACGCACCTGCATCTGAAGTGCATGACGATGCACAGCAAGTTTTCATTGTTGACTTGGAATTTGCGACAAAGGAACGTTCCACTCCTGTAGGTTACTTCTCCTCTTCCCTTATATTCTGTACATGAACTACCTATGTAACCAGTGTTCTTGGAGGTTTTGGTACACACCATCACCACTGCCTCAATCCCACACTCACACATTTTCACCCTAGATGTGATCCTATACATATTAAAAAACAGTTCATGACTCAACTGAGTGATTGTTGAAGAAAATGGAATTTCCACCTCTCCTAATTCCCTGTACTTATATAGCTGACGAGTGCTGAACGGAAAGGGAGCAGAAAAATGTGGTTTTAGGTTTCTTTTTCTCGTGTAGTGCTGTAGAATCTATGAGGCTTCTTAGGAAATATTGGTTGATTGAGAATCAAACCTTTCCATGAACTGAAACAGTTGGCTGTCAAAATAGATTTCCAGGACATCTCTAGATTGATGAGCTTTTATTTATTAATAATGACCTGTTTTCTAAAATTTTGCTTTGTTATCCAGATGTCTGGACTATGGAGGACAATAATCTTTCTGGGCAGGATTTAAAAGGCCATGACTGACTAGAACTTAGTAACAGTGCTGGGAATCTTTTCTTGGCAGGACACTTCTTTTTATACTACAAGGGGTTTTTAGAGCATAAGCACTCCAGTAAAGTGGCTTGATTAAATTTGGGCTGAAATGCCAAGGGAAATCTAAGCCCAAAATTGAAGGACTCTGTGGACGCTTGATTAATTTCAGCTTGCAAACAACCGTGTCCTTTATTAATAAAAAAAAAAGCAAGTTCAGGGCAGGGCACTGTGGAAGATGACTACAGAAGAATTATTATTTAAAGGGGAGCAGTAAAATCTGATTATTCACAGAAAACATGTGTGCCTATCACTGTACCCTGTGATAAATTTGTGCCCTGTAATATCAATATGCAATGTACCAAAGTATTTATTTTCAGTATCAGAATCAGAATCAAATTAATTATCAAACTTAAATTACATGAATGTTTTTACTTTGTGGCAGCATAGTGCACAAATCATAAATGTCTAAATAACATAGTGGTTAGCACAACACTTTAAAGTACTAGCGACCCGGGTTCAATTCCTGCTGCTGTCTGTAAGGAGTTTGTATATTCTCCCCATGACAGTGTGGGTTTCCTCCCACAATCCAAAGACATACTGGTTTGTAGGATAATTGGTCATTGCAAATTGCAAATTGTCCTGTGATTAGGCTAGAGTTAAATCAGGGGATTACTTGGCGGAGCGGCTCAAAGGCCCAGAAGGGCCCATCCCTTGCTGTATCTCAATAAGTAAAAAAAACAAATTAAAAAATAAGTAGTGTAAAAAAAAGTAACAAGGTAGTATTCATGGGTCATGAGGACATCTATTGCCAGCAGGAAAGAAGCTGTTTCTTAATCATTGAATGTGGGTCTTCATGCTCCTGCACATCCTCCCTGATGGAAGATGGTAGTAATGAGTTAATGATTTCATGTTGTAGATGGTTATGGTCATGAGGCACTGCCTTTTGAAGATTACTTTGATAGTGGGGAGTGTTGTGCTTGTAATGGAGCTGATTGAGTCTTCAATCCTTTTGTGATTCTGTGTATTGAACCCCACAACACCAGGGCATAATGCAACCAGTCAGAATGCTCACCATTAAACACGTATAGAAATTTGTAAAGAGTCTTTGATGACATACTGAATCTTTGCAAACTCCTAATGAAGTAAATTCACTGGCACATTATATGAGACATTTTTAAAAGAATTATCTAGATTGAACAGTGGCAACATTACATTAGAACTAGCATCCTAGCTCATGATCCTAATCAGCCCAAGTCTGTGGAATTAAAGTTTCCCAATTAGTCTCTGCCTTTACTCAGAGCCCTACAAATATTTCCTTTCTATGCAGCTGATTGAGTATTTGCAGCACTTTTAATCCATATTTCAAGTATTCCATTTAAACTCCCTTTAGAATGCGCTATCATTCTAAATTTTCACTCCCACACCTATGTTCACTTTATATCTCCTACCTGCCAACCTTTGACACCTCCTACCACTAAACATATCCTTACCCGCCACCCCACCCACTTTCTGCAGGGAACGCTGCCTCCACAATTCCCTTTTTCATTCGTCCCTCCCCACTGATTTCCCTCCAGGCACTTATTCCTGCAAGTGGCCCCGGCCCAAGTGCTACACCTGCCTATTACCTCCTCTCCTCACCTCATACATGGCTCCCAGCAATCCTTCTACATGAGGCGCGCTTCATCTGCAAATCTGCTGGGCTCATGCTCCCAATGTGGTCTCCTCTGCTCTGGTGAGACCCCTTGTAAATTGTGGACCGCTTTGTTGAGCACCTCTGCTCCATCAGCCAAAAGTGGAACTTCCTGGTGGCCAAACATTGTAATTCCGATTCCCATTCTGGTTCTGACATGTCGGTCCACTGCCTCCTCTTGTGCTAACATGAGGCCACCCTCAGGGTGGAAGAGCAACACCTTATATTCTGTTTGGGTAGCCTCCAACCTGATGGCATGAATATTGATTTCTCTTTCTGGTAAGAAGTTTTTTTCCCCTCCCCATCCCCTCTTCTTTTAATCCCCACTCTAGCCTTTTACCTCTCCTCACCTGCCCTTGGGTCCCCTCCTCCTTCCCTTTCTCCTGTGGTCTACTCTCCTCTCCTATCAGATTCCTTCTCCTCCAGTCCTTTACCTTTCCCACTCACTTGGCTTCACATATCACTTGTTAGTTAGCCTCCTTCCCTTCCCCTGCACCTTCTTATTCTAGCATCTTCCCCTTCAATTTCAGTCCTGAAGAAGGGTCTTGGCCCAAAAGGTTGACTCTTTATTCATTTCCATAGATGCTGCCTGACCTGCTGGATTCCTCAACATTTTGTGTGTGTTGCTTTGACAGGTCTTGCCTGTTTTTTTTTCCCCTCTGTTTTCTCACATCGGTGAAACCACATTTGAAATAATGTCACTGGTGTGGCCACATTTAGAGTACGGAGTTCAGTTTTGGTCATCCTACTATAGGAAACATGATATTAAGCTGGAAAATGTGTAAGATTCATGAGGAAGTTCCAGCACTTGAGGAACTGAGTTATACCAAGAGGCTGAGCGGGCTAGGATTTTATTAATTGGAGCATAGGTGAAAAGGGGTTGATTTTAGAGAGGTGTATACAATCAGATGAGGTATATACAGGCTGAATACCCTCAATCTTTCTCCTAGAGTAGGGGAATTAAGAATTAGAGGGCATAGGTTTAAGGTGAGAGGGGAGATATTTAACAAGAACCTGAGAGGCAACTTTTTCACCTAGATGTTGGTTGGAATGTGGAATAATCTGCCAGAGGAAGTGGTTGAAACAGATACACTAACAACATTAAAAAGTACTTGGACAGGTACATAGATAGGAAAGGCTTAAGAGGATTATGGGCCCAACCTGGGCAAATGGGACTAGCTTAGATTGACAGATCATTTGGGTCAAATGCCCTGTTTTCATGCTGTATGATTATATGCATGAAATGATTAACCTGAAGCTGTTTCTCTGCACTAATTCATTTGGCAAGCTGAGTATTTCCAACATTTTCAAGTTTTGACTTTGGATATGCGACATCTGCACTATCCTGCTTTTCTGCCAAGGGTTGTGCATTGAAAAAATTTTCTCCATTTCACCAGGATATTTTTTATGACATTAATATGCTAATACCCAATCAGTAATATGATTATGTTAATGTGCTGGTTGCTAATGCCCCACATAATAATTTTAGTGAGGCTGGAAGATACAGTTGGAGGCATGAGAAAGCCTGGGCTGGGGTAGGGGAGAATATAAACAGAGTGCTATAGCCTGGTAGATAATTTGAAGGTTTGTGATCATCTGGACACTTCTGGGCATGGATGGCCTCCTGCCCTGCACTGTGACATGCTTGATGTCCACACTGGTGTAATGATTAAGTTATTTGACTAGCTGCAGAGTTCTGGCCCATCAATTCAGAGACATGAGTTGAAATGCCATGATGGTAGCTGAGAAATACAGACTCAGTGATGGTAGCCATACAATTGTTGCAATGCTTTACAAACTAACTTGGTTCACCAGTAGCCTCCAGGAAGGGAAATCTGCCATTCTAACCCTCCTATGTGACTTCAGGTCCACCAATGTGGTTATCTCTCTTTTGGAACATTTGGGAGTGGACAATAAATTGCCAGTGGCATCCCCATCCTGTGAAAGAATAACTAAAGGAAAACCACGTCAGAACCCACAGGCAGCAAGTGCCTTTCCACCTGTGTCCAGAGGGATGTAGCACTTTGAAACAGAAATCAGTCATCAGGACTTTACACCACCTTCTGACCCTATTATTACCATGTACACTGTTAACTCTATGAGCTTCTATTGAGCAAGGTATTTCCCTGCACCTTGGTGTTTATGACTATAAGCTAAAACTGATACCTTAAAATTAATGGGGTTTATGATAAAGGTGCCAAAAGCTTAAGAGAGTTAGAGTGGAGATGATAGGCATGTGAGACAGATGAGTTTATAATGAAATAAGTGGGAAAAATTGAAGTTAGGACACTGCTCTGAACCAGTGTTGATTGATTGGACCAAAATTCCTCTTCCTATGATAAAAGGGGAAAAAATACAAGATTGTTAACGGAGTGAAACCTGACAGCATGGAAAACAGGTTCTTTGTATGATTTGTCCACCCTGACCAAGATTCCTAACACCCACATCCTGATAAACCTCTCCTGTTTGTGAATGTATCCAAATGTCTTCTGAATGTTGTAATGGTACCCAGCTCTATCACTTCTTCTGGCAGTAGTAGAGGTGGATACACAACCCCCTATGTTTAAAACTTTTCCCTCTGGTCCCTTTTAATTCTTTCTCCTCTCACTTTAAACTTTAAACAGTACTATGCAAAAGTCTTATATATACATGCCCAGGACTTTTGCACATAACTGCAGAAATATTATGTATTGCATTGCACTGCTACTGCAAAAAAAACCAAATTTCATGAGGCGTATGAGTAATGATAAACCTGATTCTGATATGGGTCTGTACTGTGGATTGAGAGCGGGAAGCGAATCATGGTTGGGAAAAGGGGAAGGGAACAAGAGAGGAGGGAGCAGGAAGCACCAGAGAGACATTTTGTAATGATCAATAAACCAATTGTTTGGAATCAAATGACTTACCTACTCTCTAAGGGCTGGGTGTGTCTGCATCTGCGCCACCCCTGCTCCTAGCAATCCTCTGCCACCTGTCCCACAACCCTCCCACAGCACTCTACCTTCACCATCCCAATATCCTTTGCTCTCTCCAGATTTACAAACACACTCCATGTTGACAAATACAGTACTGTGCAAAAGTCTTGGCTACGTAAATCTTTACCTAAGGTGCCAAAATAAAAATTAAAATACACTGGATTAGCCAGTTGGCAGGGTAACAGGAGACTTTTTGCTGGTGATGAGAGCTTCCCATGAATTAATTGTGGTCCAAATATATGTTCTGTGAAACCTGCCATCCCATGAATGCTGGATAAATACAGGTTGAAAGCAGTGCTGATGGTGTTGGATGAAAAAATACAGTAGTGAAAATCAACTCACATCCACCAGCATGGAGGACATGTAGCTGTGGAATCATGAGTAAAAATCAGTCATAAGTAAAGATTTCACTCAGAGACTATCAAAGAAACAACAGGGAAAACAAAGAGTGGCTCAATGGTGGTGATGATATTTCAAAGGCACTTTGATCTGCTGTCTCCCTTGCTTTCCCCTGATAAACACAAAATCTACCAAATAAATGCAGGCTCCTTTGCATTAGTAAATATATCAACCAACATTAACTACCTAAATTTTCACTACTTAAAAAAAGCCTATAAAAATAATTTGACAATAATTAGTCATTCAGCTGCAAGCAATTCTGCAATTGAAAGGTGAAACATGTTCCCATGTGGATGCAGTTTGAGCCTGGATCCAAAAGCTGCACCACTTAAACATTCAGAATAACCCCAGCCATTTTGCTGGGGTTGTGGGGGGGCAGTGCAGTGGTTTCTCAGCTGTTGTCACAGAATGTAAATACAGCAGGGTCAAGTACTATTGACCACACTGCTAGGGCAACTGAATTTGCCATTAATACTGTCATTCAATGTGCAATTAACCTGCTTTGCTTCCAATATGTTAAGGCCACACCTGGATTACTGCGCACAGTTTTGGTTACACTCTTATAGGAAAGACGTCGTAAAATTCAAAAGAGTGCAGAAAAGATATACATGAACATTGTCAGGATTCAGGGGCCTGAGTCGTAGGGAGGGGTTTGGCAGGCTGGGGCTTTATGTTTCGGGGTGTTGGATACTGAAGGGTAACTTAAAGATGTATAAATTCATGAAGGGCATAGATAGGATTGATGCATAGTCAGTTTTCTTGGGAAAGAGGATTAAAAACTGGTATTCATAACAGGCTGAGCTGTTTACAACTTTCTGGAGTTTCTTGCAGTCATAGGCAGTGCAGTTGCCACACCAAGTCATGATAAAACTACATAGGATGCTTTCTATGGTACATTTATAAAAAACGGTGAGGGTCAATGGGGATGTGCCAACTTTCATTAGCCTCCTGAGGAAGTAGAGGTAGAGATGCACTTTCTTGACCATCACATCTATGTGGTTGGGCCAGGGCAGGATAATAGTGATGTTCACTCTGGGAACTTGAACCATTCAATCATTGTCATTGGAGCTTTGACTCACTGTGGTAGTGTGATCTGCAAACTTGTAGATGGAGTTAGAGCAGAATCTGACCACACAGTCATAGGGAGTAGAGAGTACGGTACAGTATTTGAAAAGTAGAGCAGAGGGCTGAGGATGTAGCCTTGTGGGGCACTAGTGCTGAGAAAAATCATGGCAGAGGTGTTGTTGCCTGCCCTAAATGATTGGGGTCCATTGGTCAGAAGAGTGAAGATCCAATTGCAAAGTATGTTTTTCCAGAGTGTAATGGGTATATGGAGCTGCCAAAGTAACTGGGAGAGGTGGGTACACTAATAATGTTTATAAGACATTTGGATAGGTAGATAGACAGAAAAGGTTCAGGCCTGTGGTTCATGGACCCCTTACTTAATGGTATTGATCCAAGGCATAAAAGACGTTGGGAACCCCTGGCCTAGAGGGATATGAGACAAATAGGACTAGCTCAGATGAACATCTTGGTCAGCATGGACAAGTTCAGTCACAGAGTCTGTTTCTATGTTGTATGACTACAACTCTATTTAGATAGGTACATGGAGAGAAAGAGTTTTGAGGCATATGGGCCAAAGGCAGACAAATGGATCCAGCTCAAATAGACAAGTTGATCAATATAGACTAGATGGGCTGAAGGGGAAACCTCCCAACCATCAGCCTTTCAACCCATGTAAGATTTTAGAAAATTTTGTTAATATATCTCTTTTCACTTAATTGAATAAAGCATGTGTTTAGTCTGCTCAGTATCCTATCATAAGCGAATCTGTCTAGCGCATTTCCCTGCACTCTATGGTGAGTCACAGAGTACAGAAACAGTTCTTTGACCCACTATGCCTCACCAGCCTTAAACTAATCCTAATTTCCACCATTTGACCCATAAGTTTCCATGCTATAGTATATCAGCTACTTATCTAAATGTTTACTTTTTAAATATCATGAGTCTCTGCCTTCATCATGCATTATACGACAATATGTTCCAGATTTCAACAACTGAAAGAATTCTTCCTCAGATCCCCTCTAAATAGCCTATTCTTACTGTAAAATTATAGTCTCTGATCATAGATACCTTTGCAAGGGTGGAAAGATTTGAAGCATGTTGGATTTCACGAAAAACAAACCCAGAAGTATGTACATCTCACCAAGATCCTATAGAATTGCAGCATAACATACGGAAGCAGGATCACTGACCATTAGTCTGGCAGTGCAAGTAAACTCCCAGGCCTTATTGCCAGATATATCAACCTTACCACATTGACTCTAACAGATGGTCTTTTATTCTCTGTACAAATTAGTTTTGTCTTCTTTTTTCAGGACTCCTAAATTCACCTCCCCATCCTGCCCCTATCATCGTCCACCTTTCAGGAACTTCAGTATATTAAGAGACTGTGCATGGAAATTGAGCCAGTGTTTAACATGTAGTAAAAGCCATCTGTGGCTTCTTCCATTTGTTACCCCACTAGTAATATCTATCAATGTAAAGGGTCTGGCAAATAAAGTTGTACTAGTGCTTTTATTTTCAGCTCTAAATGTCAGGTTGTTCCCAAAAGGGAGTGCTTTGCAGAACATTTTCCATATAAAAGGCTTATTATCAACATGTGCATCTGCTAATGGCAATAATCCATTATGTTTGAGACTGGAAATAAGAAGCCTTGAGCTGATTAAATAAATCCACTGCTGGTGCATCATCCTTCAATCAATATTCTGTTTTACAGCAGCACAATAAATAGCCTGTGCATGATATACTCAGGTGTAGCATCTTTCTCACAGAAAAATAAAACTCTTAATATGCAAGCTGATGGCAAAGCTATAATTTTATGGGCCCTGTATATATTTTAATTTCAGCCACAGGATTTGAAAAGACTATCTGTTTTAGTAGGAATTATTTCAGAACGTCTCCTGAACAAGGCAGGAGTTCTCTATGCAATTAAGAGTTTTGTATTACCAAGGTTTTATTAGATAAAGTGGCAGGTGCAACTCTGAAGGTTTCAAGTCTTAAATTCTTCCTTTAAGCTAAGTACAAATGAAGCTTTAATTTAATCAAGGCCATTTGGCTGGCAAGTCCCAAGGGAATCAAAACACGTTGCACAAGATTTTCACATGCTAGAAGTTCTGGCTTTTGAGTTAAGCTGTAGATCTGAGACGTAAAGGACGCCAGTTCTCTACATTAGTGCCTCTGTTTGAGTGCCTTTTCTATTATTTATGCACATCAATGTTAATGATCTGCATGAAAGCATATACCAGGGCATTCTCCTCCATCCTGCCCATTTGTAAAGCAGGTTGGTACCCAAGCCAACATTCTTCCCTTAAAAAACAGGCTGCTAATTGTCTCATTCCTACAGGAGGTCTTGTTGCTTTATTAATAGATGTGTGGCCTTTGCCCACAGAGGTTCATTGCACCCACAATGTAACTTACGAAAGAGCTATACAGTTTGCGCACTCCCCTGTTTTTTTGATAGCCCTGAAAATACTGTCATTGTAGCTACTTATTCAGCTTCCTTTTGAAATATATTATTAAATGGCTTCCAAAGATCTACATTAATGGTCACTGCTTCCTGCGTAAAACATCTTAACATATTGAAGTTGCTGGTGAACGCAGCAGGCCAGGCAGCGTCTCTAGGAAGAGGTGCAGTCGACTTTTCAGGCCGAGACCCTTCGTCAGGACTAACTGAAGGAAGACTTTCAAATCCCTTACTCACTCTTCCTTCAGTTAGTCCTGACAAAGGGTCTCGGCCTGAAACATCGACTGCACCTCTTCCTACAGATGCTGCCTGGCCTGCTGCGTTCACCAGCAACTTTGATGTGTGTCACTTTAAATAAAGTATCTTTTGCCACTAGGAATTGTTTCTCCTTATATACAATTATCAAAACTCTTTTTAAACCAATGCACTAAGACAAACAACAACCCTACTTCCTTTGGACTCACTTGTAGGTGAAGTCTTTCACCCCAGTACTATCTCAATATATTGCTTGGATGATGTCTCAAGCAGCTTCAAATTGCAACTTGTGTCTAACCCTCCTCCCTCTTCCCTTCCCTATATGAAGAACACTGTCTGGGTATAGGCTGACAAGCGGGATTTATCATTATCTGGAAAGGGTGTTCTGTTACAGTTCCTCCATCCAAAAAGTGTTTCTATCCCAGGGACTGCTCAACACAATCAAATCTCTATCATTTAAACTTTCTGTCCCTGCACTTCAATGACAATGAATTAACCTTTAGAGCAGGCATATAGGAGCCTGAGTTCTGATTTGAATGGAAGACTGAACACTGCTTTTTTTATGTTTCAGTGTTTTGGACTCTACAGTATGAGAGAGGCAACAAGCTGGTCATTCTCCAAAACCTCCTCTGGCCTGGCTTCACTTTCTTCCACGTGCCGGAAACCACTCAGTTTGGCTACCTTTACATGGGCCTGGGCGAGAAGAACATGGATTTTCCTTTCATGATATGATAGTCCAGTGAATTCACACCACAGCAAAAATCAATGACACTTGGTTTAGTTGAGCCTCTATTGCTTTAATCTGCATCGTCAAATTATAGATGATATCCACAGAATTATTATGTACACATTAATAGCAAAGAAATCTCTGTATCTAAATAAATCTTATCTGAATACCCTTCTGAATATTGGATTCAAAAAAATGCCCAGGAGCTTAAAGTTGCCAGCATCCACATCAGTGCTTCATATAGTAGGGTTTCTTCCCATAGACAATGTTATTCTTCATTATTGGGTCTCCGACAGGCATGCGTACCTTACACCACTTAAGGCCTTTCTTCCAAATGGGCTTCACGGACTTGACTGACCATCGAGTTAGATATCTGCAAAAACACATTTTTAAAAAATGTTACAGTGATGTACTGGATATAGATTGAAGTGTGTAGCCTTCAGCATGGCAGCTTAAGTGTGACATCTACAAGAACTGTACAATGCTTACTAAAATAGATATTTCATGATTGGGTCAGCTAAGTATTCTGACAATGCAGCTGCTTAAGCAGGAAGACTAGCTTCAATTCCCAGTCTATGCTGAGTTTGTATACCTTGGGTAACTAATCCATAAATCTAGACTAGGAATCCCAAGGCCTGAGTTAAAGCCATGGCAGTTGTATTATGAAAAAACAGTCATTAATAATAACCACAAAATTAAAAAAAAACTTATAACCTACTTGTTGAAACCAAAATTTCTCATCCTTTAACAGACGGCTGAGAAGTAACTCTGGATCCAATTCATTCTTACCTGTCCAACCAAGTTCTCAGATGTAGCATGAGATAGAACATCAACCCGTACATCGAATTTAGACATTTTGAGTTGTGAATAGTGATGGCATTTCTGGAGGAGGACGTTCCAAAAACATTCCTATCCCTATTTATGGCAGGGCCCAGCAAGGGAGTACTAGAGACTAAAGACTAAAGCAGTTGCAATTATATTCTGCCAATTCACCAGACAACCAGCTGAGGTATTTAAGAGCTATATACTGGAACTAGCTGGACCTCCAGCCAAACCATTCCTGTACAATTACAATACTAGCATATACCTGAACAATGTGGAAAACTGCCCAGCTAAGATCTGTTAACAAAATGATAGATGGAAGGTGTTATTGACAGTGCTATTATGTGGCCTTTATTCATTCATAACATGCTCACAGGTGCAAAATGCCCATTGGACACTTGGCCTTATTATAGTCTTGTTACAGGTACAGACTACAGAGCTAAATTCCAGCAGTGAGGTGAGAGTGTCACTGACACTCAGGCAGTACTTGCTCCAGGAAGGTTCTAGGGACCCTGATAAAACTGCTATCAATGGACATAAAGGGAAGAACACTCTGCAAGTTAGAGTCATGTTGTTGAAGAGTAATCACCTCAGCCTCGGGACATCATTGCCAGAGTTCCTCAGGGCAGTGTCCTAGGCCAAACCATCTTCAGCTACTTCATCAATGACTGTCCTTCCATCATAAGGACTGGAGATGTTCACTGATGAGTACGGTAAGACCTAGACAATATTCATTGGATGATAGGTGGCAAATCCATTTGCACCTCAAAACCATTAGAATCTAATCACTAATTTTAATATTCAATGATGTTACCATCAGAGTCAACAACTCTGCTAGTGTCACCACTGACCAGAAACTCAACTGGATCAGCCCCATACTGTGGTTATAAAAACAGGTCAGAGATTGGACATCCTCCAATGAGTGATACACCTCCTGACAACCTAAGCCTTCCCAGCATCAAGGTCTAAGTTACAAACATAATGAAATTCTCTCTTGCTTGGATGAGCAGAGCTCTAACAATTCACACAATTTGATGCTATCTAACAAAACAGCCTAATGGCAGATGAACTAAATGAGTATTTTGCATCAATCTTCACTGGGAAAGACACTAGCAGTGTGCCAGTTGTAGTGTGTGAAGGAAGAGAAGTGAGTACAGTTACTATTACAAGGGAGAAGGTGCTCAACAAGCTGAAAGACCGAGGGGTACATAAGTCACCCAGACCAGATGAACTGTACCTTAGGGTTCTGAAGAAGTAGCATTAGAGATTGTGGAGGCATTAGAAATGATCTTCCAAAAACAGTTTGACTCTGGCATGGTGCCAGGGGACTGGAAAATAGCAAATATCACTCCACTCTTTAAGAAAGGTGGAAGACAGCAGAAAGGAAATTATAGACCAGTTAGCTTGACCTCAGTGGTTGGAAAGATTTTGGAGTCAATTGTTGAGGATGAGATTAGGGAGTACTTAGTGACACAGGACAAGATAGGGCAAAGTTTGCATGGTTTCTTTAAGGGAAAATCTTGCCTGACAGACCTGTTGGAATTCTTTGAGGAGATTACAAGTAGGATAGGTAAAGGGGATGCAATAGATGTTGTGTATTTGGACTTTAATAAGGCTTTTGACAAGGTGCCACACATAAGGCTGCTTACCAAGTTAAGAGCCCATGGTATTACAGGAAAGTTACTAACATGGTTAGAGCATTGGTTGATTGGTAGGAGCCAGTAAGTGGGAATAAAAGGATCCTTTTCTGGTTGGCTGCCAGTGACTAGTGGTGTTCCGCAAAGGGTCAGTGCTGGGACCACTCCTTTTTATGCTGTATATAAATGATTTAGATGATGGAATATTTGGCTTTTGTTGCCAGTTTGCAGATGATTTGCACAAGTTTTTATAGATATGTAAAAAGGAAAAGACTGGTAAAGACAAATGTAGGTCCCCTGCAGACAAAAACAGGTGAATTGATTATGGGGATCAAGGACATGGCAGACCAATTGAAATTACTTTGGTTCTGTCTTCACTAAGGAGGACATAAATAATCTTCCAGAAATAGTAGGGGACAGAGGGTCCAGTGAGATGGAGGAACTGAGCGAAATACATGTTAGTAGGGAAGCGGTGTTAGGTAAATTGAAGGGATTGAAGGCACATAAATCCCCAGGGCCAGATGGTCTGCATCCCAGGGTGCTTAAGGAAGTAGCCCAAGAAATAGTGGATGCATTAGAGATAATTTTTCAAAACTCGTTAGATTCTGGACTAGTTCCTAAGGATTGGAGAGTGGCTAATGTAACTCCACTTTTTAAAAAAGGAGGGAGAGAGAAACCAGGGAATTATAGACCGGTTAGCCTAACGTCGGTGGTGGGGAAACTGCTGGAGTCAGTTATCAAGGATGTGATAACAGCACATTTGGAAAGCGGTGAAATGATCGGACAAAGTCAGCATGGATTTGTGAAAGGAAAATCATGTCTGACGAATCTCATAGAATTTTTTGAGGATGTAACTAGTAGAGTGGATAGGGGAGAACCAGTGGATGTGGTATATTTGGATTTTCAGAAGGCTTTTGACAAGGTCCCACACAGGAGATTAGTGTGCAAACTTAAAGCACACGGTATTGGGGGTAAGGTATTGGTGTGGGTGGAGAGTTGGTTAGCAGACAGGAAGCAAAGAGTGGGAATAAACGGGACCTTTTCAGAATGGCAGGCGGTGACTAGTGGGGTACCGCAAGGCTCAGTGCTGGGACCCCAGTTGTTTACAATATATATTAATGACTTGGATGAGGGAATTAAATGCAGCATCTCCAAGTTTGCGGATGACACGAAGCTGCTGGGTGGCAGTGTTAGCTGTGAGGAGGATGCTAAGAGGATGCAGGGTGACTTGGATAGGTTGGGTGAGTGGGCAAATTCATGGCAGATGCAATTTAATGTGGATAAATGTGAAGTTATCCACTTTGGTGGCAAAAATAGGAAAACAGATTATTATCTGAATGGTGGCCGATTAGGAAAAGGGGAGGTGCAACGAGACCTGGGTGTCATTATACACCAGTCATTGAAAGTGGGCATGCAGGTACAGCAGGCGGTGAAAAAGGCGAATGGTATGCTGGCATTTATAGCGAGAGGATTCGAGTACAGGAGCAGGGAAGTACTACTGCAGTTGTACAAGGCCTTGGTGAGACCACACCTGGAGTATTGTGTGCAGTTTTGGTCCCCTAATCTGAGGAAAGACATCCTTGCCATAGAGGGAGTACAAAGAAGGTTCACCAGATTGATTCCTGGGATGGCAGGACTTTCATATAAAGAAAGACTGGATGAACTGGGCTTGTACTCGTTGGAATTTAGAAGATTGAGGGGGGATCTGATTGAAACGTATAAGATCCTAAAGGGATTGGACAGGCTAGATGCAGGAAGATTGTTCCCGATGTTGGGGAAGTCCAGAACGAGGGGCCACAGTTTGAGGATAGAGGGGAAGCCTTTTAGGACCGAGATTAGGAAAAACTTCTTCACACAGAGAGTGGTGAATCTGTGGAATTCTCTGCCACAGGAAACAGTTGAGGCCAGTTCATTGGCTATATTTAAGAGGAAGTTAGATATGGCCCTTGTGGCTACGGGGGTCAGGGGGTATGGAGGGAAGGCTGGGGCAGGGTTCTGAGTTGGATGATCAGCCATGATCATAATAAATGGCGGTGCAGGCTCGAAGGGCCGAATGGCCTACTCCTGCACCTATTTTCTATGTTTCTATGATACGAAGATTGGTGGAGGGGCAGGTGTTGAGGAAACATAGGATGCAGAAGGACTAAGACAGATTAGGAGAATGCGCAAGAAAGTGGCAAATGAAATACAATGTTGGAAAATACATGGTCATACACTTTGGTAGTAGAAATGAATGTTCAGACTATTTTCTAAATGGAGAGAAAATCCAAAAATCTGAGATGCAAAGGGACTTGCAAGTATTTGTGCAGAGCACCCTAAAGGTTAACTTGCAGGTTGAGTCTGTGGTGAGAAAGGGAAATGCAATGTTAGCATTCATTTCAAGAGGTCTAGAATACAAGAGCAGGGATGTGATGTTGAGGCTTTATAAGGCACTGGTGAGGCCTCACCTTGAGTATTGTGAACAGTTTTGGGATCCTCATCTAAGAAAAGATGTGCTGGCATTGGAGAGGGTCCAGAGGCTGTTCACACAGATGATTCAGGGAACGAAAGGGTTATCATACAAGGAACGTTTGATGGCTCTGGGTCTGTACTCGCTGGAATTTAGAAGGATGAGGGGGAATCCCATTGAAACCTTTCAAATATTGGAAGGCCTAGACAGAATAGATGAGGAAAGGATGTTTCCCATGGTGGAGGAGTCTAGGACAAGAGGGTACAGCCTCAGGATGCAGAGAAATTTCTTTAGCCAGAAGGTGGTGAATTTGTGGATTAGATTAGATTAGATTATGAGGACACGCAGTCCTCTTTTATTGCCATTTAGTAATGCATGCATTGAGAGATGATACAATTTGTTCCTCCAGAATGATATCACAAAAACACAAGACAAACCAAGACTAAAAAAAACTGACAAAAACCACATAATTATAACAAATAGTTACAACAGTGCAAAGCAATACCATAATTTGATGAAGAACAGACCATGGGAACGGTAAAAAAAAGTCTCGAAGTCTCTCGAAAGTCCCATCATCTCACGCAAACAGTTGAAGGGAGAAACTCTCCCTGCCATGAGCTTCTAGCGCTGCAAACTTGCCAATGCAGCATCTGGAAGCACCCGACCACAGTCCGACTCTGAGTCCGTCCGAAAACTTAGAGCCTCTGACCAGCCCTCCGACACCGAGCACCAGCTCTGCCGAGCACTTCAACCCCGGCCCCGGCAACAGACAATAGGGAAAGCCGAGGATTTGGGGCCTTCCCCAAAATTGTTACTACATAGAGCCATGGAGGACAGGTCATTGGGTGTATTTAAGGCAAAGATTGATAGGTTCTTGATTGGACACAGCATGAAAGATTATGGGGAGAAGGCTGGGGAATGGGGTTGAGGAGGGGAAAAAAGAATCAGCCATGATTGAATGGCGGAGAAGACTCGATGGGGCAAATTGCCTAATTCTGCTCCTATGGTCCTATAATCTTATGGTTTTATCGTCTAATCTTATTGATTAGCATTTCGATAATCACTTGAAATGAAACATAATTTCTCTCCGCCTGTGGCACACAATAATTGTAGTGAGTAGTTAGTACTGCCTGTTACGCCAATTGTAGTGAGTGCCATCTACAAAATCCACTGCAGTTACTCCCAAACCTGCACCCTTCACCACTAACAAGGACAAAGGTTTCAGACACATCGGAACAAGAAGGCAACTCATCAACATCTTTAAAGGATGGCAAATCAATGCCAATCCTAATAAGTGTGAAAAATGCTGGATTTGCAACTTAACCCACTGCAATAGTTGAATGTCACACATGGTTATTGTCCACACGTAAGCCTCTTTACACTGGTGACCTGGGTTGATGAGTGTTGCACGGAGCTGTACCGTGTAACAAACCCCTAGGTCAGTTTACAGGCTCCCTAGCTGTCTGCCATTTCTGCAGCTAAGTGGAGTCAGTGTATCATGTACACCTGTTCATTAATGCAAATATCTGATCAGCCAATTCTAAGGGAAAGATACCTTGTTAATGGTAGAAGTCAGAGAAGAATGGCCAGACTGGTTCAAGCTGACAGAAACTCAAATAACCACCTGTCACAACAGTGGTGTGCAGAACATCTCTAAACGCACAACACGTCGAACTTTGAAGCGAATGGGCTACAGTGGAAACCCACAAACATACACTCAGTGGCCACTTAATTAGGTATAGGAGATAGCTCTCAGCTTCACGCTTCTGATCTTCAGTCAGCCGAAAACCAGTGAGGCGGGGGAAATCAGTTGGTTCGATTGCTCTTGGGACTGGCTAAGGTGGCCATTCAAAGGTCCAAGCAGTGGCAATCTTCGAGGGTTGTGCTTAAGCTGACTGCCTGCCCCTCTTCTAGGGTTATGTATGTTCTTGTGTGCCCATGGTGAAGGAGCACAAAGTTTCCAGGGATACATTAGGAACTTTCTGGGACAGGTGGACAAGTGGGTGCCGCAGGGGCTTGCTTGAGTGTGTACCAGATTGTGTTGTAATTTGAAACTAATGAAGCTATTGACTTAAAAATAGTGCAATATGTGGAATAATGTGATCCTGTAATCACTAAATAAACAATCCAGGTATCTTCGGGGGTAAGGATTGGAGTGGGGGGGGGTAGGTGATGCGCTTTCTTTGGAATTTGTTTAAAGTTAAATTGGATAGATATATGGACAGGAAAGGAATGGAGGGTTATGGGCCAAGTGCAGGTCGATGGGACTAGGTGAGAGTAAGGGTTCGGCATGGACTAGAAGGACCAAGATGGCCTGTTTCCGTGCTGTAAATGTTATATGGTTATAATTATTTGATTTCTGCTTATCAATGCACATGAGAGAGATTCAAGTTGGCAGGATGTGGTTTGTCACCTGGATAACCAACCTCCAATAAAAGTGCCTGAATGCTGCTTAAACCATGTGTGCTTGGGATTGAAAGGTAGTGCAGGTAGGAAATGTGCTTTCTGTGGAACTACACATCACTAGTACATAGGTGTGTAACTGTTGAATGACTTTGCCATCTGGGTGCAGGAGAAGGAGGAGAAGCTGGAGAATGGTTCAGCAGCAACTCTTAACTACAGCAACACACACAAAATGCTGCAAATCAGGCAGCATCTATGGAAATGAACAAACAATCGATGTTTCTGGCCAACACCCTTCTTCAGGACTGAAAAAGAGGGGGAAAGAAGCCAGAATAAAAAGGTGAGGGGAGGGGAAAGTGTACAAGCTAGAAGGTGATAGGTGAAGCCAGGCCGGGGGTGGGGGGGGGGGGGGAATGAAGTAAGAAGCTGAGAGGTGATAAAGTGGAAAAGATAAAGGGCTGGAGAAGAAGGAATCTGTTAGAAGAGTGGATCATCGGAGCAAGGGAAGAGGAGAGGCACATAGGGGAGGTGATAGGCAGGTGAGGAGAAGAGCTAAAGATCACAGTGAAGATGAGGGAAGGGGAAGAAAAAAAATACCAGAAGTTGGAGAAATCAATGTTCATGTCATCAGGTTGGAGACTACCCAGACGGATTACGAGGTATTGCTCTTTCAACCTGACAGTGGCCTCATCATGGCGGAAGAGGAGGCCATGGACTGACACCTTGGGTCGGGAATAGGGATAGGAGTTTAAACGGTTGGCCACTAGGAAATTCCACTTTTTACCTATGTAGCTGAGGTGCTCGACAAAGCGGTCCCTCAATCTACGCTGGGTCTCACCAATGTAGAGGAGACTGCATAGGGAGCTCCAGACACAGCAGACAACCAACAAATTCATAGGTGAAGTGTTGCCTTACCTGGAAGGACTGCTTGGGGTCCTAAATGGAGGTGAGGGAGGAGGTCGAGGAGGTGAGAGGTAGGTGTAGTAGCACTTCTGCTAGCAGGGATAAGTGCCAGGAGCAACGAATGGACAAGGGAATCAGTGGGAGCAATCCCTGCAAAAAGCGGGGGGGGGGGCAGTGAGGTAAAGACGTGTTTGGTGGTAGTATCCCATTGAAGATGGTGGCAGTTACACAGAATGATGCGTCAGGTGTGGAGGCTTGTGGGGTGGTAGGTGAGGACAAGAGGAACTCTATCCCTCTTAAGGCAGTGAGAAAATAGGGTGAGTGCGGATGTCCAGGAAATGGAGGAAATGCATCTAAGGGCAGCATCAATGGTAGAGGAAGGGAAACCCTGTTCCTTGAAGAAAGATGACATCTTTGATGTCCTGGAAAGCCTCTTTCTGGGAATAAGTGCAGCGGACACCAAGGAACTCATAAAAGGATAAGGTGTTATTACAGGAGACAGGGTACGAAGAGGTATAGTCAAGATAGCCATGGTAATCAGTAGGTTTATAAATAATATTGGTAAACCGTTTGTCTCCAGAGATGGAGATGAAGAAATTGAGAAAGAGGAGAGAAATGTCAGAAACGGACCAAGTGAATTTAAGTACAGTGGAAGTTGGGAGACAAAGTTGATGAAACTAACGAGCTCACCATGGGTAGATGAAGCAGCACCAATGCAGTCGCCAATGTTACACAGAAAGAATTGAGGAGCATTACCAGGGAAGGCTTGGAACATGGACTATTCCATGCAGCCAATGAAAAGGCAGGTACAGCTGGAGCCCATGGCTATTCTGTGAGTTTAGAGAACGTGGGAAAAGCGAAAAGAGAAATTGAACTGGAATTATATCAAGAAAAATAAGGTGAGTTAATGAAGAAAAATGTGACACCCATGAGCACTCTACCAGGTAGAAGGCTGCAGAGATGAGCAGAAAGACGTATGTCTTCAACCACCATCAAAGGATCCACAGAAGGGGATAGTTATCCCAGGAGCTTTATTGAGTACCAGGCAAGATGTACCTAAATGGCTAATAAATCAGTGAGTCAGCAGTGGTTTGGTACACTGAGTTAAATTACTGAAATTAATGACTGTTTTTCAAAATAGCTTCAACTTCACAGCTAAATCAGTCATTAATAACTTGTGAAAATAGCTTATTTTACTTTTAAAATGTAGATGACCTTTAGCAGATCATTAATGGCACTTATAAAAGGTCTATAAAAATAAATTAAGAATAACATAGAAGCAGCTGGTTACTCACATTTTCAATGAAATATTGTTAATACACACCAAAGCCTGACATAGCTCATATATCATAACAAAGAAGAAAATGTATACCGCTGTCAATTTTATTAAAGTACAAACAAACTGGTATGGACGCATCGTCAAGTCAAGATTTGTTTCTACTGCAATGCTGTTGTCTGCTTGAGTCTGTCAGACTAAATTGATCTCATTCCCAGCTTATTATCCTCTTGCTAAAGAAGCCATGTGTACAATAGAATCTTGGAACTCACAGGCCATTCAGTCTCTCCTCTATGCCAGCTCTTAATCCCATTCCTCCAACTTTTCCCCAAAGCCCTACAATACTCTCTCTCTCTCCCTGTCATGTCTATTCTATTCCCATGTAAAGGCCCTAACTCCAGCATCCTTACAAGCAGTCAATTCTTGAGTATGACTACTTTATGTTTTAAAATAATACATTTTTGTTGAATCTTCCTCTATAATCTACTCAAGATTTTAAATTTGTGCTCCCAGGTTCTTCAATCTGCTTGCTAATGGCTACAGCTACCCTACTTTACAACAGTTAAACATTTCATCCGATCTCCTCTCAATCCGCTTTGCTCCAAGAAAATCAGCAGCCTCTCCAGTATGAAATCCCCATTTTTAGAACCAATCTCTTCTGCATTCTCTCCACAACTGTTAAGGTGACCATAACTGGCCACAATACTATAGCAGTGGCCTAACTTCTGCTTTAACCAGGTTCTACACAACTTTCCTGCTTTTGTATTTATGAATACTAGGACCCAAATTGCTTTTCCAACCATGCCCTCAACATGCTGTGGCGAAGGTCTACGTGTCTGTGTACCCACAGTCGCTGAACACACTTCAGAACTGTGCCACGTGTTATTCTCTGCTGAAGTATACACCATCACTCTTCTCCACACTAAATTTCATCTCACGCTTGTTTGTGCAATCTGCCAATCTGCATCTTCTCACAGTATAAACTTCCAAACTTCCTGTCTTCCATAAATCTGAAAAATAAACTTGGTATGTCCATCTCTAAGTTATTAGATTTTATTTACAAGAAGCATAGCCCCAGCAGTGACCTCTGACGAACACCACCATCTACCATCCTCCAGAGAGCAGCCACTGAATTCTGTTTTGTGTTAATTTCCCATCCATCCACGGCATTACTAACATTAGTTATATGAGTTCCAGTTTGCTGAACGAACAATATATTATGCTGTCCAACATGGAGGATTGAATGAATCCTGCAGTTTGGAGGCATCATTCTTTATGACACTGCTGCAATGATGTTGCTGATCATTTAGACAAATGGTACTATTAGACAAATGTATGGCTCATATACACCCCGGAAAGTTTTTAAGCTCACCAAACTCTCTTACTGCACCTCCTCACAACCTATCTGCATAACAGATAACAGAGAGTGCGGTGTTGAAAATAACAATGGAAAGAGAAATGCTTGTTTCAGATTCGGGACCCTTCATCAGATCTAGGCAAGAAATAACAAGGTAGTTTCAGGTTGCAGGACAATGGTGGTAACGGGAAGGAGGGGGCAAAGAGAATATCACCCATAAGGTGAACTGTGGTTCACCTTTGTTCCACCCATCCATATACCCTTTGTCCTATCAACCCCTTCCTCATCTTCTCTGGAACTTAAAGGTAACACCTTACATTCCCAGTTCATCAACGTGAAATGTTTTAACCATGTTTATTTATCACAGCTGCTGCCTGATCTGATGAGTGTTTCTGGTATTTTCTGTTTTTATTTCAGCTTTCTTGCATTAGTAGATTTGAATTAATCTTAATTTCTAATTACCTGTATCTCATAAGCAAGATGTCAAATGTGGTTAAAAATAACTCCAGCCTGAATAGATTTTGCGTCATTCACTTAATTCAATAGCACATAACCTTTTATGTGAGGGTGGAGGCAAACAGACATTCATATGAAATTTATTTCACTTTAACAATATAAATCTCCTGGTATTTTTAGTCATGTTCATGAAACCAAAAATGTTATAGTTTATTAACAGCCCATTTTTTGTTGAGATTGTTACCAAACCAGAAGTCATGATATTCTGATTAAAATGCAGTGCATTCTTGTTACAGCATAATTTGCTTGAAATATTTAAAAACCCTTTTCAGTAATGAGCCAATGTGCTTTTGAACCAACTAGCATCTAATCATGAAATTTAATATAACTGCTGTTTAACAAAGTGCTCCTTTGCACTGTTTACTTTACTTCTTTAATTCATTTTTTCCTCCTTATCTACTCTCCAATTTATTTTAGCTGCCTGAATTTATGTTTATTCTTTACTAAATAATCATTCAGCTATTCATCTGAGGTATGACTAACTTCCTTTCATGGATAATCTCCTCCATATGTTTGCAATTATAAACTAGAAAAATATACTTATATTCTCTAATGCCTCTGTAAGTTTAATATCTACACTGAAGTTTACTTTAACTCCCAAACCTGTATAAAATATAACTAAGAATTAACTTACACATCCATTTTTCTTTATAAGTGTGTAAATTAATATTAATTTTCAGATTTGCTGATAATATTTATGATGGTGAGTATATATTCAGGCTTCAAGAGAAAATCCTTTAAAATAAAGAGTATTTTAGTTCTCCATCAAGGGTACTAGCCTCCATAGTAATCAAGACATCTTCAAGGTGCAGTATCTCAGAAAGGTGGTGTCCATTATTAAGGACCCCATCACCCAGGATATGCCCTCTTCTCATTGCTACTATAAGGAAGAAGGTACAGAAGCCTGAAGGCACACACTCCGTGATTCAGGAAGTTTCTTCCCCTTTGCCATTCGATTTCTAAATGAACACTGAACCCATGAACACTCCCTCACTTTTTTATTTCTGGTTTTGCTCTATTGTTTTAATTTTATTTTATATATATGTGTGTGTGTGTGTGTGTGTACACACATACACACACACATATATACATACACACACACACACACACACACACACACACACAAATTTCACATCATATGCCAGTGATATTAATCCTGATTCTGATTCTCAAACTCAGCTGTTGTGGTGGAGCATGGAGACTCGTTGCAAGCTATTCTCTGTAAATCCTCTCATTATCTTTATGTAACTGTTCTAACCATTTTAATGGGTGGCAGGGAGGAGGTAAGTCTCCACCAAAGGAAGTATAAAGCACTCTTTCCCTCCACTGGCCTGCAGGTCACCCTTGGACAAGGTGTAGTACAATAACCTTTGATGCAACACTTCATCAAATAATATAATTGAAAATCTTTCAGATTTATTTCATTCCCCTATTATTTACAGAACATGTTACTTCTTCAAGAGAACTCCAACCTATTAGTTAAGAGTAATGACCCTTTCACCAAAACCACAATACCTTGATTTCTATGCTATTATAACCTCTTTTAAAATACCTTCAAATATATCCCCCCTGACAAACGTCTCTTGGAAACAAAGAAGTCCTCCTTCACATCAAAGTTGCTGGTGAACGCAGCAGGCCAAGCAGCATCTCTAGGAAGAGGTGCAGTCGACGTTTCAGGCCGAGACCCTTCGTCAGGACTAACTGAAGGAAGAGTGAGTAAGGGATTTGAAAGTTGGAGGGGGAGGGGGAGATCCAAAATGATAGGAGAAGACAGGAGGGGGAGGGATAGAGCCAAGAGCTGGACAGGTGATAGGCAAAAGGGGATACGAGAGGATCATGGGACAGGAGGTCCGGGAAGAAAGACGGGGGGGGGTGGGGACCCAGAGGATGGGCAAGAGGTATATTCAGAGGGACAGAGGGAGAAAAAGGAGAGTGAGAGAAAGAATGTGTGCATAAAAATAAGTAACAGATGGGGTATGAGGGGGAGGTGGGGCCTAGCGGAAGTTAGAGAAGTCGATGTTCATGCCATCAGGTTGGAGACTACCCAGACAGAATATAAGGTGTTGTTCCTCCAACCTGAGTGTGGCTTCATCTTTACAGTAGAGGAGGCCGTGGATAGACATGTCAGAATGGGAATGGGATGTGGAATTAAAATGTGTGGCCACTGGGAGATCCTGCTTTCTCTGGCGGACAGAGCGTAGAGTTCCCTGGCCCCCACCGCTTTATTTCCACCATGGATGTCCAGTCCTTATATACTTCCATCCCCCATCAGGAAGGTCTCAAAGCTCTACGCTTCTTTTTGGATTCCAGACCTAATCAGTTCCCCTCTACCACCACTCTGCTCCGTCTAGCGGAATTAGTCCTTACTCTTAATAATTTCTCCTTTGGCTCCTCCCACTTCCTCCAAACTAAAGGTGTAGCTATGGGCACCTGTATGGGTCCTAGCTATGCCTGCCTCTTTGTTGGGTTTGTGGAACAATCTATTTTCCGTGCCTATTCTGGTATCTGTCCCCCACTTTTCCTTCGCTACATCGACGACTGCATTGGCGCTGCTTCCTGCACGCATGCAGAACTCGTTGACTTTATTAACTTTGCCTCCAACTTTCACCCTGCCCTGGTCCATTTCCGACACCTCCCTCCCCTTTCTAGATCTTTCTGTCTCTGTCTCTGGAGACAGCTTATCCACTGATGTCTACTATAAGCCTACTGACTCTCACAGCTATCTGGAGTATTCCTCTTCTCACCCTGTCTCTTGCAAGAACGCCATCCCCTTCTCGCAATTCCTCCGTCTCCACCGCATCTGCTCTCAGGATGAGGCTTTTCATTCTAGGACGAGGGAGATGTCTTCCTTTTTTAAAGAAAGGGGCTTCCCTTCCTCCACTATCAACTCTGCTCTTAAACGCATCTCCCCCATTTCACATACATCTGCTCTCACTCCATCCTCCCGCCACCCCACTAGGAATAGGGTTCCCCTGGTCCTCACCTACCACCCCACCAGCCTCCGGGTCCAACATATTATTCTCCTTAACTTCCGCCACCTCCAACGGGATCCCACCACTAAGCACATCTTTCCCTCCCCTCCTCTCTCTGCATTCCGCAGGGATCGCTCCCTACACAACTCCCTTGTCCATTCGCCCCCCCCCCCCATCCCTCCCCACTGATCCTGGCACTTATCCATGTAAGCGGAACAAGTGCTACACATGCCCTTACACTTCCTCCCTTAACACCATTCAGGGCCCCAAACAGTCCTTCCAGGTGAGGCAACACTTCACCTGTGAGTCGACTGGGGTGATATACTGCGTCCGGTGCTCCCGATGTGGCCTTTTATATATTGGCGAGACCCGACGCAGACTGGGAGACCGCTTTGCTCAACATCTAAGCTCTGTCCGCCAGAGAAAGCGGGATCTCCCAGTGGCCACACGTTTTAATTCCACATCCCATTCCCATTCTGACATGTCTATCCACGGCCTCCTCTACTGTAAAGATGAAGCCACACTCAGGTTGGAGGAACAACACCTTATATTCCGTCTGGGTAGCCTCCAACCTGATGGCATGAACATCGACTTCTCTAACTTCCGCTAGGCCCCACCTCCCCCTCGTACCCCATCTGTTACTTATTTTTATGCACACATTCTTTCTCTCACTCTCCTTTTTCTCCCTCTGTCCCTCTGAATATACCTCTTGCCCATCCTCTGGGTCCCCCCCCCCCCCCCGTCTTTCTTCCCGGACCTCCTGTCCCATGATCTTCTCGTATCCCCTTTTGCCTATCACCTGTCCAGCTCTTGGCTCTATCCCTCCCCCTCCTGTCTTCTCCTATCATTTTGGATCTCCCCCTCCCCCTCCAACTTTCAAATCCCTTACTCACTCTTCCTTCAGTTAGTCCTGACGAAGGGTCTCGGCCTGAAACGTCGACTGCACCTCTTCCTACAGATGCTGCCTGGCCTGCTGCATTCACCAGCAACTTTGATGTGTGTTGCTTGAATTTCCAGCATCTGCAGAATTCCTGTTGTTTAAGTCCTCCTTCACTACTGCTATATTAAAATAGAATTCCCTATTTAGCAATCTTGTGGGAGCAAATGCATACACATTCTGAAGAGAAATTAAGAAGGGTAATGATTTCTAGACGTCAGAGATGCCAACATCTCCATGTGGAAACAACTTTTGTTAACAAACCATAGATGTCACTTGCACAGAGGGTGAGATTCTCTTGGGAGTTCAGTTTTTAAGCAGAATGCTGAGGTAGAGAAGGCATCACCATCATCCTCCTCCCTTCCCACACAGTATAGATCTAATCCAGGATACATCACCCGAACATTCCTACAAATAAATAAGCTCCCTTAATATTAATTTCAAAGTCCAATGTGCAACAATAGAACTGGTTTCCTCTCTCTCTCTAGTTTTAGAAATTATTCTTTCCATTCAGTTTAACGTGCTTTTAAAATGCTGTGGAGGTATTGTTATCACAGATTAATTTCTATATATTTTCTTAGAGACAAAATTATCTTACGGATGTCCATAAAAACGGAACCCGACTGTTATCCTGTACTCTCTTACTGATGGTGCAGCAGTTAAGTTACCCAGAATTTAAAGCCCATCACAGTAGCTGCTGAATTTTAATTCAGTTAGTAATCTGGAGTTCTAGGAAACACTCCTAATAATGATACCACAAGACAAACTAACAGATTGCAGTTAAAATAATAAGCAAATTTAGTTCACCAATTTGATCGAGAGCAGGAAATCTGCCATCCTTATCCTATCTTGTGTATTTATCACTCTGGATCAGCCCTAACGTTATAGTGCCCTCTAAAGATGCCTGATCAATCCAGACTATTCAGGGATGAGCAGTAAATTCTGGCCTAGAAACTAAGCAATATAAATGCTCAGTGCTGTGCTTGAAATAGACAAGTGTTTCATTAACAGGGCCAACAACCATCAAACCCCAGCAGCTTTCTAAAGCAACTCTACACTGTGTGAAGTTATAAGGTCTTGTTTAAAATATGGTTATTGAGCTATAAGAAGGAGCTTTTTACATACTTTGAGCTGAAAAGTATGTAAAAAAGATTCACTATGATATCACCAAGACTAAAGGGTTTGAATTACAAGGAGAGACTACATAGGTTGGGGCTTTTTCCCCTGCAAAATAGGAGGCTGAGGAATGACCTTATTGAGATATACTGTACAAAATCATGAAGGAACACAAATAGTGTTAATGGTCTGACTTTGTCCCAACACAGGGAAGTATAAAACTAGAGGGAACAGGTTATAAAGGTGAGAAGAAAAAAACTTAAAAGGAGGACCTTAGGGATGTAATTTTCACATGTACAGTGGTGGGTATGTCAGCCTGAAACGTCGACTGTACTCTTTGCCACAGATGCTGCCTGGCCTGCTGAGTTTCTCCAGAATTTTATGTGTGTTGCTTGGATTTCGATCATCTGCAAATTTTCTCTTGTGGGTATATGGAACAAGCTGCTAAAGGAAATGGTTGAAGAATATAGAACTGAAACATTTAAAAGAGATTTGGACAGATACATGGATAGTGGGGTTTTAGAGGGATAGATCAAACGTGGACAAATGGGACTAGCTCAGGTAATTTGGTCAGCATGGATGGGTTGGGCTGAGGACCTGTTTTTACTGCTATATTGCTCTATGACTCTAGGTGCCTTTTCTAGGCATGGGAGTGCAACAACTGAGGAAATCGTATATTAAATGGCTGAACTTGCCTCTTTTCACACAGTCCAAGAACGAACCATCAAATTCCTAGTGTCCCTTTCCCTTTAACTGAGCTGGAAGAGCCTGAAAGTAGCTCAAGCTTGCACCAAAATTAGACTGCAGGGGCATGTTGCCTTCATAGAATAATAAACAACCTAACATTTTCCTTTTCTCACAATATTTTGAAAGCTCAAATCCCATTTTCACAAAATGAGTTAATAGTATGTTTAGTCGCATTGTTAAATGTACTGGAAAATACTTTAACAAATCATTTGCGTCAGGAAGCAGCAATCATTCTAATTTGCTGAGCAGAGCTGTGCCAAAATAGATTGTGTGTTTGTTTTTGTGTGATGTGTGCATCACTGGCAAGGCCAGCATTTATTGCTCATCCCTAATTGCCCTTGAGAGAATGAGGTTGAGATGCCTTTTCAAATTGTTGCAGTCTGTTAAAGAGCTTACTCCCAGTGAGTTCTGGGACCCAGTGACACTGAAGGAGCAACCATGTATTTATAGGTCAGGATAGTGTGCAAGCACAGACCATGATTGTTCCAAGTAATTGCTGCTCTCGACTTTCTGGCTGGTGTTCGTGTGTTTCTGCAGTGCATCTAGATTGTTGACCTCTGCGAGGGGGGTCGTCAAATGAGTCTTTGTTTTCCTCAAAATTTCCCAAAACTGATAACCAGCATGTTATTCATTCCTTCATTATATACAGTGTGTCTGCACATTGGGCACTGACAAATTACACAGCTACTGAGAGCATTGTGACAGTGAACTGTGATACTGCCTCTCATCTCCAGGATACCTCAGATCATGGTATCCATTGACTGTGCACCGACCAGGCTCAAGGACTTCACAATCTACCCTGCCATGACCTTGCACCTTACAGTCTGCCTACACTTTGCTTTTTCTGTAACTGTGATGCTATATTCTGTACTCTGCTACTGCTTTTCCCATTTACTACCACAGCGTACTGATGTGGTGAAATGATCCATACGGTTTACAAGTAAAACAAGGTTTTCACTGTGAGTACATATGACAATAATAAACCAATTACAATTACCATCAACCACCTATTTAGACTAATTTAACATTAATCTATTCTCCCTTTAATCTATCACATCTCCACTTCTCAGATTCAAGCACCTGTTTAATTTTATTCTCTCTACATTCCCATCAAGTTCCCCCAGATACTACCCCTCACACTCACACACTAGAGGCAATTTATAGCTGCCAATTAACCTACCAACCTGCATGTCTTTGAGATGTGGGAGGAAACTGAAGCACCCAAGGGAAAACCCATGCAGTCAGAAGGAGAATATGTAATCTCCACACAGTCATCACCCGAGGTCAGGATTGAACCTGCAGTGAGACAACTGTTCTACCACTGTGCCTTTCCCTTGTGCAGATGAAGCCCACTGGGACTCAGCAACAGATTGCCTGTAAAGAGTTCCTCACTCCAGCTGGGGGTACTAATGAATAGCTGCCTCCCACCCTGCTGTGTGAGATTAGTTCATCAAGCAGACCAGGCTTTGGATATACAGGGCTTCTGAAGCTCAGATCAAATTGTCTGGTAGATTTACACAGTGTGATCGCTGTGGGAAGTGGAAACCAGACACCCGCATCAAGATTCTATCATCAGTAGGAATATTGGCCACAGGATCTTTTACACCAAGGAAAGCCAAACAAAGCTTTGGTTTACTGTCTGAACTGACTACCACTGAGCAATTTGGCATTCTCTAGATTTTGCACCAAGATGTCAGTCTAGGTGACAGGCAAATTCTGCAATGGAATTTGGATCAGTTCTTGCAGCTCATTTAATTTAGTAAAAAGGGACTTTGTAGGACTAATGTCAAAAAAAATATGGCACTGGCACATCAGGAGGTATTATGACTGATGAAGAGAAGCTTGGTCAAAGAGTACATTCTGCTCAAGTATCAAATTAAAACTTAACCTGGCCACAATCAAGCCAAACAGAACTGAGTCCAAGGGTCTCTACAGTTCTATTCATTCCCAACCCATGTGAAAGTGGCAAGTGTGTCATTCCTATGAGTACTGCTCAGTCTTTCACTCCTTTTATCAGAGGTGGTAACATTACCAGCGATTACTGCCCTGCGACTGCAACATATTCAATGATCTTGGGATGAATGGGACTGGTCTGATTCTGTGTTACTTCAAATCAATGTTGTTCACCACAGAAAGCATCCTACGTGGATGGCAACTACTCTGCATTTGATCTCAAGAAACTCCAGAGAGTTGTGGCCACAGCTCAGCACAGCATGGAAACAGGATCCTGGTAAAGCAGCTAGCATAATCAAAGACCCCACCCACTCCGGTCCTTTATTCTTTTCCCCTTTCCACCAGTAGAGGATAGAAAAACCAAAAAGCACATACCACCAGGTTCAAAGACAGTTTCTTATCCCACTGTTATAAGACTATCAAATGGTCTCCAATATAATAAGATAGACTCTTTACCTCAATATTGGAGGTAAAGGTTGGAGGTGTTGTGAATAGTGTGAAGGGCTGTCAGAGGTTACAGTGGGACATTGATAGGATGCAAAACTGGGCTGAGAAGTGGCAGATGGAGTTCAACCCAGATAAGTGTGAAGTGGTTCATTTTGGTAGGTCAAATATGATGGCAGAATATAGTATTAATGGTAAGGCTCTTGGCAGTGTGGAGGATCAGAGGGATCTTGGGGTCCGAGTCCATAGGACACTCAAAGCAGCTGCGCAGGTTGACTCTGTGGTTAAGAAGGGATACAGTGTATTGGTCTTCAGTAATCGTGGAACTGAATTTAGGAGCCTAGAGGTAATGTTGCAGGTATGTAGGACCCTGGTCAGACCCCACTTGGAGTACTGTGCTCAGTTCTAGTCGCCTCACTACGGGAAGGATGTGGAAGCCATAGAAAGGGTGCAGAGGATTTACAAGGGTGTCGCCTGGATTGGGGAGCATGCCTAATGAAAACAGGTTGAGTGAACTCGGCTTTTTCTCCTTGGAGCGACGGAGGATGAGAGGTGACCTGATAGAGGTATATAAGGTGATGAGAGGAATTGATCGCGTGGATAGTCAGAGGCTTTTTCCCAGGGCTGAAATGGTTGCCACAAGAGGACACAGGTTTAAGGTGCTGAGGAGTAGGTACAGAGGAGATGTCGGGGTAAGTTTTTTACTCAGAGAGTGGTGAGTGCATGGAATGGGCTACCGGCAACGGTGGTGGAGGCCGATATAATAAGGTCTTTTAAGAGACTTTTGGATAGGTACATGGAGCTTAGAAAAATAGAGGGCTATGGGGAAGTCTAGTAATTTCTAAGGTAGGGACATGTTCAGCACAACTTTGTGGGCAAAGGGCCTGTATTGTGCTGTAAGTTTTCTATGTTTCTAATATCTACCATATCATGGCCTTGCACCTTATTGTCCCCCTGTACTACATTTTCTCTGTAATTATAACTTTCTGTTGCTGTTTATCCTTGTACTATCTCCATGCACTGACGTAAGGATCTGTATAGATAACATGCAAGATAAGTTTTTTACTGTACCTCAATTTGTGACAATAATAAACCAATTCTACCAATTTTAACTTACTAGCACAAGAACAATAGGTTAAATGACCTCTTCTGTGCTATTTTATTCTTAAATGTAAAGCTCAGCGAGTTTGCCATTTCAGTGGATTCACCAGTTACTGGCATGCAAATTCATGCAATTTGCCAGTTGCTCAATTCATACATTCAAAACCTCACGACTAACAGCTTTAAAGTTCAACATCTCTCCAGACACAAAGATTACAAGGAGCTTCAAGTTTGCTCTGGGCTGCCGCACACATAAGCAGCTCTAAATGATGTCAAAACCAAAGGTTGTTTGTTTTTCAAAGTTAACAAGTTACAGTTTAGAAAATGCTGCAATAATGTGTTTATAGAAAAACTCCTTTTGCATCATTAGGTGGAACTGACATGCTCAATGGCTGCTGACATATTTCTCCAAACCACTGAAAACTCCAGAGGGCAGTTCTTCAAATGTGCTACATTCTTTAGAGGCAAGAGAAAGTGTTAATGAAGATATATTTCAAATGGATTCTCATGAGCAAGTGATAAGGTTCACTGTTCACACAAAATATGAAAAAGAGTCATAGAACACAACAACACAAAAATAGGCCCCTCGGCCTATCTAGTCCGTGTCAAACTATTAATCTGCCTAGTCTCATCAACATACACCCATCTATACCCCTCCCATCCATGCACCTATCCAAATTTCTCTTAGATGTTGAAATCAAACCCGCATCCACCACTTCTGCTGGCAACTCGTTCCACATTCACAATCCTTCTGAGTGAAGATGATCCCCCTCATTTTTTCCTTAAATATTTCATCTTTCATCCTTAACCCATGGCCTCTAGTTCTAGTCTCACCCAACCTCAGTGGAAAAAGCCTGCTTGCTTTTACCCTTATCTATATCCTCATAGTTTTGTATACCACTTTCAATTCTCCCCTTATTCTTCTACAGACGAGGGAATAAAGTCCTAGCCTATTAAACTTTTTCTATAACTCAGGTTCTCAAATCCTGGCAACATCCTTGTAGATTTTCTCTGCACTCTTACAATCTTATTGACATCTTTCCTGCAAGCAGGTAATCAAAACTGCACACAATACTCCAAATTAGGCCTCACTAATGTTTCATAAAACTTCAGCATAACATTCCAAATCCTGCACTCAATACTTTGATTTATGAAGGCCAATTTTCAAAAAACTTTCTTTATAACACTATCTACCTGTGATGCCACATTCAAGGCACTATGGACCTGTATTCCTAGATCCCTCTGTTCTACTGCACTCCTCAGTGCCCTAGTGTTCACTGTGTAATATCTAAGCTGGTTTGTCCTCCCAAAGAGCAACACTTCACACTTGTCTGCATTAAATTCCATCTGCCATTTCTCAAACTATTTTTCCAGCTGGACCAGATCCCTCTGCAAGCTTTAATAATCTTCCTCGCTGTCCACTTCACCCCCATTCTTGGTGGCACCTGCAAATTTGTTGATCCAGTTGACCACATTATCATCCAGATCATTGATACAGATGACACATAACAATGGCCCTAGCACCGATCTCTGCGGCACTTCACTAGGCACAGGCCTCCAGTCAGAGAGATAACTAACTATGCCCACACTCTGGCTTCTCCCGCAAAGCCAATACCTAATCCAATTTACTATCTCATTGTGAATGCCGAGTGAATGAACCAACCTAACATGCAGGGCCTTGTCCAAGGCCTTGCTAGAGTCCATGCAGACAACATCCGCTGCTGTGCCTTCATCAAATTTCCTGGTTAACTTTGATGAAAAACTCTCTAAGATTGGTTAGGCATGACTTAACATGCACAAAGCAACACTGACTATATCTAATTAATTCCTGCCTATCCAAATATTTATAGATCTGTTACTTGAGAATACCATCCAATAAATTACCCACTACTGGTGGCAGTCCCACCAGCCAATAATTTCCTGGCTTAGTCTCAGAGCCTTTCTTAAACAATGGAATAATATAAGCTACCCTTCAGTCCTCCGGCACCTCACCTGAACGAAGATTCGTCTTTTTTCATGTTTCCTCAAATGCTTAAGCCAAAAAGGATCACTGAAGGGAGTATAATCAAATTTTACTCCACAACTCCAAAAAAAAAGCTAATGGGAAGTAATTATCCATCAAATGACATGGACACAGTGGGCTGAGTCTCTCCTATGCTGTTTGATCGTCTTTTGTAAAACTTCGCAAACGCGCCATTTCAAAAGAAACAGCTGGCGGATACCGCAGTTGATCACATTTTCCATAAATTAAAAATAACAAAACTATGAATAAATAAGACACACTGCACTGTCACTCCCCAGTGTTGATCATTGATTCTTGCTGCAGAGTATAAAGGTGGGACAGGACCACGGCCAGATTTACTAACATAAAAGTAAAGAATGGTCACTTGACTGAAGTCCTGGAAGGGTGTGTAGGATTTATAATCACAGACGTGAATCCAAAATCCCAACCTCAGTGTGGAATCGGGAATTAATATTAATTTCCAAACTGCAAATGGAATTTCATTTAAAGGAATGAAATAAAAATTAATATTCAGCAGGTTGGCAGGATCTGTGGAAGCAAACCGGAGTTAACAATTCAGGTTGAAGATCATTCATCAGATTTTTATTATACAAAACTGTAGTATTAAGTATTAGTATTCCACAGATGCTGCCTCCTGATCTGCTGAGTGTTTCCAGCATTTTTTGCTTTTATTTCAGATTTCTAACATCAGCAGGTTGTTTTGACTTTTAACAACGGTGTCACAACTCATCTGCTTTATTGCAGACTCAACAGACTGCAGATGCTGAAATCTGGGGTAACCAACCACCTGCTGGAGGAACTCAGTCCTGATGCAATGTTTTCACATAAAACATCAACAAATCCTTTCCCCCATCGATGCTCCTTGACCTGCTGCTTTCCTCCTGCAGACTGTCTGCAGCTCATCTGGTTTACTGGCATCCTTCCTTCAGCAGAAAAATGTCCCCTCTGGGTTCTGGCCCTTTGGTAATTCCAGTCTTACACTCTAGACTCTTTCCTCTGATAATCCTGGCAGTGAACATTGAAGCGAGTAGTGATGCCAGCATCTGGTGAACAAGTACCCACAGCTTCAGAGCAGTGTTAGGTAACTCCCAGTATTAACAAAGTGGACAGAGTCATCAACTTGTAAATGGCCATAAAATGAGTTGGGCACAGTTTGGGAAACTCATTTTGTAAAAAGTGCACCAATTTTAGCTAAATTAAAGCAAGTACAATTCATAAATAAAACCAACTACTTTGAACAAACTTTTCCTACTCTCCCCCTTGGTTGCTGGGTTGCTCACAGAATATCTACAGATGAGGAAGAAGACAATTTTGTGTTTATTATGAAAATGTTGCCAGGACACGAAGGCCTGAGTTATAGGGAGAGTTTGGCCAGGCTGGGACTTTATTCCTTGAAATATAGGAGACTTTGGAGTGACATATTAGAGGTGTATAAATTCATGAAGAGCATAGATCAGGTGAATGCACACAGCCTTTTTCCCAGGGAAAATGGATCAAAAATTAGAGAAGAATGTAGAAAACTTGAATCAAGAACTAGACTTGGATTAGCAAGTTATTGGATAGAACTAAGTTTGGTGGAGTAATGGACAGTGTGAAGGACTATCAAGGAATACAGCAGGATATAGGTCAGTTACAGATGTGGACAGAGAAGTGGCAAATGAAGTTTAATCTAGGCAATTGTGTCATGTTGCATGATGGAGGTCAAATGAAAGGACAAAGCACATAGTTAATTAATAGTGTTGAAGTGCAGAGGGAACTTATGATCCAAGTCCACAGTTCACTAAAAGTGACTAGGCAAGCAGAGAAGGTGGTTAAAGGGGCATGTGGAATACTTGTTGGGATGCTTAGTGTAAGAGTAACAAAGTCATGCTGTATCTACAGAAAAGGTTACTCAGACCATCTTGTGTGCAGTTCTCGTCACCCCATTGTAGGAAGGATATAGAGACAGTTGAAAGGGTGCAGCAGACATTTACCAGGATGTTGCCTGGATTGGAGTGTATGAGGCATAAGGGGAGGTTGGAAAAACTTAGCTGATTCTCCCCAGTCAGAGGCTAAGGGAGGCATGATAGAGGTTTTCCGAATTATGAGAAAGTCAGATTTTTTTTTCTCCAGGGCAGAAATGTCAAATACCAGAGCACATTTTTTAAGGTCGTGGGGAATGGGAGGGCGGGAGGCGGGGTGGCAGATGCAGCATAAAGGCGATATGAGAGACAATTATTTTACACAACGATTGGTAAGTGCCTGCTGGAATCAGCTACTGGAGTAGAAATGGAAGCAGGCAACTTGGTGGAATTCATGAGGCTTTAGATAAGATACATGAATGTGAGGGGAATGGAGAGAGATGGATGATAAACAAACAGGAGGGCATTTAGTAGAAATTGGCATCATAGTTGGCACAACATCATGGACTGAATGGCCTGTCCAGTGTAGTGTTGTTCTATGTTCTAGATAGCAAGATCTAAGTCGACGGGGAAAGATTTAAATGGGAGACCAGGGCAATACGTGATAGTCAATTTATAGAACAAGATGCCAAAGGAAGTGGCTGATACAAGTACAATGACAATATTTAAAAGACAGCTGGGTAAGTACATCAACAGGAAAGATTTGAAGGGTTATAGGTCGAAGTGGGCAAATGGGACTAGCTCAGATGAACATCTGGTCGGCATGGATAAGTTGAGTTGAAGGATCTGTTTCCATGTAGGACTCTACAAATGAAACCTGGCTCTACCCCTCATCTACTATATGTAATTATACTTTAATTATCACTTAGTATTGGCTCCAACACTCCACTTTTGGTATATTGTGCATTAACACATATTGCTCAAAGCAATCACTCCATGGACAAGCTACTGAGTGTGCTCACTTTCCCTTTTACCAGCTCTCAGACTACAACACTGCTCTTATTCTTTTCAAATCTTTTTACTGTTGTATTATACAAAATAAATAATATGAGTACATTGAAGAAACAACACTTATGATGTCTCAAAGAAAAAAACATTATCCTAAAGGTTGAAAAAAATTTTTGTGGTAATAAAAAAAACCCTACCAAGCGGAAAAAGTGGGGAAAAAAAGAACCCATTAGGTGTACAACCCCGGAGCCATGCGTCATACAAAAAGCTTCTGAAAATAAACATCAAACCGCCAGCAAGAAAGAAAAATATACCAAAAAATTTACAATTAGATCGTGGAGAAAATCTATCAATTAGCTCAAATGATAATAATGAGCAAATGAACCCTGTCTTTTCTCAAAATCAAATAAAGATTCAAAGGTCCAACTTCTAATTTTCTCCAAACTAAGACATAGCATCACTTGCGAGAACCATTGTGACAAAGTAGGAGCTGATGTATCCTTCCACTTCAACAAAATGGCCCTCCTAGCTGTCAATGTAACAAATGCAATAACATGTTGGTCAGACACAGAAATACTATGAATAGTTTGAGGAATTATTCCAAAAAGCACAGTTAATTTATTAGGTTGTAGATTAATTTTAAGTGCTTTAGAAATTGTTGAAAAAATGGACTTTCAGAACTATTCCAATGTAGAACAAGACCAAAACATATGTGTCGGTGTAGCTATCTCAGTTTTACATCTATCACAATGACTATCAACATTAGAAAATATTTTAGAAAGTGTCTCCTTCGCCAAATGGAAATGATCTACAATTTTAAATTGAATCAGTGAATGACTAGCACAAATTTTAGAAGAGTTAACCAACTTCAAAATCCGCATCCAATCCTCTGTTTAAACCTAAACCCTATGACTAAGCATTCTTGACAAATTTGGCTCCAGTTCCGTAATTTTTTAATCTTAAAAAATTTAAACTTTGCAGTTTAATTTATTGAAATTACTTTTTTAAGCCTTCTTTGAGTGATCCAATTTTTTTACTTTGGAAAAATAAAGGTATTAATTCTTTTTTGGATTTATTTAAAGACGATAGATTGATGTCTTTTGAACAATTAATTGATAAATATTCTCTTTCATATTCACACTTTTTGCAATACCTTCAAATTAGACATTTCTTACAAAAATATTTAAGTAATTTTCCTTATATATTGGAGACTGATCTGTTAGATACTATTATGAGAATGAACCCTTCAACGAAGGGTTCTACTGGAAGAATTTATAATTTATTATTACAATGGGATAAGCATCCTCTATCTAAGATTAAACAGGATTGGAAAAAAGAACTCAACACTGCTCTTATGGTAACAATGCTGTAAATGTCATGGTCATGTGAACTACAAGCTCAACTGGTGCCTTATGGAAACAGCTAAAATTCAGTCTGAATCAATACTAGTCCCTTTTTTGGATCTGAAAATGAGTGTTACATCCATTGCTCAGTGCAGTGAGACTGGAAAAGAGCAGCATAATAGGCTGGAACACTTTGGGAAAAGGGAGGTTTAAAGTTGCAGCTCATTGATTCAGAAAGGGTGCATGACTGTGGAGATGGGATGAAGAAAAAAAGTCCCAAATCTTCTGCAAGCTTAACTGAATTTAAGTCATCTGCTTATCTCCTTCACCAGTCTCCTGCTGCCAAGAATGACGGGCTTTCACACCAGTTCTAGTGTCTTGAGATAGCTGATGAGGTCAAAGTGTGACTGTAGACTCAGTCATCTGGGGGTCCGAAGATTCTTGACAGGGCAGGTCAATAGTCTGCTCTTTCTGCTGTTTAAACTAGAAAATCCTTTGTGATGACTTTCCCTATGGCAAGTAGCTGGGAGACCTCTACGTGGTTACTGCTGTCAGTTTTGTCTCTTTCCTTGAAGATCGTCAAGGTTATTACATCTATCAACATGTCTACCTCTTCCCAGAGATAGAACAAGCCTTATCAAGTGAGGCAGAGATTCACATGCATCTGCACCAAACTAATCTACTGTATTCTAAATTGATCTACTGATGATGTGGCCTCATGAACAATGGAAAGACCAAGCATAGACGAGGCAACTATTTTGCAGCGCATCTATCTACAATGGACATCCTGTACTTCTGGTTGCATGTCATTTCAACTTCCCTTCCCATAACTACGCCAACCTGTCTGTCTTCAGCTTTCTCCATTGCCAGTGTGAGGCCAGACACAAACGAGAGGAACAATACCTTATATTCTAACTGAATTATCTACAGCCCAATGGCACAAATACTGAATTTACCAATTTCTGGTGAGCCGCTCCCCAGTAAAGGGGGTGATCTTATTCACCAATATTATTTAATCATGTAATTTATTTCACCCAATCCCAGAAACTTACAGCGATTTTGTTTATCTTTGACGAAAGAACAGTTTTCTTGATGTCAAGAGAATTAGAATACAAAAGTGTAGAGGTGATGTACATGCTGCTCAAAGTCTAGTTTGGCTCTCTTCTGGTGGCCTACCTAAGTGCTAAGTTCCAAAGTCCAAGACAGTTACACTAACATTGAAGCATACCAGAACTTCAAATTGGGAGGGTAGCAAATCTTGCTATTATTTGGTTTATATAAATTTGAAATGTGAAGATAACATAATTTAGTAACTAATAACCAACATAATTAAGGGCTTTGATAAGACAGTTACAAAGAACCAATTTCTCATTGATAAGCAATGAACAAGCATCACGGTAAAATTAGTGCTAAGCTCTTCAGGAGAGGTGCAACTTTGAAAATTTTTGATTAAATAGCTTACAAAATCCTCAAATTTTTTTTTTTCCTTGCATAAGTCAGTGGGTGTTTGGTTGATTGAAAATCTGTAGGCTTAAGATATAGGTTTGTTAGTTAAAAACGACGACGTAACAGAAACAGAAAAATTGATTTGGTCCAGACCCCCATGATCAGACTCAGTACGGAAACAAGTCCAATGGGTTCATAACCCCTTTTTTCTTCATATTTCCACACTATTCAACTGGTTGTATATTTTAAGTCACTTACTGACTCCTGTGTGTAACAACAGATGATAGGATTTATTTATGTGAAATTGAGAAGATGAAAGGTGTCCTGTAATTACAAGTTAGTCAGATCAACTAACTTTATACCAGCCATCGGTACAGACCTTCAGTCATAAGATGTAGAGCATCAAACAAGCCCTTCAGTCAACTTATCCTGAACAATGAACCTGGTCAAGATCTCTCCGTAGATAAGCAGCTCAAGGTAGTGAGTACAACTGCTTGACCTTACAACAGCCTTGGACAGAGATCGGAGCAGACAATATGTAAAAGTATTTAATGGGGGAAGAGTGTATTATGGTGCTATTAGGCAGGAACTTGGGAGCGTAAATTGGGAACATTATTCAGGGAAATGCACACAAGGAATGCAGAGGTTGATTAGGCAGCACTTGCATGGGGTTCTGGAATGGTTTGACCCATTGAAATAAGGAAAGGATGGTCGGATGCATAGACATGTGGAATATTCAGTCGAGGAAGATATTAGCATACTTAAGGTTTGGAGTAAAGATCAGACAGGGTTCTTGAGAGTTAAAAGATAGCCAGTTAGAAGACTTAAGGAGTGCTAGAAGGGAATATGAGAAGGCCTTGGCGAGTAGGATTCAGGAATGCTCAAAGCATACTACATGTATGTGAAGAACAGGGGGATGACTAGAGTGAGGAAAGGCTGATCAGGGAAAAGAAGGAATCATGTCCCTGGTGTCAGAGTAAGGAGAAGAGGTCCTTAATGAATACCTTGCTTCAGTATTCACCAGTGCAAGGACTTTGACAAATGTGAGGACAGTGTAGAACAGGCTAATATGCTGGAGCATATCAACATTAACCAGCTGGTGGCACAGTGACATCAGCGCTGGACTCCGGAGCGAAGGTTCCCAAGTTCAAATCCAGTCGGGCCGCTCCCGGGCATGCTTTCCATCCGTGCCAGGTTGAATGTCGAGCTCGCAACTCGGCCTCGTAAAAAAAAACTGTGTGTGAGAAGGACGTGTGGGACCACTACAGAATCTTTCCTCCAGGACAACCACTTGAAAAGTGGTCGCCAAGGCTCTGCCAGAGTATGGCACACACAAAAAAAAAGATCAACATTAAGAAATAGGATGTACTGGAACTTCTGAAAATATTAGGATAGATAAGTCCCTGACAGCAGACAGGATATACTCCAAGTTGCCATGCCAAGTGAGGGATGAGATTGTTGTCATTGGTGATAATGTCTGCATCCTTACCAGTCACATAAGTAATACCAGAAGACTGGAGGATGGCAAATGTTAATCCTTTGTTCAAGAAAGGTAACTGGGATAATCCTGAGAATTATAGACCATGTCATGCCAGTGATGGGCAAACTATTGGAGAGAATTCTTAAAGTCAGAATTTACAAGCATTAGAGAAGCACAGAGTGATTAGGGATAGTCAGCATGGCTTTGTGAGGTGCAGGTCATGCCTCACGTGCCTGATTGAATTCCTGGAGGAAGTGACAAAACAAACTGATGAAGGTAGAGTAGAATAAGCAATGTATATGGATTTTAGTAAGGCACTTGACAAACTTCCCAAAAGGTAAGCTCATACAGAAAGCCATGGAAACTTAGCTGCGTGCATTCAGAATTGGCTTGCCCACAGAAAGCCGAGGGTAATAGTAGATGGAGCGTATTGCATCCAGAGATCCGTGACTACTAGCATTCCATAGGGATCTGTTGTAGGATTCCTTACGCCTTGTGATTTTTATAAATGGCTTCGATGAGGAAGTGGAAGGGTGAGTTAGTAAGTTTGTAGAGAGTGCAAAGCTTGGTGTTGTGGAAAGTTGTCATAGGTTACAACGGGACAATGATAGATGCAAAACAGAGCTGAGAAGTGGTAGGTGTTCAATCCTGAAAAGTATAAAGCGTTTCACTTTGGAAAGTCGAACTTGAAAGCAGAATGAGAAATGACCTGATAGAAGAGGTAAACAAGATCATGAGGAGCACAGGCAGGGTGAAAACAAACTTTTTTCTCAGGGAGGGGTTGTTAAAAACAATACAGCTTAGGTTTAGGATTTAGGATCAGAGGCAAAAGATTTTAAAAAGGACATCATATTCAGATTTATTTATTACATGTACATCAAAACTTACAGTGAAATGTGTTGTTTGCTTTAACAACCAACACACCCAAGGGTGTGCTGGGGCAGCTCGCAAGTGTCACTACACATTCTAGTGCCAACACTGGATGCCCCAGTGTTCTGCAGGACAACACAAGCATCAGCAACAACAATAACAAAACAAGACAATAACCAGTGAAACAAGCCCCTTTCCCTTTCCTCCCACCTACTCAGTCACAGTCAGAAAGGCTTCCAACTCTAGGAAAGACTGTTTCCGGGCCTCCATTCCTTAGACCAGGATTCTCAGACATTAAGCCTCCAACTGATCTCCCCAGGATTCACTGATCACAGGTTTGACTTTCAGGACTAGACCCCAGCACTTGCCAATCATGGATTTGAAATTTAGGCCTTAACTTCGAGACTCACACAGACCATCAACCCGAGTGACTCAGACCCTTATGATTCCTTCAGGTCTTCGACCATCAAATTTCTACCTCCGGACTCTCTGTGCTTTGTATTTCACTCTTCAGCTTTGCCCTCCAGATTGCACCACGTTTGACTCTTGGGCCTTGCTTTCTAGATGCGCATGGACCTCAACTTCCAGTAGCATGTCTGGTCTTGTGACTCCCACCCGTACAGACCTCTGTCAGGGGCAATTTCTTCGTGTTAAGGGTGGTGTGTATTTGAAATGAGCTGCTACACAAAGTAGTTGAGATGAGTATATTAGCAACATTTAAAATACATTTAATTAAGTACATGGACATGAGAGGTTTAGAGGGAAAAGGGCCAAACATGGGCCGATGGGACTAGGTCGATGGACTAAAACATTGGGCGCCACAGCAGTGTAGCTTGGGGTGTACCACAGCTTGGTGTTAATATCTAGCGCCATTCTGTAAGGAGTCTGTACATCCTCCCCATGGAATGTATGGGCTTTCCTTGGATGCACCGGTTGCTTCCCACAGTCTGAAGACATACTGAATAGGTTAACTGATTATTGTAGGATAGGGTTAATTGGGGTTCTGGGGTTGCTGGGCAGTGTGGTTTGAGGGACCGGAACAGAGAGTAGCTTGCCCAGGTGGATTGGAGGAGCATATGGGCGAGGATGATGGCACAGCAGGGATGGCTGAAGTTTCTGGGAATAGTTCACAAGGCACAGGATAGATATATCTCACAGAGGAAGAAGGTCTCAAATGGTAGGGGTAGGCAACCATGGCTGACAAACGAACTTAAGGAGTGCATAAAAGCTAATAGGTATATAGGTAGTAAAAGTGAGTGGGAAGTTAGATGATTGGGAAGTTTTTAAAATCCAACAAAAGACAACTAAAAAAGCTATAAGAAGAGAAAAGATTAAATATGAAGGCAGACTAGCTAATATAAAGCAGGATACCAAAAGCTTTTTCCAGTTATATAAAGAGAAAAAGGGCAGTGAGAGTTGATATTGGACCACTGGAAAATGATGCTGGTGAGGTAGTAATGGGGGACAAAGAAATGGCAGATTAACTTAGTTGGTACTTTGCATCTGTCTTCACTATGGAAGACACTGGCAGTGTGCCAGAGATCCATGAGTGTCAGGGAGCAGGAGTGACTGCCATTGCTATTACCAAGGAAGAAGTGCTAGGCAAACTCAAAGGTCTTAAGGTGGATAAGACACCTGGGTCAGATAGACTATATCCCAGAGTTCTGAGAGAGGTTGCCGAAGAGATAACAAATACATTGGTCATGATCTTTCAAGAATCATCTGATTCTGGCACGGTCCTGGAGGACTGGAAGTTTGCAAATATCACTCCACTCTTTAAGCAAAAGAGAGGAAATTTAGTTAGCCTAACCTCAGTAGTTAGGATAATGTTGGAGTCTATTATTAAGGATGAACTTTCAAGGTACTCAGAGACTAATGATAAAATAAGTCAGTCAGCTTGGTTTCTGTCAAGGGAAATCTTGCCTGACAAATTTGTTAGAGTTCTTCGAAAAGTCACAAGCAGGGTGGACAAAGGAGAGGCAGTGGATGTCATTCATTTGGATTTTCAGAAGGCATTTGATAAGATGCCACACATGAGGCTGCTTAACAAAATAAAACCTGATGGTGTTACAGGAAAGATACTGGCATGGATAGCTTAATAGCTGACAGGCAGGAGGCAGACAGTGGGAATAAAATGGGCCTTTTCTGGTTGGCTGCCAGGGGTGTTACTCTGGGGTCAACATTGGGACCACTGCTTTTCATATTGTTTGCCAATGATTTAGATCATGGAATTGTTGGCTTTGTGGCAAAGTTTGCGGACGATACAAAGATAGGTGGAGGGGTAGGTAGTGCTGAAGAAGCAATGCAATTGCATCAGGACTTAGACAAATTGGATGATTAGGAAAAAAGTGGCAGATGAAACACAGTGTTAAGAGATGTACAATAATGCATTTTGGTAAAAGGAACAATAGTGCAGACCATTATCTAAATGGGGAGAAGGAACATCAGAGGTGCAAAGGGTCTTAGGAGTCCTCAAGCAAGGTTAATTTACAGGTTGAGTCTGAGGTGAAGAAGTCATTTATTTCAAGGGGAATAGAAAATAAAAGCAAAGGGATAATGCTGGGCCTTTATAAGTGTCAGGCCACACTTCGAGTATTGTCAACAGTTTTGGGCCCCATATCTCAGAAAGGATGTGTTGTCAATGGAGAGAGTCCAGAGCAGATTTACAACAGGGGTAGGCAACATTAAGCACAAATGATTTTCTAGCATGCGTTATTCATTGAGGCAAAATATAAATAGATGTATTTAAATGGATAATTTCCATATTTCAAGTTTTTTATGGCATTTATCTGGCCCACCGTCCACTCAGTAATACGTGATCCAGCCCACAAAGGCAAAAAGGTTGCCAACCCCTGATTTACAAGGACGATTTCAGGAATGAAGGGGTTAACATATGAGAAGCATTTGGCAGCTTTGGGCCGGTACTCACTGGAACCTAGAAGAATGCTGGCATCTCAATGAAACCTACCGAATGTTGGAAGGATGAGATAGGGTGGATAAGAAGAGGATGTTTCCTGTGGTAAGGGTATCCAGAACTAGAGGACATTGCCTCAAAATTGAGGGGCAACCCTTTAGAACATAGGTAAGGAGGAATTTTTTAGACAGAGAGTAGTGAATCTGTGGAACACTCTGCCACAAACTGTGGTGGAGGCCAAGTCCGAATGTATATTTAACGTGGAAGTTGATCGTTTCCTGATTGGTCAGGGCATCAAATAATATTGCGAGAAGGCAGGTGCATGGGGTTGAGTGGGATCTGCGGTCAGCCATGGTGGAATGGCAGAGGAGACTCGATGGGCTGAATGGCGTAATTCTGCTCCTATGTCTTGTGATCTTGTGGTATTACGGCCTACTCTACACTGTATCGTTACATAAAAACTAACTAAATAAAAAGTCAGCATGGACGAATGGTGCACGAAGGGCCTATTTCTGCATTGGCTATGAAATGCACTTTATTTTTGAATGCTTTTGATCATAATGAACTGGTGAGCCACAGGGTCTGTTTCTGCACTGTATGATTCTTTGACTCAAATGGCTCCACTCAGCATTCCACTAAGTGCACCTGAATTAACTATTCCACCAATAACATGCTTCAGATTCTAAGAATTCTCTGGATAAAGAAATCTCTCTGAGCTTCATGTAGAATTGTTACTGAGCAACCTTGCATCTCTCAAGGTGACATGCTGAGCTAGTTATCCAAGAAACAACTGGCCCATCCTCTTGCTGGCTGAGGATCAGTCTGCCTATGCATTGCTGCTGGCATGGTGCACAACAATTCAGACAAGATGTCTGCTTTATAAATACAGAGACCTGATGGATGGAGGGTTTTAGAAGCAAAGTGTAATAGATGGATCAGGCCCAAAGAAAACTCAAGTCAAAGCAAAGAAGTTATAAGGACAAGTTGCTCCCATCAGCAGCAAAGCAATTCAGCATCTTATATATTTGTGGCTTACTTTCCTTACACTACCTCCTCTTCCCCGATAAAACTCTGAACCATCTGTACTGAAATTACTTAATATATCAACCGGGTGCACCTATCGTTGAAATATCAGTAGTATGTAAAGAATGAGGTTAAAAACAGATGGGACATGTTTCTGTTCATGTGTGCTATAAATTGTTTTAATCCTTTCTGCCAAGATCAACTGAAGCATGGCTGGTGTGGCTATTTCTTGAACCCAACAGGGGATTAGTTTCTACAGTCTACTAGCAACTCTACACATAAGTTAATTCTGTATGCTAAACCACAGGGAAATAAAATAGCACAAATTTGGCTTTTTGAACTGATTATTTGACACAAGGGTAGGATAGGCTGCAATGAGGGATAAAATTTGCCTTTGTAAAGAACAGGTCAATCATCCAAGAATATTAAAGATAGCTACTCACTAAAGCCTTAAAAGCCCAGAAGCAAATCAACCAATAACTTTGCAAATGGTGGGATACTATATATTAATCTTCATCAGGCAACACAAACTGATTGCACAATGAACAGTTCTGCCAACTTATTTTATTCAAAGGTTATACAGGTTTTGGAAAGGTGAAAGGTAAAAACAAGTTTACTGAAGTAACTCAAGATACCTATCAGGAAAGATTCAGCAGTTTGGGATTTGTTCTCTAGAATAAAGTCAGTCTAACCTGCCAAATCTGACCAAGGTATCTTCCTGATCTAGTCCCATTTGCCTGCATCAACCCTTTCTATCCATGGACCTGCCCCAAATGCCTTTTAAATATAACTAAACCTGCCTCTACCTCTTCCTTTGGCAGCTTGTTCTTATATAACTAGCACAATCAGTATGGAAGGGCTGCCCCTTGAATGTTCTTTACACCTTTCCCCTCTCACCTTAAAACTATGTCCTCTAGCTTTATACTCCTCTAACTTGGAATGAAGACTGTAATCTTTCACCTTATCGAGGCCCCTCAAAATTGTATACACCTCTGTAAGGCCACATCCCTGCCTCCTTTGCTCTAGAGAAAACATCCAGTTTCTTCTTATTGCTCAAACCTTCCAATCCAGCAACATCCTTGTGAATCTTTTCTGCACCTTCTCGACCTGAATCATATTATCCCACAATGCTCCAGGCACAGCCTCACCCATGTCTTATATAGCTGAAACATGATGTTCCAATTCATGTACTCAATAAAACATAGGAACAGAATTAAGTCATTCAGCTCATCGAGTCGGCTCCGCCAATGCTCTGTCCAATGAAGGCAAGTGTGCCAAATGCCTCTTCCCCACTCTATCTACCTATAGTTGCCACCTTCAGAGAACTATGTACTTTTACCCCAGTTGCCTCTGCTCTTCAACACCCTCAAGAGCCCCATCATTCTACTGTGCAAATCCAGCTCCAGTTTAACTGGTCACAATGCATCACATCATACTTGTTTGAGTTAGGTTCCTTCTGCTATTCCTTTGCCTACTTTTGCAGTTGATACGGATCCTGTTGTAACCCTAGTTAACCTACTTCATTGTCCACCAACCTTCTAATTTGGTATCATCTGCAAATTTATTAATCATCCCACCTACATTCTCAACTAAATCATCAATATACAGTGAATTGTGATTATTTGGGACACATTGGGACCAGTACATTTTGGCCCAATTAGCAGAAGTTTTATGGAAATAGTTGAAAAGGTATAAAAAAGGCAAACTACTATTTAACCATGTAACAATTTATGTATTTAAATGAAAAACAGATAAGGTTAGAACACTGCCAATACTAATACAGTACTATAAAATTGTGTATCAGTTCCTAATAGTTATCGTCAGAGGAATTTCTTCAGTGTACATTGCCATGTACGTTTGATTGACTATAAATGAACAAAATCAGCACAGATACCCAGTGCAGATAGTGGACTGCCTTCATTTCCTTCCTGAATGAAATAGTGTTGTACTCCAACAATAAATTCTGGCATTCTATGTAGGCACTAGCAAGTGTCTGAAGTATTTTAAAGTCAAAATAAAAAAATAAAATTATCAAAAATAACTACTTTTTGAATCAGCATTGGCCTTGCTAAAATCCATGCGGAAAGCATCTACTGCCCTGCCCATGCCAATTTTCTTTATTCCCTTTTCAAAAACCTCAGTTAAAATCGGGAGACATGCTTTTGCATAGACAAAATGTGGATAATCCTTAATCAATTCTGAGGGAATATCTCAGACTTCAAGGTTATGAAATAATTTGACAAGTTGGGGTTACAGAAGATGATTCCAAGTCCTCAGAACTAATGGGGGAGATAAGTTCAAATTTAATTGTCATTCAATCATACATATGAAAACAGCCGAATGAAAGTGTTCCTCCGGGGCCAAGGAGCAAAATGCAGAACACACAGTACAGTACATATAATTATGATAGCAGAAAACGTGGTTACAAAATAAAAAGTAGTTTAAAAAAAATAATGCAGCCCAAGTCCTTGAGGGTCAAACCTGTAGAATGATGGTGCATAGATGTTGCCCTGGAGCCATGTTTCTGCAAGAACAAACCGCAGCAGTTTCTCATATCGTGCAGCGCAGCAGCAGACAGAGGTAATCTAGTTATCTCTGACCAAGGAAACACTGGAGGGCAGTATTGAGAAGAAGGGCCAGCCCTCAACCCAACGTGGAATTCAGTGGCTCACAGCCAAGTCCGGCATCTACTCCCTCGGCAGCCATAAAAGGCGACCCCGGGTCATGAATGAGAGCCTGGTCTTCACCACAATCGAGGCCACGTAGCTCCCCCACCACCAGTCTTTCCAATGAAACGGTGAATCCCACTCACAATATTCTACATTAGCATGCCTAACAGGGTCTTGCAATCACAGCAATAACATCCATGACATTCACCCACACCATCCTCCATGCACCACTACCGAATGACACCTTCTTCCCTGGGTGGCTGAAGCAAGCTGTAGCATGATGTTGCACAAGTCCAGCTCACTAGTGGGGTAGACCCACAGTACTCGATGTTCTTAATAACCAGCAGTGTCTTGCGACCGTAAAGGGAATGTAAAGGATGAATAATCACACCTTTGTTTAGACCCAGAGAGGCAGCTGCATCTGAATGCACCACCATCTTAATGGAAAATAAGGCGATCACCAATAAGTCCAAAACTTTAAAAGAAAAATTTAGAGTGGTGAGAATACAGAATACACTGTCACAGAAATAGCTGAAGCAACAGTATCGGCACATTCAAGGATCAGAGGGAGGGACTGTTGATGGGGTTTGGGAGAAAGCTTCTAGAAGATAAGGTATACCTCAGCATGCACCCAAAACCTTTGGTTTCCAATTTAGATGGGACTACACAAAAGATTCCACAATACTTCAATCTAAGTAAAAAATATTGTCAATAAAATTCCTTAGCCTGTTGTTTATCTATAACATCCATCTATACTTAAATAACTTGGTCTCTACACCAGTCACGCATGGGCCAATTCAACCAAATGACTTGATGTAAGCCATAAGACCATCATGACCTTTCCTGAGCAATCTTTTAATGCAACCCAATTTGAACTTTATTCTGGACTTCACTATTTATTTCTGGTGAGATTGAAGATAAACTGTGTTTTGTGTGTGATCCAGCTTTCAATCATAAATTTATTAACTTTCAAGAAAACAAAACTGCTTGGATGCCAGCATTAGGTAGTCTTATCACTCTTATCTCTGTGCCAGAAAGTTATGAGTTCAAGCCTCACAGCAGAGATTCAATCATATGTTGAAAAATAAAGGCTTGGCTCCAACCATTCCTTCTAAGTGAGGAAATACATGGTTTAGATTCATTCAGAAGGTTCATGAGCTGTGGCAGCAGACTCACTAGGGTTCACAATTTATCAGCTTGTATATCTCTGGTATCTTCAATGCAGTAAAAACATCCCAAATGTTTTAAAGGGTCATTATAATAAATTTGCTACCGAGCCATGTGGAGATATTAGCAGAAGCGACCAAGGTTTTAGCCAATGAACATACAGTACAGAACGTAAGACCCTAAGATATAGGAACAGAATTAGGCTATTTGGCCCATCAAGCCTACACCGCCACTTCATCATGGCTGATCCATTTATCCTCTCAGCCCAATCTCCTGCCTTCTCCCCATATCCTTTCATGCCCTGATTAAACAAGAAACTATCAACCTCTATCTTTAATATACCCAATGGCTTGGCCTCCACAGCTGCCTGAGGCAACAAATTCCACAGATTCATCACTCTTTCACGAAAGAAATTCTTCTTCATCTTAGTTCTAAAAGAATGTCCCTCTATTCTGAGGCTATGTCCTCTGGTCATAGACTCTCCCACTATAGGAAACCTGCTCTCTACATCCACTCTATCGAGACCTTTCAATGTTCGATAGGTTTCAATGAGGTCACCTCTCATTCTTTTGAATTCCAATGAGGAGGCCCAGAGTCATCAAACACTCTTCATATGCCAAGCCAAGCCAGTCAATCCCAGGATCATTTTTGTGAAGCTCCTTTGAACCCTCTCTAATGTCAGCACATCCTCTCTTAGATAAGGGACCCAAAACTACTCATAACACTCCAAGTGAGGCCTCACCAGTGCTTTATAAAGCCTCAACATTACGTCCTTGTTTTTATATCCTAGTCCTCTTGAAATTAATGAAATATTGCATGTGCTTTCCTCACCACTGACACAACCTGCAAATGAACCTTTAAGGAATCCTGCATAAGAACTCCAAGATCCCTTTGTACCTCAGGTTTTTGTATTTTCTTTCCATTTAGAAAATAGTCTACCTTTTTATTTCTTCTATCAAAATGCAAGACCATACACTTCCCAATATTGTATACCATCTGCCACTTCTTTGGTCATTCTCCTAATCTGTCTAAGTCCTTCTGTAGCTTCTCTACTTCCTCAAAACTACCTGCCCCTCCACCTATCTTTATATCGCCCACAAACTCTGCCACAACGCCATCAATTTTACCACCCAAGTAATTGATGTATAATGTAAAAAGAAGCAAACCCAACACCACTAGTCACCGGCAGCCAATCAAAGAAGGCTCCCTTTATCCCATTCTTTGCCTCCTGTCAATCAGCCTCTTCTTTATCCATGCTAGAATCTTTCCTGTAATACCATGGGCTTGTTACAGTGCCTATAAAAAGGATTCACCCTCCCGTGGTAGTTTTCATGTTTTATGGTTTTACAACATTGAATCACAGTGGATTTAATTTGGCTTTTTTGACATTGATCAAGAGAAAAAGACTCTTCGGTGTCAAAGTGAAAACAGATCTCTACAAGGGGATCTAAATTAATTACAAACATAAAACACAAAGTAATTGATTGCTGAAGTATTCACCCCCCTCCACTCTACTATGACACACCAAATCATCACTGGTGTAATCATGGGAACTATAGACTGGAGAGTCTTGACGAAGGGTCTCGGCCTGAAACGTCGACTGCACCTCTTCCTAGAGATGCTGCCTGGCCTGCTGCGTTCACCAGCAACTTTTATGTGTGTTGCTTGAATTTCCAGCATCTGCAGAATTCCTGTTGTTTACTGGTGTAATCAACTGGTTTCAGAAATCACATAATTAGTTACATAGAGATCTGTTTTTGGAGACCTGTGTGCAGTCAAGGTGTTTCAATTGATTGTAGTAAAAATACACCTGTATCTGGAAGGTCCAACTGCTGGTGAGTCAGTATCCTGACTGCACTATGAAGACAAAAGAACATTCCAAGCAACTCTGCAAAAAGGTTATTGAAAAGCACAAGTCCGGAAAATCAGTACAAATAAATTTCCAAGTCACTGAATATCCCTTGGAGTACAGTTAAGTCAATCATCAAGAAATGGAAAGAATATGGCACAGCTGTAAATCTTCCTAGAGCAGACTATCCTCAAAAACTGAGTGACTATCCAAGAAAGGGGCGAATGAGGGAGGCCACCAAGAGACTGATGACAACTATGGAGGAGTTACAAGCTTCAGTGACTGACATGGGAGAGACGGTGCATACAACAACTGTTGCCCAGATGCTTCGCCAGTCGCAGTTTTATGGGATAGTAGCAAAGAGAAAGCTACTGTTGTAAAAAAAACTCACATGAAATCTCAGCTGGAGTTTGCCAGAAGGCACGTGGGAGACTCTGAAGTAATGGCAACTTCACACACATCCTGATGCTCTTGAACTTCTGGCATACTGCTAATGTCTTCCATAGAGAAGACTGATGCAAAACACTTATTCAGTTCATCCATCATTTCTCTGTCCCCCATCACTACCTCTCCAGCATCATCTTCCTGCAGCCCTAATCCACCCTTGCCTCTCTTTTACACTTCATGTATCTAAAGAAACTTTTGATTTCCTCTTTAAGATTACTGGCTAGCTTGCCTCTGTATTCCATCTTTTCCTTCTTAATGACTTTTTAGTGGCTTCCGTTGATTTTTGAAAGCTTCACAATACTCTTAACATTCCACTAATTTTTGCTGTATTATATGCCCTCTTGTTGGCTTTGATTTCTCGTTAGCCACGGTTGTGTCATCCTGCTTTTAAAATATTTCTTCTTCTTTGAGATGTATATATCCAGTCTTTTCTGAATTGTTTCCAGAAATTCCAGACATTGCTGCTCTACCAACATCCCTGTCAGTGTTCTTTTCCAATCAATTTTGGCCAGGTCCTCTCACACACCCCTGTAATTCCCTTTTCTCATACATCTGATTTTAGCTTCTCTCCCTCAAAATTCAGAGTGAATTTGATCATATTATGATCAGTTGCCCTTAAGGGTACCTTTACATTAAGCTCTCTAATCAATTCTGGTTCATTGCACAATGCCCAATCCATTATAGCTGACCTGTGAGTGGGTTCAACCAGGAGATGCTCTAAAAAGCTATCTGGTAGCATTCTAGAAATTCCCCCCTTGGGATCCAGCACCAACCTGATTTCCCAATCTACCTGCATACTGAAGTCCTCCATGACTGTTGTAACATTGCCCTTTTGGCATGCATTTTCTTTCTCCTGTTGTAATTTGTAGACCACATCCTTGCTACTGTTTGGCGTCTATATATAACTCCCATCACAGTCTTTTTATCCTTGCAGTTCCTTAGCACTACCCACAACATTTCAAAACTTTCCAACCCTCTTTCTCATGATTTAATTTCCTTTTTCCCAATAGAGCCACATCACCCCCTCTATCTACCTGCCTGTCCTTTCGTTACAATGTGTACACTTGGACGTTAAGCTCCCAGCTAAAATCTTCTTTCAATCACAATTCAGTGATGCCCACAACATCATACCAATCTGTAACTGTGCTACAAGCTCATTTTCCTTATTCTGGATTCTGTGCACATTCAAATATAACACCTTCAGTCCTGTATTCACCTTTTTCAGTTTTGTTTGCCTTTTACTTTGCAACACATTCTGTTGACTGCAATTTTGCCCTATCACCAGCCTCTCCTTGCCTGCAGCCTCACTCACACTGCCTGATTCTAAACTAACTACCTCAGTACTATCACCCTGGTTCCCAGCACCCTGCCAAATTATTTTAAACCCTATCGAACAACTCTAGCAAACCTGCCCACAACAATATTGGCCCCTTCGGGTTCAGGTGTAACCCATCCATTTTGTACACGTTGAACCTTCCCTAGAAGAGAAAACAATGATCTATAAATCTGAACCCCTGCATCCTGCACTAGGTCCTCAGCCACATATTCACCTGCCAAATCATCCTATTCTTACCTTCACTGACATGAGACACAGCCAGCAATCCAGAGACCACTACCCTGGAGGTCCTGTTTTTTAGCTTTCTACCTAGCTCCCTAAAATCTCGCTTCAGGACCTCCTCACCTTTTCTATCTGTCATTGGTGTGAATATGTACTAAGACTTCTGGCTGTTCACCCTCCTCCTTTGGAATGCCATGGACCCAATCTGAGACATCCCTGATCTTGGCACCTGGGAGACAACATACTATCCAGATGTCTCTATCACTCCCACAGAATGTCATCTCTGTTCCTCTGACTACGGAATCTCCTATCATCATTGCAGTCCTCTTGACCATCCTCTCTTCTGAGCCCAGCACCAGACTCAATGCCAGAGGCCCAGTCACTGCAGCTCCCCACTAGTAGGTCATCCCCCTCAACAGCATCTAAAGTGGTATACTTAATGAGGGGAACAGCCACAGGGGTACTCTGCACTGGCAGTCCTTTTCCCTTCCTTCTTCTGACAGTCACCCAGTTACCTGTCTTCACTTCCTCATCCTCCCGTATGAGCCAAGGGTCATCCAGCTGCAGCTCTAGTTCCTTAACACGTTCTCTGAGGAGCTACAGCTTGGTGCATCTGGTGCAGATGTGGTTATCCAGAAGACTAGAGGTCTCCCAAAATTCCCACATCTCACATTGCCCTGGAGCCATTATTTCTGCACCACTGTGCTCTAACTGACAAAGAATGAAGAATTAAGAACAAAGTGAGAAACTTACCAGATATTTTACCTCTTCCAAGCCCGATAAGCCAAAGCCATTCCAAACACTGACCCATTCACAATGGCTGCTCCACTTGTGCTTGCGTTATTTTTATTTGCCCTTTCTTTGATCCCACTCAAAAGACTGGTCACAGTGTAACTCCCAGAAACTGCCATGATGTTCTGGTTTTTTTAATCTTCAGTGTGTACCTGAATGAAAAGGTAGCTCTCTTCAAGTACTCCCACTTGGTGATTGGTTGCTGTCCAACTCCAAAAATCCACGATGCCAAATTAAACTATCCCATCTGCGTGCACATGAACTATAGAAAGGGTGCAGAGAAGACTTACAAGGATGTTGCCTGGATTGGGGAGCATCCCTCATGAGAATAGTTTGAGTGAACTTGGCCTTTTCTCCTTGGAGCGATGAAGGGTGAGAGGTGACCTGATAGTGGTGTATAAGATGATGAGACACATTAATCGTGTGGATAGTCAGAGGCTTTTTCCCAGGGCTGAAGTGGCTAACATGAGAGGGCAGAATTTTAAGGTGCTTGGAAGTAGGTACAGAGATGCCAACGGTATGTTTTTTTTATGCAGAGAGTGGTGAGTGTGTGGAATGGGTTGCCGGCGACTGTGGTGGAAGCAGATACAATAGGGTCTATTAAGAGACTCTTGGATAGGTCCATGGAGCTTAGCAAAATAGAGGGCTATGGATAACCCTAGGTAATTTCTAAAGTACATGTTCAGCACAGCATTGTGGGCCGAAGGGCCTGTATTGTGCTGTAGGTTTTCTATGTTTTCTATTATCTGTATCCCTCCATTCCTTGCATGTGTCTGTCTAAATGCCTCTGATCAAATCTGCTTCCACCAACATATCTCCACTGTAACTCTGCTATTGGATCTGCCTCCACCAACCCCATTGGCACTGCAATACAGTCACCTAGCACTGTGTAAAAAATCTTGTCCACACACACCCTATAAACTTTCCCCCTCTTACGATAAGGCTATGACCAACAACACACACAAAAAATGCTGGTGAACACAGCAGGCCAGGCAGCATCTATAGGAAGAGGTACAGTCGACGTTTCGGGCCGAGACCCTTTGTCAGGACTAACTGAAAGAACGAACTTCTTTCAGTTAGTCCTGATAAAGCTATAAACTCCAGGATTTCACATTTCTACTCTTGGAAAAAGGCCCTGCCTGTACTTTCTCGATGCCCCTCATAAGGTTTCTAAACTTCTAGCAGGTCTTCCCTCAGCCTTCAACGCTCTGGTGAAAACAATCTCTAGTTTGTCCAAATTCTCCCTATAGCTAATGCTCTCTAATCCAAGCAACATCTTGGCGAATCTCTTCTGCACCCTCTCCAAAATCTCCACATCCACTTTGTAACGAGGTGACAAGAACTGTACACAATACTCCAGATGCAGTCTAACCAAAGTTTTATTTTGCTGCAACATGACTTCGTGACTCTCATACTCAACATCCCAACTGATGAAGGCAATCATGCCAAAATGCTTTCTCTACCACCCTGACTACATGTGTTACTACTTTCAGGGAGCTATGAATACACGTTTAGGTGCACTTCAAGTAGCAGAGAGAACCAGAGATTTACGAAGCTTTATACCTTGGCAGGTGAAAGTCAACAATGAGACAGCAAAGGAAACAAGAGGATGTACAGAACCAGTGTACCGAAACCTCAAAGGCTGAGGGAGAGACAAAACCTTGGACATGTTCAACTCAAGACTTTGAAGCTAAAGCAGGTTGATAGGCAGTAGCAACAAGTGAAAGAGATTTGACATAAATTAACGTTCCAGGATACAGGAAAGGAGGCCAGTATGAAGAGTATTGACATAACTAAGACTAAAGCCTGGATGGGGGTCTAAGCACCAGAGAGACTGATGCAAGGAGTATCACATCATTTGGTGAAGGGTTTGGAAGCTCAGATCAGGGGCAAAAAGGAGAGGAAATTTACAGACTCTCTGGCTCATCTTGTACTATCTTAATGCACTGATATAATAAAATGATCTACATGGACAGCATGCAAAACAAAGTTTTTCATTGTATCTTGATACATATCACAATAATAAATCAGTACCAACTCTAGATACTGGGCCAAGCAGCAATGGAATTGATAGCTACACAACAGAATTTGTGACCAGATTTAAAGGCTTTCCATCTTTCCACTTCGAAGTAGCAACTAGATTGGAAGCAACTAATCCAAGCCATTATTGAACCAACAGCTAAAAGAGTACTCCAATATGGATACAGTCCCTTTGAATCCATGCCAGCTATCTTGTACCACTGCTTCCCATGTACCTATTGCAATCAAGGTGACTGGTAACTTAAAATTTGGGGTTGCCCCTAAAGACCAAATGCAGATGCTCTGCAAAGTGGTTACCCAATCTACGTTTGGTTTCTCCACTATATACAAGACTACACTGTGAACAGTGTAGACAACACCAGAAGGAATATTTGAGTCTACTGGTGGTGGAAAGGGAAGAGGTAAAAGGACAGGGGTTGACTATCTTGCAGATGCCTGGAAAAGTGCAGCAAGAAGTTGAATAATTGGTGAAGATGGGCAAACAGACCAGAGAGTCATGGATAGAACAGTTTCTCTAGAATGCTGAAACAACCAGGGAAGATATGTGTGATAATGGAAGCTTATTTTAAGGTAACCGAATGTGGATGCTGATGGGGTTTAAAAGTAAGAAATAGGGTAACTCTATCCTTGCACTGCCAAGGAGGAGATGAGATATTCAAACAACTATCGTAAAGAGGAAGACATGATTCAGGAGGAAGAGTTACCTGTTGGTGTCTGTGGGTTTGTATTAGATGTAACCTACTGATGGGAACCGGACTCTGAAATGGGAGGGTAGAAAGGAAAAGTTGGTCCAAATGTTTTGATTCCATGCTGTGTAACATTATGACTCTAAAGATAGGTTATGTGAAAGTGAGAGCTGGCTGAAAATTGGCAGAAAACGTAATGATGTTTTCTGTGCCTGAATGAATGCAGTTGTAGGAAGAAGAGTTGAGGGAGAGAGTCCATGTAGGACAAAAACAAAAATTGTCTCATGCATCCCACAAACAGCAAGAATAGCAGCAGGCAAGAAGTGCAGAGTTTACGCAACTTATCAGATCTACACACTTGATCTGGATAAAATTGGAGGAGTTAAAGGAAAAGTTATTCAGTCCAGAATCTGCTCAGCCAGGTATCTTCATGTGTTGGTGGAAGAGAACTGGTTGATCTTAAAGAAAAAGCTGAAGCCTTCAAACTATCCTGCTGTGAGATGGAAATATAGGGGGACTGTATATCCATAGTGAAGATGAGTCACCTTGGACCAGGGAATGGGAAACTGACAAAGTGCAAAAGGACATCAGATATTTAAATGATGTATCTGGGAAGAGACTGAGCAGAGGGGAAAGAACGAAGTCAAGGTAGGGAGTAATAAGTTCAGTGGAACAGAAGAAGAGTAAAACAATGCCTCTATCCAAACTATCTTGCCTGTAAATTTGGGACAGATGACAGAAGCAGACTGTAAGGGGTAGGATACTACAAGACGGGAAACTGTGGAGGGAAGATCTCTAATGGCAATGAAGTCCAAGATTGCCTTTACTGGTTTTCTTAAGTGTACAGCTTTCTACACTACTGGAAACCTCAAATTTATGTCTGGATTTGGAAACAGATCTAGCCAGACTTTGCATCACCTGATCCAAAGGTATAAAAATAAATGAAATAGCAGCCTCAAGACAGTCCCTGCTAGCTATCACGCTACAGCTACATTACCCATATTTCACAGCATTTAAATTATTCTCTTTCAGAAAAACACAATGGTAACCAGAGATAATTTAGATATGACAACAATACATCATTCTAACAGTTGGTATTCTTGCAAGTTTGCGGTGAAACGATTGTTACTGGGCGAAGCAGAGGAAGTTTTATGTTACACAGATATGTAATCTGTTTACATCCACACTGGTGCTTATCATCCAATAAGGAAATAAGAAATGTTTCAATCCTCAAATTTAGGAACACCTGGTGTAACAAGCAAGGTGGGAAAGGGGGACCAGATAAAATTCCAGAATGTTTTACTGAAAATACAAGATGTGCTGATTCAAGTATTCTCAAACTTTACAACCGTACACCGTTACACTTACCAATCATTGCAAGTAATTGTAAACTTCTATCCGGCTAGTTGGATCTTTGCAGTTCTAAGAAAATCTAGGCAGGGCAAGTCATTACACACAGACATCAAGGATCTAAGGTATTCGATATGACTGAAAGCATTTAAGTTAGCAAAGGGAAGATTAAAGTACATAATTAGGCCATTCAATGCAGAGGCAGAAATTTGTGTAATAGGACTTAATCTGCACTTATATTGCAATTAATAGGATATGGTTGCAGACTACGACTAAAAGCAGAGTCTTGTTCACCAACCACCTTTGTACCATTCTGACGTAAACCATGTATCACAAGACATGTCAAGAACAATCCTTGTATGCCAGCCACTTCTCTTGACTCCACAGCAACAAATCAAATAAATGGGCAAAAAATTGATTTGCAGAGTTCAAAAATATTGCAAATATGTAGACATGGCAGAGGAATAAGCTTTGGGAGGATTCTTCCCTCAAATATTTGTCTCGCCACTACCTCTTCAGCTTTGTAGAAAAGAGGTAAAATAGCAAACAGAATACAAAGAGGAAAAATACATCAAATACAATAATTGAATTACAATTATGTTGCATTTACTAGCATGGCATCAATCCATCGCAAAGAATAATCATTCCTCTACTAGTGTAAACTAATCTCAACTTATTCTACTCTCCCCTCCTCATCAACTTTTATCACTTTATTTCAAGAAATACACTGCTTTTCATGATTTGGGCACAGCTTTCAGGACAGCAATTATAGCCCATCTTTAGTTGCATACAAGGTGAGGGTATGTCATCTTCTAGAATTGTTATAGCCTGTGTGACCACAGCAGCTAAGTATGGAGTTCCAGGATTAGGACCCAATAACCATGAAGGAACAAGGACATACTCCCACAATTGTTACAGGGATATCCCTTTTAGCCATCTTCCTCTCCAAAACTATGTTCTTGATGTTGGACAGGATGGCCTCTCAGGGAATTGAGTTTGTGGCCTCAAAGTTGCATTGCTGACTATAGAGGAGGAGGAGAGGTCACGAATGAAACTCTCTAATGGTATGCTGCCTCCCTGGTGTTAGGATCAGTTATGTTTCAGGGCACCTGTAGGGCAATCTGAAGAAGGGTGAAAAGCAGTGTTTGTGGTACACATTAGTATATAAAGAAAATGATGAGGTCCTACAAAATGAATTTAAGAAGTTAAGTAGCAGATCAAAGTTGTATTCTCTGGATAACACCCAGTGCCAGGAACCCTTTAGCCTACAGATAAGAAGATAAGTCAGATAATGCGTGGCTAAAAGGAAGTTGCAGAAAGCATAAAGAATGCTTACCTTCATTAATCTGGGGCATAACAGCATGGAGACATTGCCACAAATTGAAAAATATTGGTTAGGTAAAAGCTGGCAAGTTGTGAGTAGTTCAGGTCACTTGGAATGAAATGCCTCAGGTATGAGGAAAGACAGGCCAGGCTGGGTTTGTTTCCTTGGGACAGAGGAGTCTGAAGGGGTGCGTGATAGAGTGTACAAAATTATGGAAAGTGTTGGTTTGGTAAATAGTAAGAAATCATTCCCCATGGCTGAGATGTCTATGACCAAAGGACGTACTGTACATTCCGTGGCCACTTTATTAAAATATAACTGTACACAAGCTTATTAATGAAAATATCAAATCAGTCAGTCATGTGACAGCAACTCAATGCATAAAACAATGGAGACATGCTCAAGATGTTCAGTTGTTCAGACCAATCATAAGAATGGGGAAGAAATGTGATCTAAGTGACTTTAACCATTGTTGGTGCCAGATGGGGTTGTTTGAGTATTTTAGAAACTGCTAATCTCCTGGGATTTCCATTCACAACAACCTCTAGAGTTTGCAGAGAATGGTGCGAAAAACAAAAAAACACCCAGTGAGTTCCACCCAGAGAACGGCTACAATCTGGAACATTCTGCCTGCGGAGTGAGGCAGAGAGTTTCACAATATTTTACAAATATCTGGATGAGCACTTCAATCCCCAAAGCATCATAGGCTACAAACTAACTGATTTTAAATGGGAATAGCACAGCCATGGTGTGTCAAAGTCATGATGGTTGTGTCATTTGGAGGGAACCTGCAGTGAATCTGCATTCCTTCTTCTGGTGGGAGAACTTGTATGTCTTCTAGGTATGGTCAAGACTGTTTAGGCCTACTGCTCAATGCACTTTGTGAAAGGTATACACTACAGTGGATGGGAGGAATGGTTAAGGATGGAATAACATAATTGATCCAGCTATTATGTTCAGAATATTATCAATGTTTTTTGACATTTGGCTTTGTAAGTGTGGAGTATGTGGTCACATTCCTGAAATGCCTTCTAGATAATAAAAAGACTTTAGGAGTCAGGAGATTAGTCACCTAGAGGAGGATACCCAGCCTCTGAACAGATCTGTATTTATGCATCTGGTTCAATGAAGTTTCTGGGCAATGGTGATCCCATTTATTAATTATGTCATCTGCTTGACATTTAAGTCCTATGACTTCTGTTTGCCACTTATCAGTGGCTTTAAATGCATGAATGGGTGGCACAATAGGACAAAGTGGTAGATCCAAGATTACGTAGGATCTGGATAGACCAGGGAATAGGCTAAGTAATGGCAGATGGAATTTAACTCTGGCATGTACAAGGTATATTACATTTTGTTAGACCCAGGAGTAAAGGTACATAATTTCCCAAAGCTGTCGATACAGGTCGACAGAGTGAAGAATATGCTTGAAATACAGCACTTGCCTTCATCGGTCAGATTATTGAATACAGGATCTGGGATAAAATGTTGCAACTATACAAGTCCTCGGTAAGGGTACACTTGGAAAATTTTGCGGTCAGGTTGCTCAGCTATAGAAAAGATGTCATTAAGCTGAAAACAGGTGCAGAAAAGATTCACAAGGATTTTACCAGGACTAGAGGGCTTGAGTGATAAAAAGAGGGTAGGGTGGGATTTTTTTCCCCCCACAGAGTGTAGGAGGCTGATAGGCCACTTTATATAAAAACCTGAGGGGTGTAAATAAGCTGGATGGTCACAGTCTTTTCCCAAGGTAGAGGTGTTTAAAACCAGAATGCACAGATTTAAAGTGTGAGAGGAAAGATTTACAAGGGATAGGAAGGGCAATTTTTCACAGGAAACGGAACATCTGGAATGAGCTCCCTGAATAAGTCACAGTAGTGGGTACAACAACAATGCTTAAAAGACATTTGGACAGGTACCTGTATGGGAAAGGTTAAGAGGGATAAGGGACCCACACAGTCAAACAGAACTAGTTTGGATAGATATCTTGGTCAGCATGGGCAAGTTGGGCCAATGAGCCTGTTTCTACACTGTATGGCCATGACTCGTGACTCTGTAATACTATAATCTCTCCCCATAGAATGGAGGGGAAGGGCCTGAAAACACATACCAAAACAAAATAACAAGCTGTGGAATAGTCAAGTTTGCAATATGGCTTGCTTTGAAGTCCACTAACTTATTTTCCAAAGACAGAGACAAAGGAAGAGCATTGTGTTCTTGTACCACATCGAATGACAGCCAATCTCGATTGCAAAAGCCAGATGTTATTACATCCACTAAACAGAAACATGTGGCCCAGTAGTACAGAGAAAGCAGTAAAATATATTTTTAATTCAAAAAAACTAGCGAAGAAAAGTGCCCCACCTACAGAATTTTTTAAAATGTTCTGTCCATTGACAGCATAAACACGAGATTCTGCAGAAGCTAAAAATCTTGAGCAGTAAACACAAAATGCTGGAGGAATTCAGCGAGTGAGGCAGCATCTATAGAGGGGGATAAAAAAAATCAGCATTGCAGGCTCAGACTGTTCATCCGAAACATTGAAAGCTGAGTTCCCCCAGCATTTTATGTGCGTATTACACATTGACAGCAATTAATCCTGGCACTGAAAGTAGATGTTGCCAAAGATGGATACACTTGATGAATTGATTCATACAACATTTGAGGATAAATAAGATAGTCATAGTCCATTAGAAAAGGATACGTTAAAATGATTGGATGGCAACACTATATTTAAAGGAGCATTCAAGTTTATATCACAAGTAAGTTTCAGAAAAAAAGTGTTTTATAACTTTACTTATAAACAGTAAGCAGGAAATCATTTCAAAAGAATGGGAAAAGTATCTTATGCTCATTTCTAGGCAAGAAAAGAAAGGTAAATTGAGCAAGACACCAGTGAGCTTGGGATGAAAACAGGAAGGAGCTTTGGATGGACTTTCAAGACTGCTAACTTCAAACTAGAGCTGAGGAATTCTGAAATGCAATGAGGTAGAATTGAAGTCAGTGCAATGGATGGCTAGCTTAACACGACAAGAATGCAGGAAGGGTATTTAGGGAAATACCTTTCTTTAGAAAATATGAGGAAAGCTTAGAAGCTTCATAGAACCAAAAATGATGAAGGGTCTTCAACACGAAATGCTGACCATTCATTTTCCCTCCATGGAAGCTGCCTGGCCTACAGAGTTCTTCAAGCAGCTTGTTTTTTCGCTCTAGGTTCCAGCATCTGCACTCTCAGGTACTCCCATGGTTTTGGTAATTGTCACAGTCATATAGCACACATAAAGGTGCTTTAGCTCAAGTCCATTTCTACTATCAAGCAACCATTCACACAAATGCTAGATTAATTCCATTTTATCTTCCTCATATCTGCATCAATGTCCCCCATCCCCATATTCTATCACTCACCTACAGACTAGGAGCAATTCACTGAGACCAATTAACCCACTAACCCACACATCTTTTGGAATTGCGAGAAAACCCACACATCAACTAGAAGATGGTGCAAATCTGCACAGACAGCACTGGAGGTCAGAGTTGAACCAGGGTCCCTGGAACTGAGGCTAACTCAACAGGCCTCTGGCTGTGCCAACATTGTAGTTACAAAAACCGATGTTTATATAATGCCACTTCACATTGAGAAGATCGTCAGACAATCAACAAGATTTAAGAATCTTGTTAGAGAATCAGAATCAGGTTTAATATCCACAAGCATATGTCATGAAATTTATTAACTTAACTACAATACAACACATGATTGTTGTTGTTCCTTTTCACGCCTCGTTGCACATCAGGTGGCATTTTTGCCATTTCCATCGCATTTGGCTGTCTTTCACAAGGCTGAGTTGCTAGCTTGATGCTCAACCCAGCACTTACAGAAAACATACAAGCAGCCAGCCTGATTCAAACTCAGAACCATTTGCCTCAAAGTTTGGTGCTGATACCACTACACCACCAGCCGGCTATATGATAAATACAGCAAAAAAAAAAAGAATTACAGTAAGTATATGTATATATTAAAGAGTTAAGAATAGTAGTACAAAAACAGAAATAATAAAAATGTGAGCTAGGGTTCATGGTTCAATGTCCATTTTGAAATTTGATGGCAGAGGAAAAGAAGCTGTTCCTGAATCGCTAAGTGTGTGCCTTCAGACTTCTGTACCTTCATCCTGATGGTAACAGTGAGAAGAGAACATGTCCTGAGAAATGGGGGTCCTTAATAAAGGGCGCTGCCTTTCTGAGGCACTGCTCCTTGAGGATGTCTTGAATACAATGGAGACTAGTACCCATGATGGAGCTAACTTTACAGCTTTCTGTAGCTTCTTTCGATTTTATGCAATAGCCTCCTTCCCCCATACCAGACAGTGATGCAGCCTGTCAGAATAATCTCCAGGGTACATCTGTAGAAGTTTTTGAACTGCTAATGAAATATAGCCACCTCTTTGCCTTCTTTATAGTTGCTTTGATATGTTGAGATCAGGTTAGATCCTCACAGATCTTGACACCCAGGGACTTGAAATTATTCACTCTCTCCACTTCTGATCCCTCTATAAGGATTGGTTCATGTTCCCTCATCTTACCCTTTCTGGAGTCCACAATTAGCTCTTTGTTCTTACTGACGTTGAATACAAGGTTGTTGCTGTGACACCACTCAACTAGCTAGGATATCTCAATCCTGTACGGCCTCTCACCTCCATCTGGGTGTATCATCAGCAAATTTGTAGATGGTATTTGAGCTATACCTAGCCACAGAGCTATGGGTACAGAGAGGGTAGAGCAGTGGGCTAAGCACATATTCCTGAGGTGCGCTACTGTTGAACGTCAACGAGGTGGATATGTTATTATCAATCTGCACAGGCATAGGTTGTGGTCTTCCGGTCAGGATGTCAAGGATCCAGTTGCAGAGGGAGCTACAGGGGCTCAGGTTATGGAGGAATGATGATGTTAAACGCTGAGCTATAGTCAATAAACAGCATCCTGATATATTTGCATTTGTTGGTAAATTGCCTCAGCAGGGTCTTTTAAACAATTTGTGTGTGGTGTTTTTCACCTTGCAATCACCTCTTTTACTATTTAATCCTTCCTGCCTTCTAACCTCTCCCAGGCTCGTCCCTTTTCTCTCTGCCTTTGTCAGCATCATAAAACCCCATACCTCTAAATGTTCCCAATTCTGATGAAAGTGTTAATGTTCCAATTCTAGGAGCTGTTTTTCTTTCTCTGCAGATGCTACCTGACCTATTGAATATTCACTGTTTTTATGTGCTTTCTAGCCTCTGCAGTACTTTTCATTTACATTAGGGGAACTGCATACTTTTCTTCAAGCGAGAATACTGTTACTGTATCCATCGAGGTGCTGGAACAGAATTGTGGAACGATCTGTTTCACGGAGAAGGTGAAAGGTGATACCTCTGACTGCACCCTATTGGTTAAATGGTGTTCAGGACTCTAGAGCCCAGTACAAATAAATCCATAGTTTCTTGGCCCGGAAGGAAGAACCATGTCTTGAGCTACAGAGACAGTTACTGAAATAGACAATTGATTGCACATTTAAGCTGTCAACAACAAACAACATATATTAGTACATAACTATGCCCATAGTGAGAATCATTGTTGCTGTTAATTAATGTCTTGTTCTCAAAGAAGCAAATGGGAAAGGAATGGGTGAAGGGATGTTCTTGACTTCATCAACCCTAGCTTCATACAGTCTGCTCCAAATTCTACTCCAATTAGTTTCTGTGGGAATCATCAAGCTGGTACTGCCTACATTTGGTATGTACTATAATCAGAAGCTCTAGTGTAAAAATCATGCTGTGCATCTTATCCTTCGGCGTTGGATTGCTTAACATCAATGAGCTTCAGCAATTAACATCAGCATAACTAATGGCGTTGACGTATTCTCTCTGAACTTTTATTAAAAAGTTACTAATCATTTAGGGAGGATGCAGGGGAGATACCTAGTTTAGAGAGCATGCGAGCTAGGCTTTTCTCTTTGGAGCAAAGAAGGATGAGAGATGACCTAATTAAGGTATATAAGATGATGAGAGGCAGTACTAATAGAATGGACAGCCAGGGACTTTTTTTCTCTGCAAGGCAGAAATGTCTAATACAAGGAGGAAAAAGTTTTAAGTGATTGGAGGAAAATATAGAAGAGATATCAGAGGTAGGTGCTTTTCTTACACAGAGAGTGGTGGGTGCATGGAATGCACTGCTGAGTGGTGGTACAATAGGGACATTTAAGAGACTCTTAGGCACATGGATGAAAGAAAATTGGTGGGCTATGTGGAAGGGAAGGGTTAGACTGATCTTGTAGTAGGTTAAAAGGTTGGCACAACATCATGGGCTGGATGACCTTTACTGTGCTGTACTGTTCTATGTTCTTCCAAAAGCACCTTGATGGATTTTTGCCCACTAACCAGGCCAGATTCAACAAAGGAAATGACCTGCAAAAAAATCTTGTGGTTAATAGCGTTTGGAATCACTGTCATAACAAAGGAACATTTTTTTCTCAACACCTATTGATCTTAGATTAAAGATTTAAACAAGACCTGGTGACATCTTTACTCGTCACTGAAAGCAGGTATAACTCAGTTATTTGCAGCACAGGACAGGCCCTTCAGCCCAAGATGTTATGCTGAACAAATTAAATCAATGACTCCTAAGTAATCTAATCCCTCTTCTGCAAACATTGATCATATTCCTCCTTTCACTGCATATTGATGTGCCAATTTAAGAGTCTCTTACCATTCCTATGCTATCTGACTCTACCACTACCCCTAACAGTGCATTCCATGCACTCATCATTCCCTTTGTAAACACTTGCCTCACACATCTTCTTTGAACTTTCCCCTCTCAACTTAAATACATGCTATCTAGTAATACAATTTTAACCCTGCTGTCAACTCTATCTATGCATCATATAATTTTATAAACTTCTAATCAAATCACCCGTCAGCTTCCGCTGCCCTAGCTCATCCATCCTCTCCTCATAGCGTATCTTCCAAATGGTGTAGCATCCTAGTAAATCTTCTCTGCAGTCTCTCCAAAGCCTACTCATCCTAAAGCAGTCAGTACTTCGTTTTTTATACTTCTTAAGTTAAAAATTATATGTAAATCAAAATTGCTGCCGTAGAATACGACAGCAAGGTACTCATTGTGATTCTACACAGCACCATTGGAACATGTATTTGAAAAGAAGCTGAGAAGTAAAGCATCTTCAATTTTCATCCGTGAATGAGGCCATTTTCAAACCAGCAATAAACTACTCAAAAGATAAGGAGGCAAACACATCATTTACTATATATTCCAATAAATTATCATGGGAGATAAAAGAACAAGTCTTTAAGCAAATTTTATGTCATAAAGAAGCAAAAGGGCTGTGACAATGGAGTATATCGTTTGCCCTAAAATTAACCGGCATACACTCATTGTAGTAGGTACAAGGGCAAAGAATTCCTATGAACTTACATAGAACACAGAATAGTACAGCACAGTACAGGCCCTTCGGCCCACAATGTTGTGCCGACCCTCAAACCTTGCCTCTCATATAAGCCCCCACCTTAGATTCCTCCATAAACCTGTCTAGTAGTCTCTTAAACTTCACTAGTGTATCTGCCTCCACCACTGACTCAGGCAGTGCATTCCACGCACAACCACTCTCTGAGCAAAAAACCTTCCTCTAATATCCCCCTTGAACTTCCCACCCCTTACCTTAAAGCCATGTCCTCTTGTATTGAGCGGTGGTGCCCTGGGGAAGAGGCACTGGCTATCCACTCTATCTATTCCTCTTATTATCTTGTACACCTCTATCATGTCTCCTCTCATCCTCCTTCTCTCCAAAGAGTAAAGCCCTAGCTCCCTTAATCTCTGATCATAATGCATACTCTCTAAACCAGGCAGTATCCTGGTAAATCTCCTCTGTACCCTTTCCAATGCTTCCACATCCTTCCTATAGTGAGGTGACCAGAACTGGGCACAGTATTCCAAGTGTGGCCTAACCAGAGTTTTATAGAGCTGCATCATTACATTGCGGCTCTTAAACTCTATCCCTCGACTTGTGAAAGCTAACACCCCATAAGCTTTCTTAACTACCCTATCCACCTGTGAGGCAACTTTCAGGGATCTGTGGACATGTACCCCAAGATCCCCCGCTCCTCCACACTACCAAGTAACTTGGATGAACTCTTTTAGGTGGGCATGTGGCCAAGTGGATAAGGCATTCGACTAGCCATCTGAAGGTCGTGAGTTCAAGCCCCAGCCAAGGCAGCATGTTGTGTCCTTGAGCAAGGCACTTAATCACACAGTGCTCTGCACCGACACTGGTGCCAAACTGTATGGGTCCTATTGCCCTTTCCTTGGACAACATTGGTGTCGTGGAGAGGGGAGACTTGCAGCACGGGCAACTGCCGGTCTTCCATACAACCTTGCCCAGGCCTGCGCCCTGGAGAGTGAAGACCTTCCAAGCACAGATCCATGGTCTCACGAGACTAATGGATGCCTTTTTAGGTAGGCCCAACAAAAGGTATGGGATGACAGGGGAGTAATTCTGGATTTAGTTTTAGGAACTATTATATGATGAAGCCCTAAAGATAGAGCATTTTGTGGGACTCACTATAATTGAATAAGATACATTTATTATGCAAAAGGTATAAGGTCAAATAGGTTCCAGCTTGGGGGTTTGGCCAACTTTCCTAGATTGAGAAGTGATTTTAGTAAATGTGCATGGGAAGCATTTCAAAGACAAATCAGTCTTGGAAGGTATTTAAGAATGAAATTTCAAAGTAAACATGTTCCTATAAAACGAAGAGTGATCAGGGCCCTGCAAAGAGGATAGGATAAGATTTTAAAAAAAGGAAGCTAAAATCAAGCAAGGAACTAAGAGCACAGAAAACAGAGGAGAGAAATGAAAGGGAAATGAGAAAAAGAAAAGAAGGTAATTGAAAAGTATATACAAATTCAAAGCAAAGCTAGATTTAACTACATAATTATCAAGTGAATAAAAGAGTAGGACATATTAGAGATATAAAGGGGTGAAGGATGAATGTAAGATTTTTGACATACTTGTTATGACAGACCATCAGCCCATTATTCCCCTAAATTATTACCTCGCACATGTCCACCAACTTTTTGTTCCTTTTGCCATTTACCTACAGTTGGGATAATTTACAAAAGCCAATTAACGTACAAGTACGACCTTCAGATGTGAGAGGAAAGTGGACAATCTGGAGCAAAATGTGCAAATTCTACATAAAATGCACCAGATTGAACCTGGGTTGGTTTAAGTGCAAGCAGTCACTGTGCTGTTCTGAGTGAATAGTATGCAGCAACCTCACAAAAAAGGGAGACAATGGTTCTACTTAGGGTGAGGGGTGAAATATTTAATGAGATAACCACCAAAAGAGAGAAGTTCTAAGTGGTTTAGTGTCTCTACAACTAGACAAATTACCAGGCCCAAATGAAATAAAACTCAGGCCAATAAAAGATAAGAAGAAATTGTGAAGGCTCCAACTACGAACTTTCACTCGCTACCAGAGGAACACCAAAAAAGTTGAAGAATTGCTAACATGGTATTAATGCTCTGAATACAATTTAACTTCTACAATGGGATAATTACGAGTCATCCTTCACTGATTAACGAAAAACATTCAAATAAGGATTTATTTGAAGATCATATGCAAGGAAGTTGAGTAACTTTTTGAAAAAGTACTAAGGAATACTGATGACAGCAGCACATTTCATATAATCTAAATGAATTCTCACGAGGTACCAAGTGGAAGGTAGGATCGAAGGGACAATGGTAAATTGGATCTAAATTTAGCTCTGTAGCAGGAAGCAAATGTCCAGGATTGATGGCTGTTTGTGTAAATGGAAGACTATTACATTGAGGTTTCACAGTACTCAAAATCTTATTTTATCAGTTATGCATTATGCATGATTAGTTTTAAAAGTATGGTCATGCAAGAATGTAGAAGATACAAAAAATAGCTGTGTGGTACAGTGAGGAGGAAAGTTTTAGGCTGTAGCAATGTATGTAGTAGAGTCATATAGAACAGAAACAGGCCCTTCGGTCTAACTGGTTCATACCAACCAAGATTCCCATCTAAGCTAGTCTGATTTGCCCACATTTGACCCATATCCTCTTAAGCCTTTCCTATCCATGTACCGTTTAACTGTCGTTAATGTAGCTGCCTCAACCACTTTATCTGGCAGCTTATTCCATTTAGTGACCACCTTCTGGGTGGAAAAAGTTGCCCCTCAGTATCCGATTAAGTCTCTCTTCTCTCATCTTCAACCTTTGCATTCTAGTTCTTGATTCCCCAACCCTGGGAAAAGACTGCTCATTCACCCTATCTATGCCCCTAATAATTTTATACAACTCCATAAGATTGCCCCTCATTATTCTATGCTCTATAGAAAAAACTCACAGATTGCTCAGTCTCTATCTTTCAGGAACAGCCTTGTAAATCTCTTCTAAAACTTTTCCAGTTTAATGGCATCTTTTCTATAGCAGGGTGACCAAAACTCAGCACAATATTCCAAATGCAGCTAATGTCTTGTACAACTGCAACACAATATCTATACTTAACGCCCTAACTGAAGATGCCCGGCAATTCAAGTTTCAAAGCATTCTACTATTGTAGAATCTGAAAGGCCTTACTGAAATCCATATGGACTACATTTACCACCCTGCCCTCATTGACTTTCTTGGTTATTTCTTCAAAAAGAAACATCTAATTTGAGGAACATGATCTCCCACACACAAAGCCATGCTGACCCCGCCCCCCAACCAACCTCAAACTTTCCAAATGCATGTATATTTATTTCAAGTCAAGTAAAGTCACTTTTTATTGTCATTTTGACCATAACTGCTGGTACAGTACACAGTAAAAATGAGACAACGCTTTTCAGGACCATGGTGCTACATGAACAATACAAAAACTACACTGAACTACGTAAAACAACACAAAACTACTCTAGACTACAGACCTACCCAGGACTGCGTAAAGTGCAGTAAATAATAAACAAGACAATAGGCACAGTAGAGCGCAGTAGGTTGGTGTCAGTCCAGGCTCTGGGTATTGAGGAGTCTAATGGCTTGGGGGAAGAAACTGTTACAAATACTTCGGTGCCTTTTGCCAGATGGCAGGAAGGAGAAGAGTTTGTATGAGGGGTGCGCGGGGTCCTTCATAATGCCGTTTGCTTTACGGATGCAGCGTGTGGTGTAAATATCTGTGATGGCGGGAAGAAAGACCCCGATGATCTTCTGAGCTGACCTCACTCTCCGCTGCAGGGTCTTGCGATTCGAGATGGTACAATTTCCAAACCAGGCAGTGATGCAGCTGCTTGGGATGCTCTCGATACAACCTCTGTAGAATGTGGTGAGGATGGGGAGTGGGAGATGGACTTCTCTCAGCCTTCGCAGAAAGCAGAGACGCTGCTGGGCTTTCTTTGCTATGGAGCTGGTGTTGAGGGACCAGGTGAGATTCTCCGCCAGGTGAACACCAAGAAATTTGGTGCTCTTTACGATCTCTACGGAGGAGTCGATGTTCAGCGAAGAGTGGTCGCTCCATGTCCTCCTGATGTCAACAACCATCTCTTTTGTTTTGTTCACATTCAAAGACAGGTTGTTGGCTCTGCACCAGTCCGTTGGCCGCTGCACTTCCTCTCTGTATGCTGACTCATCGTTCTTGCTGATGAGACCCACCATGGTCGTGTCATCGGTGAACTTGATGATGTGGTTCGAGCTGTGTGTTGCAGCACAGTCGTGGGTCAGCAGAGTGAACAGCAGTGGACTGAGCACACAGTCCTGGGGGGCCCTGTGCTCAGTGTGATGGTGCTGTTGGAGATGCTGCTTCCAATCCGGACTGACTGAGGTCTCCCAGTTAGGAAGCCTACGATCCAGTTGCAGAGGGAGGTGTTCAGGCCCAGTACGCTCAGTTTTCCAATCAGTTTCTGAGGAATGATTGTGTTGAATGCTGAACTGAAGTCTACGAACAGCGTTCAAATGTACATGTCTTTTTTGTCCAGGTGGGTTAGGGCCAGGTGGAGGGTGATGGCAATGGCATCGTCTGTTGAACAGTTGGGACGGTACGCAGACTGCAGGAGATCCAGTGAGGGGGGCAGCAGGGTCTTGATGTGCCTCATGACGAGCCTCTCGAAACACTTCATGATGATGGATGTGAGTGCGACGGGATGGTAGTCGTTGAGGCAGGACACTGAAGACTTCTTTGGCATGGGGACGATGGTGGCAGTCTTGAAGCACGTAGGAACGACGGCACTGCTCAGGGAGATGTTGAGGATGTCAGTGAGAATCTCAGCTAGCTGGTCTGCACATCCTCTAAGCACTCTCCCAGGAATATTGTCTAGTCCAGCAGCCTTCCGTGGGTTGACCCTGCACAGGGTTCTCCTCACATCGGCCACGGTAAGACACGGCACCTGGTCGTTTGGAGGAGGGGTGGTCTTCCTCGCCGCCACGTCATTTTCCGCCTTAAAATGAGCGTAGAAGTTATTCAACGCACCTGGGAGGGAGGCATCACAAGCACAGTCAGGTAGTGTCTTGTAGTTGGTGATGTCCTGAATGCCGTTCCACATGCACCACATGTCGCCGCTGTCCTGGAAGTGACTGTGGATTCGCTGGGCATGTGCACGCTTTGCCTCTCTGATGGCCCAGGACAGTTTGGCCCTCGCTATTGTTAGGGCTGCCTTGTCGCCTGCTCTAAAGGCGGAATCACGGGTCCTCAGCAGCGCACGCACCTCCATGGTCATCCATGGCTTCTGGTTAGCGCGTGTAGTGATGGTCTTGGACACAGTGACGTCATCGATGCACTTGCTGATGTAACTAGTCACTGATGCCGTGTTCTCCTCTAAGCTGGTAGAGTCACCATCCGTTGCAGCCTCCCTGAACATGTGCCAGTCAGTGTGCTCAAAGCAGTCTTGAAGAGCAGAGATGGCTCCTGCTGGCCAGGTTTTCACCTGCTTCTGAACTGGTCTGGAGCTCCAGACGAGCGGTCTGAATGCTGGGACTAGCATAACAGAGATGTGGTCTGAGTAACCGAGGTGGGGGCAGGGCTCCGCCCGGTACGTGTTGAGAATGTTTGTGTAAACAAGGTCCAATGCGTTCTCCCCTCCTGTTGCAAAGTCCACATTCTGATGGAATCTGGGAAGCACTGACTTCAGGTTCGCGTGGTTAAAATCTCCGGCGACCATAAGCAGTCCATCAGAGTGTGCGTTCTGCAGTTTGCTAATAGCCCCATAGGGTTTTTATTTTTCAATTAGAAATACAGTACAGCAACAGGCCTTCCCAGCTCCATGAGCCCATACCACAATTACATCCATGGGACCAATTAACCTAATAACCTGTATGTTTTTGAAATGAGGGAAGAAATAGGAGCACCCACAGTAAACACAAGCAATCATGGGAAGAATGTACAAACTCCTTGCAGACAGAGTCTCCGGCACTGTAACAGCATTATATTAACCGCAACACTACAATACCGCCCTAAATTTTATCCCTCAGAATTCCTTCCAGTAACTTACCTACCACAGATGTTAGGCCTATCAAGTCCCTCAGGATTTTCACTGCAGCCCTTATTAAATAAAGGCACAACATTAGAACCCTTCCAGCACTTCACCCACCGCTTGTAATGATGCATATCATTACAAGGGATATGGACAAGCTAGATGCAGGAAGATTATTCCTGATGTTGGGGAAGTCCAGAACGAGGGGTCACAGTCTGAGGATAAAGGGGAAGCCTTTTAGGACCGAGATTAGGAAAAACTTCTTCACACAGAGAGTGGTGAATCTGTGGAGTTCTCTGCCACAGGAAACAGTTGAGGCCAGTTCATTGGCTATATTTAAGAAGGAGTTAGATATGGCCCTTATGGCTAAAGGGATCAGGAGGTATGGAGAGAAGGCAGGTACAGGGTTCTGAGTTGGATGATCAGCTATGATCATACTGAATGGCGGTGCAGGCTCGAAGGGCTGAATGGCCTAATCCTGCACCTATTTTCTATGTTTCTATGTCTATATACCTTAGCCAAGGATCCTGCACTTTCTTCTCTATCTTCCCACAATGTTCTTGATATTCAATGAATATACCTGATCAGACACTATTTTATTTATCTTCATACATCTTAAGACCTCCAAAACCTCCTCCACTCTTATGCAGACTATCCCCAAGATGCCCCCATTTATTATTTCAAGGTCCAAAGTTTTCATGTCTTTCTGCATGGTAAAGTCAGAGAAGAAATACACATTGAGAACCTTACCTTTCTCCTGCAGCTCCATGCATAGATATCCACTTTGGTCTTTGGGGGGCCCCATTCTCCCTCGTTAGTCTTTTTTCTTTAATATACTGACAAAATCTCTTTGGATTCTCCTTTATCTTGTCTACCAAGGTTATTTCATGCCCTTCCTGATTTCCTTCTGGTACATACTCACATATCCCCTATACTCTTCCAGTGATTCACTTGATCCCTGCTGCCCGTACATGACCCATCCTTCCTTTTCCCTCCTGACCAAAGCTTCAATATCCCTCATCATCTTGTGCTCCCCAGTCCTGCCAGCCTTGCCTTTCACTTCTATGCAGATTGTGTACTCTCTTTATCTCACTTTTAAAAGTCACCCACTTGCCCACAAACAAACTACTCCAATCAATTTTTCCCAATTCCGGTCTAATAGCTTCAAAATCTACCTTCTTCAATTTAGAAATTTAACTTGTAGACCAGATCAGACCCTTTCTGTAGTTAATTGAAAACTAATTGAACTTGTCCCAAAGTCCCCCCCACTGACATCTCAGAAACCTGTCCTGCCCTTTTCCCAAGAGTACACCCTATCCTCGTTATATGCGGGGGATACGTTCCTCGAAGTTGACGCATAATGTGAAAATTATTTAAATGGAGAAAATAGGGATGCATTCCAGAGGGCTTCCTAAATATGTTTTATCTGTAATTTATTCACATTTTCATACCAATACGACACAAAAGCAGTACCACAAGACAACATTTGTATTATATTTCATCAATTCAAGGTAATATTCAATGTAATAAATCATAGGAAGTTAATATCCTCTGGCATACAGTACTCACCAACAGTGGCAGGTGTGTTTGCTCTGGGAAATAAGTGGTTGTTGTGGTGTCGGGCAGCTTTACATTGATAAGGTGGATGGTTGTGGTCATCAGGATCATATCAAGCACAGCAAGGGGTGAAGGAAGACTCACAGAACTCTTAGAACTGTCGGCAGCAGAAGGTGTTACCGATTTGAGTAAAGTAGTGAGGGTTGTTTGCTTGGCAGCATTTTGTTTTAAATTGGCTTGTAGGGAAGAAGGATTGATGGCAGGGAACAACTGAAATGATAATTCTGTTCTAAACGTGGGTCCATGTCCATCGCCACTTGTGCCAAGTGTTCCGACTTCCACCATTCCCTCACCGCTGGTAAACTCCCAGGATTTTCAAAATCCTCTGTTGCTTGCAGCATCTGAGAGATAGTTCGCCGTAAAAAAAATACGTACGCCTTGAATGTGGATTACACCGGTCGAGTGGTTAAATCAGTGACGTTGTGTTAGGCGGCAGGACACACACTGTTATGTTAGGATGAATGCTGTCCAAACGTTTAGGATGGGCTGGCGCATTGTCAAGCAACAAAAGAACTTTAAAGGCAAGATTCTGTTCCTGTCAGTAGTGTCCCAGAGCTGTGTTACTTTCAGCTGACGCTGCGCTGTTTATAATTTCCAACTTCTTTTCAAGTGTTAAAGCGGTTCTCTGCCACTCGGCTGACGGCCCAGGACATGGCATCAGACGCTTAGGAGGCACAGTTAAATATTTCAAGTGCAAAATCACCGCAACATAGGTAAAACCAACAGAAGTTTAAGACTGCACATCCACATCTTGCCAAAACCAATGCGAGAGTGGCGGGAGTGAGATTGTGAGGCATGCGCACCTGACTTGTATTGGCAGGAAAGTGATGCTCCTCGTCCCAACAGTGAGATTGTGAAGTGTGCGCACATGACTTGTATTGGCGGGAAAGCAGTGCTCCTCGCATTATTGTGAGTTTTGGACGCATATAACGAGACGTTGGTAGAAATAGTTTCCTCGCATTACTGTGAATCCGCATTGTCTGAAGACGCATTTAACGAGGATAGGGTGTAGGTTAAACTTTTTCCTCTTTCTAGTAGTGCCTTCTATATATTGCCCGAGGAAACTTTCCTTAAAAATCCCTTAATGAATGCCACCCCATTTAAGTCCTTAATACTATGGCAACTCCAGTCTGTACTCGGAAAGTTAAAATCCTCTATTTTGACAACCCTATTATTCTTGCAATTTTCTGCCAACTCCCTGCATATTTGTTCCAATTCCCCTTGATTATTCGGGGATGAAGAGTACAGCGCCAACATTATTATTTCTCAGCTCCAACCATTCTGCCTTAGAGGACAATCCTTCAGTAATTTCATTTCAGACTACTGCTATAATGTTTGCCTTAATCAGAACTGCAACATCTTCCTCTCCTTCCCTCCAGCTCTATCCTGGGACATTTAGCCAGCTGCTAGCCCATCCCTCCCCTAGCCATGTCTTTGTAATGCCTATAATATCACAGTCCAATGTAGCTCTCTATGCCCTGAGTTCATTTCAGGCAGAAGGATGTTTAGTGTTTCTAGTATTTTCTATTTTTAGTTCAGCTGTCTGGCAAATACAGTTATTTTGGTCTTCAAATTTCCAGTTCCAGACATCTTCAATCCAACAGAATTAAGATAAAAAGGTGAGAAACTGACATGTGTTAATTATAAACCACAGGTTTACCGAATTTATCGCTAATACCAGAGGACTAAATGCAAGTAAGCCTTGCATCTTTGTTCAAATAGTGACACATCAAGTTATATAGGCCACCATATTCAGCATTATGCTGAGAAAATTGCTGGTTAACATTTTTAAGAATACCACCCAGTGAAGAATTGGCAAAGTACAGTTCCATAGATTGATTGTGTGTGATTCGAAGAGGTTGCTCAAGTTCAAATTTGGCCAAAAATGCATGTTCTTAAACGTTAATGAGATCATGCATAGAATGGGAATAGTGTACATGGGATTTCATTAAATATTTGACAACATTTAATATGACAAAACTCTAATTAAAAATGGCCCAAATGAAAATAGATACCACACATATACACAAACACAGAGTATCATCATGCCGAATGCAGTTTGACTCATTTCTCTGACTTCTCCTTTACACTTGTGTACTGACCATGACACTAAACAATCTTGAATCTTGCTTGAATCTTGAACAATAATGAGGAAGACCATTTCCAATCTCTACATTTGTCTTGGATCAGCTATCTGTTCCTTCCTAATTCCTGCACTCTAATTTTATTATAGTAAACAAGGTATAAAATGTCCAACTGGAACAGACTAAATTTCTTTAATTAAAGCTGCAATTAAAAATTATGCTAAAAATGAAAAATTCCAATAAGGATAACAAAACTAAATAAAAAGTTGAAACTGCTATAAACATAAGAAAATAAGAAATAGGAGCAGGAGTAGGCCATCTGGCCTAGAAAGCTTGCTCTGCCATTCAATAAGATCATGGCTAATCCAACCACGGACTCATCTCCACCTACCTGCTCTTTCTCCCATAAACCTTAATTCCCTACTATGCAAAAAATCTATCCAACCTTGTCTTAAATATATTTACTGAGGTAGCCTCCACTGCTTCATTGGGCAGATAATTCCACAGATTCACCACGCTTTGAAAAATGCAGTTTCCCCTCATCTCCGTCCTAAATTTACTCCCCTGAATCTTTAGGCTATGTCCGCTAGCTTGAGTCTCACCTAACAGTGGGAACAACTTTCCTGCCTCTATCTTATCTATCCCTTCCATAATTTTATATGCTTCTATAAGATCTCCTCTCATCCTTCTGAATTCCAGGGAGTACAATCCCAGGTGACTCAATCTCTCCTCATAGTCTAACCCCCTCATATCTGGAATCAACCTGGTGAACCTCCTCTGCACCACCTCCTAAGCCAGTATATCCCTTCTCACATCAAAGTTGCTGGTGAACGCAGCAGGCCAGGCAGCATCTCTAGGAAGAGGTACAGTCGACGTTTCGGGCCGAGACCCTTCGTCAGAACAAAGGGTCTCGGCCTGAAACGTCAACTGTACCTCTTCCTAGAGATGCTGCCCGGCCTGCTGCGTTCACCAGCAACTTTGATGTGTGTTGCTTGAATTTCCGGCATCTGCAGAATTCCTGTCGTTTGTATCCCTTCTCAAGTAAGATCAGAACTGCATGCAGTACTCTAAATGCAGCCTCACCAGTACCCTATACAGTTGCAGCATAACCCCCCTGCTCTTAAATTCAATCCCTCTAACAATGAAGGCCAATATTCCATTTGCCTTCTTGATAGCCTGCTGCACCTGCAAACCAACCTTTTGCAATTCACGCATGAGCACTCCCAAGTCCTTCTGCACAGCAGCATGCTGTAATCTCTTAACATTTAAATAATAATCCCATCTTTGATTTTTCCCTCCAAAGTGGATGACCTCACATTTACCAACATTATACTCCATCTGCCAACCCTCGCCCACTCACTTAACCTATGTATATCTCTCTGCAGACGCTCTGTATCCTCCGCACACTTTGATTTTCCACTCAATTTAGGTGTCATCAGCTAACTTAGATACACTACACTCAGTCTCCTGTTCCAGATCGTTAATGTATATCATGAACAGTTGCAGGCCCAGCACCGACCACTGCGGCACACTGCACACCACTGATTGCCAGCCAGAGAAACACTCATATATCCCAACTCTCTGCTTTCTATTGGTTAACCAATTCTCTATCCATGCTAACACATCACCCCCAACTCTATGCATCGTTATCATATGGATAAGTCTCTTACGTGGCACCTTATCAAACGCCAAGTAAATAACATCCATCTGTTCCTCGCTATCCACTGCGCTTGTTATATCCTCAAAGAACTCTAGTAAGTTTGTCAAACAGGACCTGCCTTTGCTGAATCCATGCTGCATCTGCCTGATGGATCCACTTCTTTCCAGATGCCTTGTTATTTCTTCTTTAATGATAGCTTCAAGCATTTTCCCAACTACAGATGTTAAACTAACTGGCCTATAGTTATCTGCCTTTTACCTACATCCTTTTTTGAACAGCGACATTTGCCTTCTTTCAATCCACCAGGACCTGCTCAGATTCCAGAGAATTTTGGTAAATTATCACCAAAGCCTCAACTATAACCTCTGCCATTTCTTTCAGTACCCTGGGATGCATTCCATCAGGACTAGAAGACTTGTCTATCTTTAGGCCCACAAGTTTGCTGATCATTACCTCTTTCATGATGGCTATTCTATTGAGGTCCTCACCTCCCATCCCATCCATATCATCTCTCTTCAATATATTACCCATCAGCCATTCCCTTATTACCCAATATCAATTCCCCTTTTTGTCCTCCAAGGGAGGGACCTACATTCACTTTAGCCACCCTTTTCCACTTTATATAATTGTAAAAACTTCTACTATCCATTTTTATATTTTCTGCTAGTTTATTTTCATAATCTATCTTCCCTTTCTTTATTGCTCGCTTTGTGGTTCTTTGTTGCCTTTTAAAGTTTTCCCAATCTTCCAGTTTCCCACTACCCTTGGTGACTTTGTACGCAACAGCTTTTAGTTTGATGCCTTCCTTTATTTCCTTAGTTCCCCAAGGCTAGCTCTCCCCATACTCACTGTCCTTTCTTTTAACTGGAATATACTTTTGTTGAGCACCATGAAAAATCTCTTTGAAAGTCTTCCACTGTACCGTCTCCAATGCCTCCCTCATCCCGTTGTAGTCTCCTTGTTTAGGCATAATACACTGATTTTAGATCAAACGATTGCACCCTCAATTTGTATGAGGAACTCAAATCATGCTGTGATCACTCTTTCCAAGAGGATCACTAACTACAAGATTGCTAATTTTGCCTGTCTCATTACACAGGACCAGATCCAAGATAGCATGTTTCCTTGTAGGTTTAGTAACATGCTGGTCAAGAAAGCTATCACGTATGCATTCTATGAAGTCCTCCCCAAGACTGCCTCGACCAACTTGATTCACCCAATCCATGTGCAAGTTAAAGTCCAGCACAATAACTGCTGTTCTATTCTTACACACCGCAGATATATCTCAAACAACAGGAATTCTGCAGATGCTGGAAATTCAAGCAACACACATCAAAGTTGCTGGTGAACGCAGCAGGCCAGGCAGCATCTGTAGGAAGAGGTGCAGTCGACGTTTCAGGCCGAGATCCTTCATCAGGACTAACTGAAGGAAGAGTGAGTAAGGGATTTGAAAGTTGGAGGGGGAGGGGGAGATCCAAAATGATAGGAGAAGACAGGAGGGGGAGGGATAGAGCCAAGAGCTGGACAGGTGATAGGCAAAAGGGGATACGAGAGGATCATGGGACAGGAGGTCCGGGAGGAAAGACAAGTGGGGGGGACCTAGAGGATGGGCAAGAGGTATAGTCAGAGGGACAAAGGGAGAAAAAAGAGAGTGAGGGAAAGAATGTGTGCATAAAAATAAGTAACAGATGGGGTACGAGGGGCATAAAAATAAGTAACAGATGGGGACATAAAAATAAGTAACAGATATACGTTTCTGCATACCTCGACACGGTTTTATCCGTTTCTGCATACCTCGACACGGTTTTATCCGTTTCTGCATACCTCGACACGGTTTTATCCGTTTCTGCATACCTCGACACAGTTTTATCTGTTTCTGCATACCTCGACACGGTTTTATCACCCCTTGTTCAATCCCTCCCGACCTATGTTCGTGACACTTCTCACGCTCTTAAACTTTTCGATGATTTTAAGTTCCCTGGCCCACACCTACCACCCCACCAGCCTCCGGGTCCAACGTATTATTCTCCGTAACTTCCGCCACCTCCAACGGGATCCCACCACTAAGCACATCTTTCCCTCCCCCCCTCTCTCTGCATTCCACAGGGATCGCTCCCTACACAACTCCCCTGTCCATTCGTCTCCCCCATCCCTCCCCACTGATCTCCCTCCTGGCACTTATCCGTGTAAGCAGAACAAGTGCTACACATGCCCTTACACTTCCTCCCTTACCACCATTCAGGGCCCCAAACAGTCCTTCCAGCTGAGGCAACACTTCACCTGTGAGTCGACTGGGGTGATATACTGCGTCCGGTGCTCCCGATGTGGCCTTTTATATATTGGCGAGACCCGACGCAGACTGGGAGACCGCTTTGCTGAACATCTACGCTCTGTCTGTCAGAGAAAGCAGGATCTCCCAGTGGCCACACATTTTAATTCCACATCCCATTCCCATTCTGACATGTCTATCCACGGCCTCCTCTACTGTAAAGATGAAGCCACACTCAGGTTGGAGGAACAACACCTTATATTCCGTCTGGGTAGCCTCCAACCTGATGGCATGAACATCTAACTTCCGCTAAGGCCCCACCTCCCCCTCGTACCCCATCTGTTACTTATTTTTATGCACACATTCTTTCTCTCACTCTCCTTTTTCTCCCTCTGTCCCCCTGAATATACCTCTTGCTCATCCTCTGGGTTCCCCCCCCCGCCGCCTTGTCTTTCTTCTCAGACCTCCTGTCCCATGATCTTCTCGTATCCCCTTTTGCCTATCACCTGTCCAGCTCTTGGCTCTATCCCTCCCCCTCCTGTCTTCTCCTATCATCTTGGATCTCCCCCTCCCCCTCCAACTTTCAAATCCCTTACTCACTCTTCCTTCAGTTAGTCCTGACGAAGGGTCTCGGCCTGAAACGTCGACTGCACCTCTTCCTACAGATGCTGCCTGGCCTGCTGCATTCACCAGCAACTTTGATGTGTGTTGCAGATATATCTCAGTTTATTGCCTGTGCCACTATAATGTTAATATTTGGAGGCCTATAGACAACTCCCACTAGTGATTTTTTCCTTTTACAATTCCCAATCTCTACCCACATGGACTCAGCATTCCGTCTCTTAGACTCTATATAATCTCCCACTATCACCCCTGATCTCATCCTTAGTTAAGAGTGCCACCCCACCTCCCTTACCTTCCTGCCTATCCTTCCATATTACCATATTGGATATTTAATTCCCAATCCTCTCCACCCTGCAACCACATTTCTGTAATGGCCATTAAATAATACCTCTTTCTACTAATTTGTGCCACAAGTTCACTGACCTTTTTACGAATACTACGGGCATTCAAATAAAGTGCCCTTACACTCATTATGCTTTTAAAATCTCGTAATCTTTGTCTCTTATGCACTTGACTTTTCTGCACTCCACCTTTACTTTTCTCTTTTTTCACTTTTGCTTTTACTTTACCTTTATCCACACTTTTCTCTTTTACTTTATCCATACTTCTCCAATGTGTAAGACCCACCCCCATGCTGTTTAGTTTAAAGCCCTATCCACAATCCTAGTTAAGTGATTCGCCAGGATCCAGGTCCCATCACAAATAAGGTACAGCCCATCCTAATGGAATAGCTCCCTCCTTTCCCAATACTGGGTCCCAGTTTCCCATGAATTCAAACCCACTTCTCCCACACCAACCCTTCAGCCATGCATTTAACTCTCTAATCTTCTTAACCCAGTACCAATTTGCACAGGGCTCAGGTAGTAATTCAGAGATTGCTATCTTTTGGGTTCTGTTTTCTAATTTAGTCCCTAGCCGCTCAAATTCCCTCAGCAGAACTTCTTTCCTCGTTCTACCTGTGCTGTTTATACCTACATGGACCACGACAACTGGATCTTTCCCCTCCCACTGTAAATTCCTCTGTAGGTCAGAAAAGATGTCCAGAACCCTGGCAGCAGTAAGCTACACTCCTTCAGGATGCTCCATCTCTGCGGCAAACTTCGTCTATTCTCATGAGTATACTGTCCTCAATTACCACAACATGTCTCTTCTCTCCCCCCGCTTGAATGGCTCCCTGAACTACGGTGCCACAGTGAGGTTGCTAATCCTTCCTACAGCCCCCACTCTCATCCACACAGGGAGCAAGAATCCCAGACCTGTTGGACAAGTTCAAGGCCTGAGGCTCCTCCAGCACTGTCTCTTGGACTCCACCACCTGTCTTGCTCGCAGTCACACCCTCTTGTCCCTGACCACAGACCAAATTTGAGGCAGCTAATCTAATGGGTGTGCCAGTCTCCTGAAACATAACGTTCAGGTAACTCTCTCCCTCCTTGATGTGTCGCCAAAGTAGAAACTACTGTAGATAGGCAAAGAAGTCAGCATGGACCAGGTAGGCCAAAGGAGTTATTTCTGTGCAATATGACTGTGAATCTGTGCAGATTTGTTATGTTCTGACTTCATACAAATACTGATTGAATTACAGCAAATGGCTATTGAAGCAAATTTGATCAAGCACTATAAAAAGGAATTTGAAAACATTAAGAAAAATATTGAAATCTACAATATGGGTCACAGTTCCTACATAAGACTAATGTGGCCACAACAAGCCAATACCCCTTTTGATGCTTAAAACAAAACATTAATACTATCATTATATCTACTCCTTCAAGTTTCCTACATAAACAAAAAGGCAGGAAAACAAGGACTTAATTGCACACTCATCAACAGCTGCTGTTGATCTGAATTCTGGACAGATCCTGACCAGCAGGCACTAAATAAAATGGGAGACGTCATGCCACATCCTTGCCAGAATATTAACTTTGGCCTCCTACAACAACAGTTTGATGTTGTATTCTAAGCCACAACAGCCAAGAATGACAGGAAACCTGAATAAAAAATGGAAGTACAAGGTGGGATGACAAAGAAAATTAATAACCAAACTGAGTTTTCAGCTGCCAGCTGACTGCTGAAAAGAAAGAAATCGCTTCCTCCCAGTGCTTTGAATAAATAAGACAAGCAAAGGCAAGGGTCATACTCTAGAGCTGGCCCCTTGCTACTTAGACCTACTCACATACAATAGCAGTGGTAAAACTCAAAGTGCATAGTCACACAAACCCAAATGCTACCTCCAGCAACTCTAAACAGATGTGATGAAACCTGTCTGTTAGCCACTGGATTGCACAATTCTTGTTATCATTCAGTAATTAAACAAAGGGAAAAGAGTCCAACATTTATATTCAACAGGAATGGCATCTTCCAGGTGTGTCCTTCAGCACATGATTGGGGCAGCCACCCAAAGCACCCGAGGACATATCCTGCTGATGTGTTTTTAAAAGTATACTCTTTCCAGGGGCCGTAATACATTTGATCTTCATTTCAGGAATTCAACACTATAAAAACTCCAAAGTTGCCTGCAGAGACAAATTGGGAACATGAGAACTGACTATGTATTATTAACTGGTGAAAACTTTAATATCCTGTAAGTGAAATTGCAGGCAATGTTTAAACAACAAATTGATTAAATAACACACATCAAAGTTGCTGGTGAACGCAGCAGGCCAGGCAGCATCTCTAGGAAGAGGTACAGTCGACGTTTCAGGCCGAGACCCTTCGTCAGGACTAACTGAAGGAAGAGTGAGTAAGGATCCCTTACTCACTCTTCCTTCAGTTAGTCCTGACGAAGGGTCTCGGCCTGAAGCGTCGACTGTACCTCTTCCTAGAGATGCTGCCTGGCCTGCTGCGTTCACCAGCAACTTTGATGTGTGTTGCTTGAATTTCCAGCATCTGCAGAATTTCTGTTGTTTAAATTGATTAAATATACTGTCTGATCTGAACAGCTCATGTATGACCCAGTTGCAAGACTCCGTGCACTTCATCTGTCTCAAAGAACACAAGTGGTTCCAACAAGCGTGAGCAATGTGGTCACTGAATATATAGTGCCAACAGTGGCATATCGAAACTTCCTCCATCAATAAATGCAGTAATCCAGACTAAACGATGTACACAGAGACCCAGAAGAAAACATCCATAAAGTATAGCAAAAAAAAGTCTCTTTAGGTTCATGTGAAGACCATGATGTCTCAACTACTACTACATATTGCATCAAGTTCCAATTTTTAACCACTTCATCAACTTAATTAATTCTTATATGCTAAAGAGATAGACACTTGGACAATTTAACTCCTGAAGAAGCTGTGGGGCCACTTAGAAACATAGTGCAACCTATCTGATTTTCAATGGGCCCCTTCAACTGATTGACATGTACTAGGAACCCCAGGGGCTGAATTCAAAGCTAACTCATTACAATAAGGAAGACTTAAAAGTCAATTCATCTCCCTATCTGCTAATTCACTGGTAGTTAAAGACTACCAATTACTAATATTTCAAGGGGAAATGTGACAGAGATTAGAATGGCCTTGCCAAGGCATAGAAGAATTAAAGTGCAGATAAGTGGGGAATTTATATTGTGCCTATCCATGTTGCACTTGATCAGACAACAGTTGCTGCTCGTGCAGGGGTTAGTCTTTTATACTGTTATAAAACCAGGAGATATAGCAGCAGGATTATCTTGAGTTTGACAATCTTACTACAGGTTCTTCAAGGTTTAACTGATAGAATAGATAAGGGAGAACGCATTGATATTTTGCATTTAGGTTTTTAAAAGGCCAATGATAAAATTTCAAAGAAGTGGTTAATATGCAAAATTAAAACCAACAACTGAGATTATGTGCCTGGTTGACACACAGAAAACTAAGAGTGGGTACAGATGGGCTTGTTGGGATGGCAGTTGATGACTACTGGGCTAGCAAAATGAAATTGTGTTTATGCCCCAGCTGTTTGCCATATATTAATCAAGGATTTGGCTGAGGGAACTAACCATAGTGTTTTTATGTTCATCAATGGCATGAAACTGGGTGGGATTATGATCTGTGAGGAAGATGCAAAGAGACTTCAAGATGTCTTAACAAGTAGGATGAGAAGGTATACACATGGGAGATGTAGTGTAACATAGATACATATGAAGTTATTCACGTTGGTAGGAAAAATGGAAAGGGAAAGCGTTATTTTGGAAATTTTGATGAAAACAAAAAAAAGTTCTGGGTGACCTTTTCAGCTGATTCCTGGGATAATGGGCCCTTCATATGAAGAGAGATTGGATCAGCTAGGCTGTATTCACTGGTATTTAGAAGAATGAAAGACAATCCTAGTAAAACATACAAACTTCTAACAGGACTTGGCGAACAGGATGCTAGAAGGATTTTTTTCCCTGGCTGAAGGAGCCTGAAACTAGAGGGCTGAAAATACGAAAACCCTTAGGACAGAGATGAGGGAATATTTCTCAGTGGATGGAGATCCTGTAGAATTCTCTGTGGAAGGCAAAGAGTACACGTAAGAAAGAGAAAGACACAAAACGTATCAAGGGATATGAGTGAGCAAAAACAAGAAATGAAAAAGAACATCGTTCATGATCATACTGAGAAGCAGAGCATGCTCAGAAGGCCAAATGACCTACTCCTATTCCTAATTCTATTCTCTGATAATGTAGATGAAAAGGACATTCACACACAAAATGACTAAAATTTTCAATGTTTTAGCTCTTCCTTCTCTGAGGGAGTCTTTTACACCGGTAGCATAGAGGTTAACATAACGTTTTACAGTACAGGCGGCCCAGGTTCAATTCCCACCGCATTTGTAAAGAGCTCGTTCTTTCTCCCTGTGACCGTGTGGGTTTTCTTCGGGTGCTCCAGTTTCCTCCCACAGTCCAAAGACATACTGGTTGATAGGTTAACTAGACATTGAAAATAGTCCCATGATTATGCTAGGGTTAAATTGGGGGTTTCTGGGCAGTGCGGCTCGAAGGGTCAGAAGGGCCTATTCTGCCCTCTATCTCAATAATAAAAAAATTTTAAATACATGCTTGATAGCTGGCTTATAAATATTCCTCAAAATCATGTGTTGGCTAACACCGTGAAATTCAGTTTGGTATCAAATCTGGTCATTCCAGATTCTTGGATCAGGACTCTTCTAACTCTGTGTTTTGTATAGTAAGCATGTGAAATCTCAGTTTAACTGAATAGAAAATCTCCTTGCTTAAAAATCAAAAGATACTAAAATATGACTATCTTCATATCCTAAGTACAGTATAGCACCTCTTTTCCTTCTATGGTCCAGTGCCTACATCCTCCAAAAAATTACTACCAACTAATGAAACCCATGATCTACAATCTTATGGTCTAACCTTTCAGGCCACAGAGCACTTACATGCATATCCATGATTCTCCATTCTCACTCAACCTTTGTAATATGAACTAGCATAAACCTGGTTCTATATTCTTGTGGCTACATCTCTCAGGTCATTCTTTACTGATCTTTGTACCATTCTCTGGTCTTTCAAACTGACATTAGCTTTGTTATATGCTTACTATCCAGACAGTCTTATAAAGTGTCTGGGTACCAAAGGAATACAAGTTACTTTTCTTGCTTTAAAAAAAAGTGCTTAATAAGGGAATTTTGTGGAGTGCAATCCTTTGTTTTCTTTTAATCCTAAGCAAATCTTACTTCAAGTTTCAGAGCAAAAGCACTTACCTGTTTAAGTGAGGCTTCTGTTTTTTTGGAACATGACCTTCTGGCAGGGCAGGTTTGTGGTCTGGCAGCAAGCCTAAAGAAAGCAATTAGTGCCACACTGGTAACTATAGTAGCAGCTGTATTTTATAGACTGTAAGTGTTGCATGTGCATATAATAGTAAAGTTCCCACACACAGAAACACAAAACGCAGCTGTAAAGCCAGCCACAAACATACATAAACACTGATGCCAGCATAGTTTTCAAAAAGAATCTTACAGCATCACTGGCAATTGCAATAATCTTAGTAATCAAAGTTTTGGATGATTGAGAAGTGAATCTTTCCCTGAGCAAGCCAATTTCTCCAGCAACACCAACTCCCCTTTGAAAATCACTGCAAATGCCACAGTTGTCAGTTCTTGTATTACACTGAAACTTGCAGATCATAAACCAATGGCTTCTAAGTGAGTGTGTGCCTGTGTGTCTCTTACACTCTCATACGCAAGCAATAATTAGCCAAAGTAACTGATAGAATTAATTTGAGTAGAATATAAATTCATTTGTGGTAAGAAAGTGGAAGTAAACTGTATAGCAGCACCATGTAAAATGGTAGATATCAAAAAGGACTGAGAAAGTCTCCGTAATGTCTTTTACTTGCCTCAGGACATCCCAAATTATCCAACAACCAACTAAGTAATTATACAATGAGCTCACCATTCTAAAGTAGAAAACTCAGTAGCAATTAGTACATAGCAAGCTCATAAAAAGAACAATAAGGATCAGATAATTAGATCAAGTAATTTGATATGAGAGATAAATATTTGTTGGGAAGCTAGAAGGATCCATCCTACAAATTTTCAGATTCAGATTTATTTATCATATGTACTGCATATCAAGACATACAGTAAAATGCATTGCTTGTGTTAACACCAACACACTTGAGGATGTGGTGTGGAAGCCTACAAGTGACACCACTCATATCTGCACCAACATATCATGCCCACAATGTTCAGCAGATCACAAGCAACAGTATAAACAACAACAAACAACAGTAAAATAAGAGAACAGCAGCAAAACGTGCCCCTTTCCCACCATCTCTCTCATTTTCCTTGTCACACAGACACAGATAGCCTTCAACCCCAGGAAAGCTACCTCTTGGCTTCTAGTCCTTGTCCTGGACTCTCAGACTCACAAACATTGCGTCTCCAACTTTGGATTTCGCCCCAGAACTCGCCATTCACTGGTTTGACTTCTGGGTCTCAACTTCCGGCCTCACATGTGTCACGCAGGTGAGAAACTGCTAGAAAGTTCAGCAGTCTAATAAACAAGGGGGCAATTAAAAGAGAGAGAGAATACGGCGCGAGTTGGGACACGAGCTGGGAAGTCACCATGGTAATAGCTCAGAGTGGTTGAGATAACGGATGCTGGAACTTTGGAGGGATTACAAAAAGTTGATCCTTCGGTCTGATAACGGCCGAGGAGACACGACACAAGAGAACTGCGGAAGCTACCCGAGAAACCAATGGTGGAGTTGGAGTTTAAGACCACCACGAGGGTGGAGGCGACGGACCGATTAATTTCGACCCCTGATTACCAGTGCGGGTAAGAACTTGCCTGTGGAGGTCTGCTGTTGGTGAACCCGTGCCGTGGGTTAGTAGACCGTTCCCTAGAAGGGGCTCTGTCCACCTGTGTCTGTGTGGGGGGTCACACGAAGTGACTCTGAAGACTTCGGAAGCAAGAACAACTAAAGCTGCCAACTTGAACATCAACTCAATTAACTCTCTCTCTCTCCATCAATTCCACTCGACGCAACACAAAGTGAACTGAACTGCTTAAACTTACCTGACACCGTAAGACTGATATCTACCTCCTGGACTATTATTTATTTGTATCCACACACACATATACGGATAAATATATAAATAATAAAACCTCACTGTTACGAAAGACCTACGTTAGTACCCTGTTTTCGCTTTCAGAAGGTGTTTTCACTGTTATGAAGAAAGGCAGCGCGTGCCCCGAACAGCCGCTCTCCCCGGGATTCGGAACGGCATTGCTTTAACACGTTGCACTGAGCAGCCATTAGCAAGATGAGTTCTAAGGTGTCGGAAAAGCCTGAAAGAGTAAGGGTGTTACACTTAGCGTAAAACTAGACATAATTAAGCCTTTCGATCGTGGTGAACGAAGCAAGGACAAAGTGAGTTTGGCTTGTGGAAGCTGACGAACATGATGTTGAAGAGGTTTTGGCATCCCATGACCAAGAACTGATGGATGAAGAGCTGATGCAATTGGAAGAGGAAAGGATAACAATCGAAACCGAATGCAGAAAGTGAAGCAGCTGCGTGAGATTTTCGCTGCAATGATAAAGTACAACTTTAATTTTGAAAGGGTACGTAGGTTTAGGGGATATTTGCAGGATGGTTTGAGTGCTTACAAACAACTGTATGATAGAAAAATGCGCGAGGCTCAGCAGTCAAGCAAGCCTTCCACATCAGCCACAGCAGACAACAAACCTCGACCTTCGACATTGAGGCGGGCAGTCATAGGAGAAGATGAGCTGCCTGCCCTGATCGACAATGAGATGACACCCCCGTGTCCCACCACCCCAACACCCGGGCCCCGGACAGATACTGTACTGATTCACGAAGAACGCAGCGGTAGCCGGGAGGCACACAGCACATCTTTAAGAAAAAAGCTGAAATATACATGCTAATTAATTAGGTGCCACCTAGCACGTAATTGTCAGCCCAGATCAGAGGCGATGCAATTGGCAATCATTACAAACCATTTCATAGGAACGCTCTACCTTCCGATGGCAGGGGAAACCTGTATTCAGTTTAATGTTATTAATTCGTAGTAGTAATAAATATAGTGTTAACTTATAGTAAACCAGACTCCAGGTGTGCTCCATTTCTGCTGGTCCTTTTCAACCCGTCACGGGGTTCGTGACACATGGCCCTATAACAGTGGTAACCCAGGCCATCATGACTCATTCGGTCTTCAACCTTTGGGCTTCTACCTCAGGACTTGCCATGCTCTGGATTTCAAGATTCGACTTTGCCTTCCAGACTTGGCAAACGACTGGGTATCGACCCCAAGACTCGCAGATCACAGGTCTGCCCTTCAGCCTCAAATTCTGAACTCACATGGATCTTGTCTGACCTCGAATTCCAGTCTCACATATACCACTGACCTTGGTAACCAGTGGGGGTTAACCAGCCCTCATAACTCCCACGCATAAAATGTGCTATGGAATTTTTATATCTGTGTCACTAGGAAAATGAGGACTTCATTTAACACCTTATTAAATCAGGACTTTGTCAATTCTATATAGAGTCAGAACCATAGAATAAGAACGAAAAGTGTTGATGTAGACTTTGTTCACTGTCCTCTGGATTGCGACATGATCTTTTGACCTGCTGCATCTGAGCCTTCGATCACACATAAGCAAAGTTCTTAGAATCAGCTCTTTTCACACTGAATGAAACTGGGGTTTCCAATTCTGAATGTCATTCTGAAGGTTCTGTTTGAAGATGATCTTCGAATGAGGGTTGTGCAGCAGGTTGGGGAGCACATTATCCTCCTTAAACCATCTCAGGTCTGAACACAGATCAACATAGACATAGCTCAGTTTTAAATACAACATACGGTGTATGCACTCTTTGGACGAAAACTGAACGCCTTGCCAAACTAAAAGAAGACAAGGTTTTACAGATCATCCTGTGTTAACATTTTCCCTGAAAATAGCAATAAGAAAAATAATTTTATACTACATTGTATGTTGGAAATTTACATTAAAGAACTCTCACAAATGCACTCCATTTCTCCTCGACTGTTTTCTCCTTGCCCCCAAGTTACTAAGTTGTGAAGGGTCTCATCTCTGAACACCGACTGCACTCTTTCCTATAGATGCTGCCTGGCCTGTTGAGTTCCTCCAGCACCTTGTGTGTGTTGCTTAGATTTCCCGCATCTGCAGATTTTCTTTTGTATGAAATTGTTGGAGATCATCTGGTTTGCCCTTGCCGAAGGTGGCAGACAGAAATGAACTGGAGACCCAAAATAACAGAGAACCTTAATTTTATTCTTATAGTTCTGAGTGATTTAGTCAGGGCTATTCAATCCAATCTCCTCTCTTGTGCTACCACAAAGCCCAGTTTGTTCTGCTGCTGTTCTTCCATCACTTTCTTTCCAATATCAACACACATTTTAATCTTCTGCATGTCAGTCTTGGTTCAGTTGGTAGCAGCACACTTGGGTTTAAATGGATAAACAGAGCAGTTCAAAGTCTAAAGGTTACAGATTTAAAGTGATCAACAAGTGGCACAAGTGCATAGTACAGAAAATTTTTTTTTACAGATCTGAAATGCACTGCCTTCAAGGGTGGTAGATATCAGGCCTTCTAAAAATGAACTGGCAGGCAGCTTGTGGGAAAGTGATTTAAAAGGCCATTAAATTAAATCAAGTTTAATTATCATTCAAATCATACATAAATACAGCTGAACAAGACAGTGTTCCTCTTGGGCCAAGGTACAAAACATTCAAAAATAGTGAATAACATAATTCAAAATCTTGAGCAAAGAAGCTGGAAAAAAAAAGACATTTAAGTCCAAGACCCTGAGTGACAATGTCAGGCAATCGATGATTCGGTCTCCTGGCAGTGTGCAGACGCATGCAATCCAGCCTGTCATTCCACCACTCAAACACAGGAGAGCAGTACCGACAGTCAAGGCCAGGCCCCAGCTCAGCTCAATATGCTATAGCACTTGCACATCACTCACCTGGTCTATAACAGCAGACAAGTTTGAGGCTTGAGGCTCACAACCGAGGCTACACAGCTCCCATGTTGACTATCCCTCCACCAGACAAGGGCAGCAGGCCTGCAGCAACTTACATTATCACTGTCCAACAGAGTCTTGTGATCGCAAGTGAAATGTCCGAAACAATCTCCCAGGATTATACTGCACAAACTTTAATGTTTACAAGTAGCGGGCAGCAACATGATCTGCAGCCAGGTCATCTGCTTCGAAATCCAGATTGGCACATCCCAGTGAGCTCCTCTGATATCCCGACCGGCTCCTTCAGCACCTCAGCCAACCCCTTCAACACCTTGGCCAGCTCCGTCACCAACACCAGTCCAGCTGTTCAATCTAATGAGCAGCTTACTGAAGGAGTAGCCCTGCAACACCCGATGTTCTAGGAGTAGAATTGTTTTTGAATCGTAAAAAAACAAATTCTACAAAGAAAAAAGCACCTTGGTTGGCCACTGAGAGACAGCTGTATTTGCTCCGCCATCTTACCAGAAATTCCAGGGGGAAGAAACGAGGTAACAAACAGTATGGTTTGCTTTGTAGAGAGTCGGCATGGATTTAATATGATAAATAGTCTCCTGTGATTCCTCACATCAGACTATTGTTCTTAAGAACCTAAAAACCTTGGGAGGAGATCACTTGGGTCTAATAGCAGTAGTCCTAGAGTTAACTCCACTATTCAATGTGATCATTTACTTCTAACATTATCGGTGTCCAAACCTATACTAATTTCTCAAATGTACCATAAAACTTTCTGTAGTAGAGAATTCTGAAGAATTTAACAACTTTGCATCCCATTTATCAATTAAGAACATAATCCAGATTGCCACTGCTCCGCTCTACTGAGTGAGTGCTGCTCTATCAGACACTGAATTATTTCAAAGAAATATTTAACCATAAATTAAACGGAAGGAATTCAATAGTACTGTTTGTAAGAAGAATCACAAGTTCTTAATTCCTTTTCTTCCTTCTCAACATTACTATAAAGAAGTTTTGTTGTGGCTATTGTTAGGGGTTGAGTTCAGCACAGTAATTATATGCTGGAAGTTCACAATTTGAGACATTTGGAGAAAACAAAAGACAGAATGTAAATACAAGTCCTTATTATCCTAAAGTAAGGATAAGACTTTGAAGTTAGCTACAAATTGTGATAGAAAGACCAATTAAGTCCCCGTAATTCCTTTACTGAAGTTCCACTTTCATCTTAGGCAGGCCTTCCAATCCCCGATTTTGTGGGCCCTGAGGTGGTTGACAGAACAGACATATGATCCACAGACTCAAGTAGAGTAGGAACTCCTTGCTAGGGCAAGTGAGTGGGTGATTTGGGAGTTGGTGCACTCCTTCCTCCACAGACTCCGGAGTTCCACATTTATCCAATTAATGTATGTCAGTTTCTCAAAGTGATTCTGAACACTCTTTTTCCATTTTAAGTGGTCACTGGACAGCAATTCTCACAAGCTGGTGGAAATTTACACTTTTTCTCCAAGTAAGCTTTGAAAACTCCCTTGAATCACTTCCTCTAGCCAGCTGTTTAAGAGCTCAGAAGAGGGATCCTATTCAGAAATCTGGTTGGTGCCTGTCACACAAACATGGTTTATTTATCAGAACTGACAGTGTGTAATTAGACCCTCAATGTTGGGTATGTTTGTGTGGAACAGAATACTGATATTGTTCAATTACCAAGCCAGTGGACTTGGAAGATTTTACAGAGACAGAGTCTGTGGTATCTCTCCAGTGCTTTGTGGTGTTTGCTCTAGGTTGTACATGACTCAGAAGCATTCCATCAGATGCAACATGAACTTTCTGAGGAGCCTGAGGTCTTCAAACATGGTGGCAAAGGCTGTACTGGTGCAATGAAGGCAACAGTCAATTTAATCATCAATGGCCGCCTTCATTGAATAGTGTTTCCTGAGACATATGAAACCCTATGTGCTTTGCAGGATACCATTGTGGTTCCTTATTGTCAGAGGGTGATGCCGGGCAGGAGGAACAGATTGATCCAGATCTTTTCTCTCTATCAAAGGTAAACACACCAACAATATTTGGTTTCTGAATTTAGATATACAGATGCTACAGGTGCTTTTGGCATACAGGAAGGAGCTCTATAACTAAAGTTACGGTAACTTGGCTGTGAAATGGAGGTGACACAAGCAGAATATTTTCTCATCTGTCCTCCAACGGAAAACTTATTGGAGGTGATGTGCAATGCTGCAGCAAGAGAAACTGAAGGAAGGTGTGGGCCAATGGTCAGCACTGAGATTGATTCTGCTAGTTAAGACCATAAATGCATGCCATCATGAAGTAAATGTAAAATGGTAATGAATTTCTCACGACATACTTGACAGAGTGGCTCCACAGACCCAATTCAAAGGACCCCCCCCCCCCCACCCCACCAACAGTGGTTGATTCTCCTCCCTGTATTTCCTTTGGAGTTGCCACATAGCAAGGAGAGAGTGCATTATATCTCTTGGTAGACTGAAATAGATTGCAAGAGCAGCCCACAGATGAACACAAAATAATCTGCAGATGCTGGGGTCAAAGCAACACTCACAACACGCTGGAGGAACTCAGTGGGTCGGGCAGCATCCGTGGAAAAGATCGGTCAACATTTCGGGCCGGAACCCTTCGTTAAGACTGAAGAGGGAAGGGCCAGAGGCCCTATAAAGAAGGTGGGGGGAGTGTGGGAAGGAGAAGGCTGGCAGGTTCCAGGTGAAAAACCAGTAAGGGGAAAGATAAAGGGGTGGGGGAGGGGAAGCAGGGAGGGGATAGGCAGGAAAGGTGAAGAAGGAATAGGGGAAAACACAAAGGGTAGTAGAAGGAGGCGGAACCATGAGGGAGGTGATAGGCAGCTGGGGGAGGGAGCAGAGTGAAACTGGGATAGGGGAAGGGAGGGGGAGGGAATTACCAGAAGTTGGAGAATTCAGTGTTCATACCAAGGGGCTGGAGACTACCCAGACGGTATATGAGGTGTTGCTCCTCCAACCTGAGTTTAGCTTCATCATGGCAGTAGAGGAGGCCATGTATGGACATATGCGAATGGGAATGGGAAGCAGAGTTGAAGTGGGTGGCTGCTGGGAGATCCTGTCTGTTGTGGCGGACGGAGCAGAGGTGCTCGACGAAGCGGTCCCCCAATCTGCGTCGGGTTTCACCGATGTAGAGGAGGCCGCACCGGGAGCACCAGATGCAATAGATGACCCCAACAGACTCACAAGTGAAGTGCTGTCTCACTTGGAAGGACTGTTTGGGGCCCTGAATGGAGGCAAGAGAGGAGGTATAGGGATAGGTATAGCACTTACGCTTACAGGGGTAAGTGCCGGGTGGCAGATCTGTGGGGAGGGACGTGTGGACCAGGGAGTCGCGGAAAGCAGAGAGGGGTGGAGAGGGAAAGGTGTTTAGTGGTAGGGTCCTGTTGAAGGTGGCAGAAGTTGTGGAGGGTAATGTGCTGGATCTGGAGGCTGGTGGGGTGGTAGGTGAGGACAAGGGGAACTCTGTCCCTGTTGTGGTGGCGGGAGGATAGGGTGAGAGCCGAAGTGCGGGAAATGGAGGAGATGCGAGTGAGGGCATCATTGATGACAGCAGAAGGGAAACCACAATCCTTAAAGAAAGAGGACATTTGAGATGTCCTGGAACAGAAAACCTCATCCTCGGAGCAGTTGCGGTGGAGATGGAGGAACTGGGAATAGGGAATGGCATTTTTGCATGTGGCAAGGTGGGAAGAGGTATAGTTGAGATAGTTATGAGAGTCAGTGGACTTGTAGAAAATGTCAGTGGACAGTCTGTCTCCAGAGAAAATGGAATGCGTTACGAGCCTGCTTGATTCTCTTAATTAGGAGATCTGAAAACTGAAATCCACTCACTGACTTGTGTTTCCTCTAGGTGGCATGTTTCATCCGATTTTGAATCAGTCATCACAGTAAGAGAGCAGGCTCAGCGGTTCACTTTACAAGTAGATTTCACCACCTTGAGAGATGTTGATTGGGGGCCTCTGCCAATCTCTGCATTAGCTCAATCTGTACAGCAGATGACTTTCCACCTCAAGTGCAACCCACAACCACTGCAATCAATGACCTTCCAAATCCACAGGTTTCTGACAGCAGAAACTGAAGCAAAAAATGTCAATAATTAGGAACTGAAAGAAAATGCAAGGAGTGGAATGATTTCCTGAAGGGGTAACATTTCCAAAAAGTTCTATCCTAAAATGTTCCTTTGCTTTGCTTTCAAAGGAGCAAATATCACTAAAGTTTAGAGTTATCAAAGGGTAAAGTTTAATGTGACACATAGGGAAACAGCTTTGGGACAATTTTCTTCGCCACACCAATCAATCAAAAGTTTTTTGGTGTGCAAGGACCATATTCTGGTGTATATTTTTAACATGTAATTTGCAGAGTGATACCGTGTTAGCCTCCTTGTGGGTATCTATGTACGTTTGTAGTAACAATGTCATCTAGATCCAAAATGAATGTGGGTAGGGTGCATGGAGACCCAGCAGTTCCAGCATGGTTTAGGGTTACATCACTTTTGTTTTTGCTTAGCTGGAACCCAGTGGTTGTGTGTGTTCTTGGCAATGACCCATTTTCTATCACAGGCATGTCATGCACTGTAGGAGGGGAAAGCCAGTGGGCCTCTAAGGAAGTTTGAGGGAGTTTGAAGGGCAGCTGAAACATACATCTGCCATATATGCTTAACTCTAAGCAGAGAGGCTGGACCATACACGTGGTTAAAAGATGCAGAAATGCTGGTGTTTACACAAATTTCTGTTGTTTCCCTATGGCTGATGTTGAGCATTTGATTTCTACAGACTGTAAACCCGTTTTGAGTTCCAAATGTTTTCAGGAGTCAAATAGTAATAAAAATTGGACAACATTCCAGCACAATCAAGTCACTCATTTCCTCATCCATGAGCAAGTAGCACAGACTGTGACATGCTCTTCTGTTATTTCTCACAGAAAGATGCATTCTGGCTACATTACCTGTGTTTGCTCCTCAATACATCTACATACCCCAGATAAGTCCTCAACTTTGTTTGGATAAATATTCTGAAGTGGATAGGAATTGAAGGTGAAGTGTGATGATGGTGGGGAAGAGTAGGGATGGAGCATATCCCATGGTCATGTTTATTCTCATGAACATACATAGCCTGGATATAAATGGCATAAAAATTAGCTTCTTCTGGCAGCAGCAGATCACATGTCAAATATAATTTACATACACTTAAAATTAACATAAATTAGGCACAACTTGCACACAATATAAACAAAAATAAACATAACAAAAGCCATGTTTATGTTAATTTAAATGTCATTAATCAGGGGCATGGATATATGTCCCTGTGGCTGCATTCCAAAATCCCAAAACAATCACACAACTCCAAGCTCTGTTACAGCAAGATTACCAGATGGACAGGGAAAATGGATAACCTCAAATCTTCCCTACTGCTCATGTAGCATCCTATCATCACGCAGAAATTCCTGGCTCATGACTATCCCAAATGGAAGCCAACAACACAGGCTCATGTATCCAGCCCATGCAATTCAGGAATTTTCTAAATAAAAATCTGAAGTGATAAGGGACTTGGGAGTTCAAGCACAGGATTCCTAAAATTAAACTTGCAGGTTGAGTCAATAGTAAGGAAGACAAATGCAATGTCATAATTCTTTTCAAGAGGACTAAAATATGAAAAGTATGCAATGCTGAGGCTTTATAAGACATCAGTCGGAACACTTTTCGAGTACTGTGAACAGTTTTGAGTCCCATATCTAAGAAAGGATGTGCAGATACTGAGGCGGGTCCAGAAGAGGTTTCAGAGAAAGATCCCAGGAATGAAAGGGGAGTGTCGGATGACTTTTGACCTGTACTTGTTTAAGTTTAGAAGAATGGGCGGGGGGGGATCGTAATGATCGGGGAGAAGGCAGCAGAAGAACAGGGTTGAGAGAAAATAAATCAATCATGATTGAAGGGTAAGGCAAACTTGATGGGCCTAATGGCCTAATTCCATTCCTATGTATTATGATCTAATGGCCTAATTCTGTTCCTATGTATTATGAATAGGGATAATGTTGTGAGTTTCTGAACACTGGGCATGTTCCAGTATAATCTATCCTGATAGTGAAGATGACACTGGTAGATTCAAATGCAGGCCCTCAGATAATGAACAGGTTCCGTTTTTACAGATGTCTATAAGTCAATTTTGTGTACATGTCTGAAAATTCACAAATATCTCTCAAAGTAGTAACTATACCTCCACAATATTGTAATGAATGCCATCAAAAGCATATAAGGTTTACAACAGAGCATTTACTAACAGTGATGAGAGAGAGAAAACTGGCTCTGCTGTTTGTGGGAACAAGTGTACAACATATACCAGACTTTTGAATGTTATATTATGGGGTCTTGCCTGTATTTAAGAGTACTATATCCATAAGCTGGGCATTTGTAACCCGGGGCATCCTGCAATACAATGCAACAGTGTGCATGTGTAGGTAGGTGGAGGAGTTCTGCACCTGAAAACACACCCAATGGAGAGCAGATAGATATGTCACTGACTATTTAACCAGACTAAACACACAAATATATATTGATATATTCAATTACCACAACTGTCTTTGATTTTCCATTGTGTCACTCAGTTGCCATGATACCCTGCAGAAACATGGGTCACTCCTATCTCAGAAGAAAGCAACTCATTCCTTTTACTGTTTGAACAAAGGGACGGAACTAAGATCTGCTTTCATTTTTCAGTTTTTTTTATTGTAACCTGAGGAATGTTACTTATGCAGAAAATAATTCTTTAAAAGTTCTCGTGATGAGCTTTGCCAAGTTGTGGCTGCCTCTACAGTACATTAGTGGCTATGTGCTGCCTTCTTGATTTGAAATTCTCTTTGCACTGGGGTCTCTCATTGAATTACCCACCCACCAAGTTCCCTTTCATATAAAACACTGATTAATTAGTCCAGTTGTACAAAGAACAAGAGGGGGTTGGAATAGAAGAATATATTGGTCATTTCAGTAAAATACATGGAGTAGAAGGAAAGTGATGACTGGTCTGGTTGAAACAGGCTTTATCTGTGTTGTAATGTTCTTGCTTAAGTATACTTGCAATATGCAACATTATAATTTATAACACTGGACAACAATTTTTTTCAAAGTGTTGCTTCCTCAGAATTTTTTTGTTTATGATAGATCACTTGAAACTGAACACAAATATAAATTCAGACCACTTGAATCATGTAGGAATATGGAGAAACAAGAAATTAAATTCTATGCATATAATACAGTAAATTGCATAGCTAAAATGTTTTATTAATGATTTTTAGTTGTACTCAATTTCTGACACTTCTCACTTAAGCGTCCAACAATAATCAGCCAGCAATGATGGATTCCATTTGCCCTGATTCCATTTCTCCATGACCACATATTCCTGGTAAAACTTTTCACTAGGCTCATCACTGACAGCACCATTTTTTGCAGGGAAGAAGTCTAAATGGGAATGCAGAAAATGAAGCTTTAGTGACATGTTGCACTTCATGGTTTTGTATGCTTGAAGTATATTGTCAACCAGCTGCACATAGTTTCGTGCTCTGTAGTTGCCAAGAAAATTTTCAGCAACATAATTCCATACAAAATTTTCCAGTCCCTAAGTTCTTTGAAATGTCTGTCATTGATGACCTGTTTGAAATGCCGTCCTGAATCTTGTCATCAGTTACTCTGATTTGAATTATGAATTGAAATAACGAATACAGACAATTTCAAAAAGATGGTGCGTGGTAGGGAAATCTCATGGTGATTTTCATGATCAGCAGCCCAAAATGCATTACGTACACCCAAAAGTACTCAGAAAGTAAAATCTTTGCTGTCTAATGTAATCAGTAATTCAGACTTCAAGTGAGACACACTTTTCTAATTAAGCTTTCTGCCTCCAATTACACTGGACAACAAAGATCTTGCTTCCTGAATACCTTTAGATATATCTTATGTATTTTGGGCTACTGATCATGAAAGTCACCATGAAATTTCCCTATCATGGACCATTTTTTGAAATCACTTTTGTTTATTATTTCAATTCATAATTCAAGTCAATTAAAATGTTGCCTACAATGTAAGCTGGAAAGTTTCCTATCTTGTCCAGGCATGCTTAGGCAGCGCGACTGCTGCATGGCAGGACAGGTTTTAGAAATAATTATTGGGTTCAGGACTGTAAGGATGGAATTTGGTATCACCAGGCACAAAAATTTCTATGAAGGATTTTGATATTTGAGACAGGTACTTCCCAGAATAACTGATGCCAAGATTAAGGAAAGCATTTTTGTTGGCCACAAATCAAACAGGTCATCAATGACAGGCAATTTGAAGAATTTCTAGTGGGACCAGAGAAAATCACAAGGAAGGCATTCAAGGAAGTTGCTGAAAGTTTTCTCGGCATCTACAGAGCACCAAACTACATGCAACCGGTTGAAAGCATGCTTCAAGCATATAAAACCATGAAATGCAATATGTCACTAAAGATTCATTTTCTGCATTCCCATTTAGACTTCTTTCCTGCAAATCTTGGTGCTGTCAGCGACGAGCATGGTGAAAGGTTTCACCAGGACATGGCGGTCATGGAAAAAAGATACCAGGGCAACTGAAATCCATCAATGCTGGCAAATTATTGTTGAACACTTAAGCAAGAAACCTCAGACAGTGAGTACAAATGAAAATCATTAACAAAATATTTTTAACTTAGTTGAACTATTGCAAAGCATCAGCACCATTATGGAATTAAACACATTATATTCAATAAAAGTTAATTTGTTGTTTCTCCAAATTCCTATGTGATACAAGTAGTCTGAAATTATATTTGTGTTCATCTTCAAGCAGTCTATCATAACCAAAAAAAATTCTGAGAAAGCAACACTTTTGAATAAATTTGTTGTCCAGTGTTATCATCATGACCTTTTGAAGTATATTCTTCATCCAACAGATTTAGACTTCACATCATATCGTTGGTTTGGGGTTGTTGCTGATCCCTAGCACCAGCATGCTGATTCCTAATTCCAACTCTCCCACAGCTTAGTCAATTCTGGAAGTAGAGAGCAACATCGTGCCACTTTTTTCTCTTCTATTCTCCTGGCTTACCTCCACCAGCACAGTTCTTCTAGATACTGTACAAGTTTGTAGGCTCATAAAGTCTGAAGAATGTCAAAATTCAGCTCCATTTCCCACAGAGATCAACTTTACTTATTGTTTCTGAATTGGACCTGGTCCCAGTTTACATAACTCCACAAGCAGAATTTAAACCAATCTTGGCATCTTTACGACAGGCTTCTCCCATCTTTACCTTTGTACATTATTCCTTGAACTCCCTGGTCATCATCTTGGTCTCAATATCTCTCACATAACCAGGGTCTCAACTAGTCAGGAGGCTCTTTCTCAGAATATTTCCTCACATTCCATACATCCTTTTATTAACCCCTACCTTGTCACACACTCAACACCAAATGGAAATCTAGAACTTTTTCTTCTGTTCTCTCTATAAAATTATTGGTCTTAAGGTACTTCAGAAGATTCCAAGTAACACTGAAGCACCTTCACCTTTTCTACACGTCTTGCAAACATTTGCAGGAAAATACACAAACGACTATTTTTCTCAGGTTTGAAAAAACAACTGCTATGCTACTGAACAATGTAAATGGTGTATATTCATAGAAACATAGAAAATAGGTGCAGGAGTAGGCCATTCAGCCCTCCGAGCCTGCACCACCATTCAGTATGATCATGGCTGATCATCCAACTCAGAATCCTGTACCAGTCTTCCCTCCATACCCCCTGATCCCTTTAGTCACAAGGGCCATATCTAACTCCCTCTTAAATATAGCCAATGAACTGGCCTCAACTGTTTCCTGTGGCAGAGAATTCCACAGATTCACCACTCTCTGTGTAAAGAGGTTTTTCTGAATCTCGGTCCTAAAAGGCTTCCCCTTTATCCTCAAACTGTGACCCCTCACTCTGGACTTCCCCAACATCGGGAAGCATCTAGCCGGTCCAATCCCTTTAGGATTTTATATGTTTCAATAAGATCCCCCCTCAATCTTCTAAATTCCAGACAGTATAAGCCTAGTCGATCCAGTCTTTCAACATATGAAAGTCCTGCCATCCCAGGAATCAATCTGGTGAACCTTCTTTGTACTCCCTCTATGGCAAGAATGTCTTTCCTCAGATTAGGGGACCAAAACTGCACACAATACTCCAGGTGTGGTCTCACCAAGGCCTTGTACAACTGCAGTAGTACCTCCCTGCTCCTGTACTCGAATCCTCTCGCTATGAATGCCAGCATACCATTCGCCTTTTACACCGCCTGCTGTACCTGCATGCCCACTTTCAATGACTGGTGTATAATGACACCCAGGTCTCGTTGACCCTCCCCTTTTCCAAATCGGCCACCATTCAGATAATAATCTGTTTTCCTGTTTTTGCCACCAAAGTGGATAGCCTCACATTTATCCACATTAAATTGTATCTGCCATGAATTTGCCCACTCACCTAACCTATCCAAGTCACCCTGCATCCTCTTAGCATCCTCCTCACAGCTAACACTGCCACCCAGCTTTGTGTCATCTGCAAACTTGGAGATGCTGCATTTAATTCCCTCGTCTAAGTCATTAATATATATTGTAAACGACTGGGGTCCCAGCACTGAGCCTTGCGGTACCCCATTAGTCACTGCCTGCCATTCTGAAAAGGTCCCGATTATTCCCATTCTTTGCTTCCTGTCTGCCAACCAATTCTCTATCTACATCAATACCTTACCCCCAATACCGTGTTCTTTACGTTTGCACACTAATCTCCTGTGTGGGACCTTGTCAAAAGCCTTTTGAAAATCCAAATATACCACATCCACTGGTTCTCCCCTATCCACTCTACTAGTTACATCCTGAAAAAATTCTATGAGATTCGTCAGACATGATTTTCCTTTCACAAATCCATGCTGACTTTGTCCGATGATTTCACCGCTTTCCAAATGTGCTGTTATCACATCTTTGATAACTGACTCTAGCACTTTCCCCACCACCGATGTTAGGCTAACTGGTCTATAATTCCCCGGTTTCTCTCTCCCTCCTTTTTTAAAAAGCGGGGTTACATTAGCCACCCTCCAATCTTCAGGAACTAGTCCAGAATCTAAAGAGTTTTGAAAAATTATCAATAATGCATCCACTATATCTTGGGCTACTTCCTTAAGCACTCTGGGATGCAGACCATCTGGCCCTGGGGATTTATCTGCCTTTAATCCCTTCAATTTACCTAACACCACTTCCCTACTAACATGTATTTCCCTCAGTTCCTCCATCTCACTGGACACTCTGTCCCCTACTATTTCCGGAAGATTATTTATGTCCTCCTTAGTGAAGACAGAACCAAAGTAGTTATTCAATTGGTCTGCCATGTCCTGGCTCCCCATAATCAATTCACCTGTTCCTGTCTGTAGGGGACCTACATTTGTCTTAACCAATCTTTTTCTTTTCACATATCTATAAAAGCTTTTGCAGTCAGTTTTTATGTTCCCTGCCGATTTTCTCTCATAATCTTTTTTCCCTTTCCTAATTAGGCCTTTTATCCTCCTCTGCTGGACTCTGAATTTCTCCCAGTCCCCAGGTGAGCCGCTTTTTCTGGTTAATTTATATGCTTCTTCTTTGGAATTGATACTATCCCTAATTTCCCTTGTCAGCCACGGGTGCACTACCTTCCCTGATTTATTCTTTTGCCAAACTGGGATGAACAATTGTTGTAGTTCATCCATGCGATCTTTAAATGCCTGCCATTGCATATCCACCGTCAACCCTTTAATTTTCATTTGCCAGTCTATCTTAGCTAATTCATGTCTCATACCTTCAAAGTTACCCTTCTTTAAGTTCAGAACATTTGTTTCTGAATTAACTATGTCACTCTCCCCTTAATGAACAATTCCACCATATTATGGTCACTCTTACCCAAGGGGACGCTCACGACAAGACTGCTAATTAACCCTTCCTCATTGCTCAAAACCCAGTCTAGAATGGCCTGCTCCCTAGTTGGTTCCTCGACATGTTGGTTCAAAAAACCATCCCACATACATTCCAAGAAATCCTCTTCCTCAGCACCCTTACCAATTTGGTTCACCCAATCTATATGTAGATTGAAGTCACCCATTATAACTGCTGTTCCTTTATTGCACATATTTCTCATTTCCTGTTTAATGCCATCCCCAACCTCACTACTACTGTTAGGTGGCCTGTACACAACTCCCAAGAGCGTTTTCTGTCCCTTAGTGCTATGCAGCTCTACCCATATCGATTCCACATCCTCCTGGCTAATGTCCTTCCTTTCTATTGCGTTAATCTCCTCTCTAACCAGCGATGTTACCCCACCTCCTTTTCTTTCATGTCTATCCCTCCTGAATACTGAATATCCCTGAACGTTGAGCTCCCATCCTTGGTCACCCTGGAGCCATGTCTCTGTGATCCCAACTATATCATATTCATTAATAACAATCAGGTAAAGCAGAGTTAAACTAGCTTTAAGACCATTTCAATAATTACCAGAAATGCTAATTTTTAACATTGCCTGACAAATCTTAAGAACTGTCTGCATTGTTTTGGGAAATAGAAATTCAAAGGGTATTTGAAAAAGGATCTAGTGATTTCCCAGCATATATGAGAAAGAAAGTGCCTGTTTAATGCAGTACTTTTCACAGGCACAGAGGAAAGAAGTGAACACCAAACTTAGAAGAGTTACCATTTTAATGCAGTCTACACTGCAGACAATTTGTGTATAGAAAGCTTTCGCAAACAACAGAAAAATACCACTATTGTTAGTAGAATCACAGAAGGCGATGAGGAGGCACACAAGTGTGCGATAGATCAGTTGGTTAAGTGGTATTGCAACAACATCTCACACTGAATATCAAGACAAGGAACTGATAGTTGACTTCAGGAAGGGGAGGTCAGAAGAACAAATACCAGTCCTCATTGAGGGGTTAGTGGTGGAAAGGGTGAACAATTTCAAGTTCCTGTTTGTCAACATCTCAGAGGATCAATCCATAATGAAATACCCTGGTTTCCTTGGCTGCGTAAGTCTAGTGAAGACAATCTCCGGCCCTGCCAAACGTGTGAGATAGAGACACGAGCCCCTCCGCCCCAAACCTCGTTTGTGTGAATGCTGTGTAATTCGCTACCCTGTTACAAATTAATGCCACAAAATAACAGGCAGTACATTGCAAACAATTAATGTAATTATATTTATGAATCTAACTAAAGGGTGAGTAAAGAATAACAAAAAGAAAAGGGCCCATTCTAATTAAACAGTCAAATGTGCACAAGTTGGAGTTCATCTTGAACTACTCTGCCACTCATGTGCTGGGCCCTTGGTCAACCTGAAAGCACACGCCACCTTCTGAAAGTTGCTCACAATCCATTTCAAACAAATGGGTCTCCCATCAGATCAAATGCTATGAATGGTTCTCCCCAGCAACTTCTCTCTCATCTCCTCTTGAACAAAAACCCAAGACCAACCTTACTGTCCTTCACCAAGAAAAACCTCCCACTAAATGGATGGCACACATTCCACATCATCCCTTAATCTTCAACAATAACCCAAACAGGCTGAAAGCAGAACAAACAGCTCTTACAGAGCTGCTAAATGAAATACCTACAGCATAACAATAAAAGCGTGAACCAGGGCACTACAATAATAACAAAGAAGGCACACCAACAGCTCTACTTCGTTGGGATCTTCAGAAAATTTGGCCTCTTACAAAGACTCTTACAAATTTCTACAGATGTACAATGGAGAGCATTCTAACTGCATCAGAGCCTGGTATGGAGGCTCGAATGCACAGAATTGCAAGAGGCTACAGAGGATTATAAGCTCAGCCACTTCATCCCAGATACTACCCTCAAGACGTGGTGCCTCAGGAAGGTAGCATCCATCACTAAGAATCTTCACCATTCAGGGACATGCCCTCTTCTCATTTCTACCATTGGGGAGGGTATACAGGAGCTGAAGACTCACATTCAGTAATTCAGAAACACCTTCCCTTTGTTATAATATTTCTGATTGACCCATGAACCCATGTTTTTTTTGCACTATTTATTTTGTAACTTATTGAAATTTTATGTCTTTGCACTGTACTGATGCCACAAAACAAATTTCATGTCATATGTCAGTGACCATAACTTATTCTGATTCTAAATCTGTGCTTGATAATGACGATGATTAATAACTGAGAGATAAATACCAACTAATAAATTAGTGATAACTTCCCTGCTCTTAGCTGATTTTTAACATCAATGTGAGAGAGGAGATAGACTGATCCAAAGCAATTCAGAGAATTGCTCATCAGTGCCTTAATCAATGTTACCACTGCATTAATCTTGCGAAGCCCCCAATATTGCTTAGTCAAGAAGTACCTCTCTAACTCAGAAAGTAAATGTGATCAAACTCCACCTCAGCAAGAAGAAAATCTGTCTGCAAAATATGGATTCCTCACATTTCCAGTTCTGCTGAGGGACCATTCCATTTTACAAAAAATACTGCCTTAGCTGCCAAGTATTTCTGACAATGTTTGATTCTGTTTTAGGTCTGCTGTCCAAAGGAACCACAAGGCATGCAGGAAACAAGAAACTGCAAGGACACTCTTCAGTGCTACTCGAAACTGCTACGGGATCTCACACTAATAGAATGAAAGCCTGAGGGTGATGCTCAAATAAGATTAATGAGTGCACCAGTAAATGTAATTAACAGCAGAAAGTAAAACCAGAAAATACCGGATCAAGAAGCCATGAGCATAAAGAGCATGAGTATGAAGATTAGGAGAGCCATAAAAACAGAGTCAGAAATCTACAATGTTACATCACAGGGTCACAGGGAAAGTTAAGTGATTAGTAGTGACTGTGAATTAAATTAACCAATAGCATTTAACCAAATTTTAACAATTAATTAATTACCTTAATAAAGTAAAAAGTTTGAATAACACTAAGCTCATTAAATATATAAAACAAACGGAGGGCAGAAGATGGACTGAATATCCTCAAGCTACAAACATTTACCAGAAATAAATGCCAGTCAATGCCAGTCTATGTGCAAACAAATGCACATAGATGTGATATAATGCATCATGGGGACATGGCTTTGGTATGACGAAGGCTGGGAGCTGCATAGTCATGGATAGTTGATATAATAGCAAGGACTGGCCAAAGGAAAAACAGGTGTGGTGGTGTTAAAAGGTCCAAGATGGAACCAGAGCAATAGGGAGAAATAATATTGGCTGGGAAAATCAAGTTGCAAAACCTATCTAGGTGGAGCTAAAAAGCACCAAGGGATGTAAAATTTTGGTGGCAGTCGTTTACTGGCTGCCAAGAAGTAGGGATGATGTAGAGAATAACATCAAACAAGAAACTGGTGATATCCATAATGAAGGACTTTAATCTAGAATAGACTTATGCCAAATTAGGAATAATATGTAAGGATAACTTCGTAGACTATACTCAGGGTGATGTTTTTCAAATGGTAGGATGAGGATTCAGCTAGGTAAGATAATGTAATACAATTAAACCCTAACCCCAAGGTGAATCTGTACCAGAGCTGTGTTCTGTGCACACTCTAGTACAGGTCAGAATGCTGGCGCACAACAAGAGAGTGACCTTGCCAAGCTGTCGTCATTCCACACCATAAGCCTCGGGAAAATCCTCCATATTTTCTAGCCAAGAAAGATCTCCAGCCATGCCCTGCTCCTGCAGTGTCATCAAGAGGACATGGCCACAATCATCATGAGGAAACGCTGGAGATGGATTGGGCATGTGATGAGAAGAGGCCCACTCCATCATCAAGACAGCACTTCATTCAATCCCTGAAGGACGGAGGAAACGCGGGAAACCAAAGACAAAACTTGGCACCTTCCTGTGGAGGTAGAAATGAAGACCCTGAACTCACCTGGGGCACAACAGAGAAGATGACCAAGGGCAGACAGAGATGGAGGACTTTCATTGCTGCTCTAAATGCCAGCAGCGGAACGGCGAGTAAATAACTTCTTCCATGCAATGAGAAGAGATTAGTCAATAACCTTTAGGAAAGAGGCCTGAGATTAGAAAACAAATAAATGCAGGTACTGCAGCAATTGCACTTACTTTCTTGGTGCAAAAGTGGCTGAGGCCTCCCTTGGTCAGGGTTGACCATGAATATTGTGTCCTGGCTAACTAGATATACAAGCCTGGTCTGTACGATATGGAGAGCAAGCTGTGGCCCATGTAGCCAGCTCCCCCTCTCCATGCATCTGATGACCCCAAAGGCACAGCAGAGATTGATACAGTTTGGCACCAGCAGCATCGCAGGAGTTGCCAGTCAGCATTGAACTCAATGTAGGACTACCTTAGGGACTCCAGCTCCGGATTTATCCCTCTGGGTTTAGTCCCAAAGCCTTCCCCACGAGTACGTATAGCCGCAAGGCAGCGGAGGTTTGAGATTGCAAACACGAGGAAATCTGCAGATGCCAGAATTTCAAGCAACACACATAAAAGTTGCTGCCTGGCCTGCTGCGTTCACCAGCAACTTTTATGTGGGAGGTTTGAGATCAGAGCTTTTCCTCTCCTAGATGAGCTGCCAAACACAGCTGACAAGCCCAATGTGCCTGAAGTGACTAGTTTTAAGGCACCAGTAATCTACCCTTGCCCCTCCTGTCAGTAGAAACAGTTCCACCAGGCTTAGTAGCAAAGCCACGCATGAAGGCCAAGAGCTGGTCTTGGTTGTCAGAGACTATTTGAGGCGCATGCCATGGAGCATTTAAAAGAAAGCGTGAGCTTGTCCTCATTACCACCCCCAGCTATAATAACCTTAAGCAAAAGAGAAAAGGATAAAAAAAAACATGGCAAATAAAATATTACTGACAGCATTAGATTCAAAGGGGATGCATACACAGTTTCCAGAAAACACAGCAAGCCTGTGAATTGGGAACAACTTAAAATTCAGCAGAAGTGGAACAAGAAATCGGTTAAGACAGTAAAAACCGTATGAGAGTAAACTTGCAAGCTATATAAAATGGCAGCAAAAAATGTTTTACAAAGTACTGAAAATTGAAAAGATTAATGAAGACAAATATTGGTCCTTTACAGTCAAAAAACATGAGAATTCATAATGGAGAACAGAGGCATCAGAGTAAATAAATTAATACTGCCTACAAAAGTAACTTCCCAGAAATTCCAGTGGACCAAGACTGTAATAAAAAGTAGAAAAATCAGTGAAATCAAAATGCTGGAGAAATTAATGGGACTGAAAATAAATAAATCCCCACAGCTGTTAATCTTCATCCCAGAGAACTAAAAGAGGTAGCCATGGAAATAGTAAACGCATTGGACGTTATCTTTCAAACTTCTATAGATTATTGGATGGCTTATGAAGACTGGGGTTGGCAAATGTAATTCCACTTTATGAAAAAAAAGGTAGAATAGGTAAGGGAGAGCTAGTGCATGCAGTGCATTTGAATTTTCAGAAGGCGCTTGAAAAAGCTCAATGGACAAAAGTAAATTTTAAAACTTGATACACTTGGTTGCAGAAAAAAAAGAGTATATATTTTTCAGGGAAGCAGTCAATGATTAATGGGCACCACAAGAATAAATACATAGGTCACAGATATATGACAATCATCTAAATGAGTATAATATCTCTATGTTCATAAAACAAAACTAGGTGAATTGTGGGTTCCGAGGAGAATGGAAAGTGTTGGCAAATACATGCTAAATGTAGAAATAGCATGGAAAACTGTGAAGTTATCTACTTGCGAGAGAAAAAGAGTATTATTTAGATAGTAACACACACAAAATGTTGGTGGAACGCAGCAGGCCAGGCAGCATCTATAGGAAGAGGTACAGTCAACATTTCGGGCCTAGACCCTTTGTCAACTAACTGAAAAAAGAGATAGTAAGAGATTTGAAAATGTCAATCAACTTTCCAGCTCTTGGCTCCATCCCTCCCCCTCCTGTCTTCTCCTATCATTTTGGATCTCCCCCTCTTCCTCCCGCTTTCAAATCTCTTACTATCTCTTCTTTCAGTTCATCTTGATGAAGGGTCTCGGCCCGAAAAGTTGACTGTACTTTTTCCTATAGATGCTGCCTGGCCTGCTGTGTTCCACCAGCACTTTGTGTGCGTTGCTTGAATTTCCAGCATCTGCCGATTTCCTCGTGTTTGCATTACTTAAATAGTGATAGACTGGGAAACATTGGTGTACAGAAGGACTTGGCTATCCTTGATTGGTGTGAAAACAAATGTGGCAGCACAGCAAGCAGTTAGGAAAGCAAATGGATCTTGACTTTCGCCACTTGAAGTTTTGAGTATAAGTGGAAGTTTTACCAAAATTAGACAGGGCTTTGGTGAGCTCACCCTGGAGTTTTGTATGCAGTTTTAGTCCTACAAAAAGTCATGGATACAGCCCAGTCAATCACGGGTAAAGGCCTCCCCAGCATTGAGCATATCTACACGGAATGCTGTTGCAGAAAAGCAGCATCCATCATCGTGAACCCCCACCATCTAAGACATACCCTCTTCTCATTACTGCCATCAAGAAGTTGATACGAGGGCCTCAGGACTCATTACTGCCATCAAGAAGATGATACGAGGGCCTCAGGACTCATTACTGCCATCAAGAAGATGATACGAGGGCCTCAGGACTCACACCACCAGGTTCAGAAACAATTATTACACTTCAAACATCAGGCTCTTGAACCAGAGGAGATAACATCACTCATCTTCACTCGCCCCACCAGTTAACTGTTCCCAGAACCTATGGCCTCACTTTCAAGGACTCTTCATCTCATGTTCTCAATATTTATTGTTTATTTACTTATTATTATTATTCTTTATTTTTCTTTAGTGTTTGCGCAATTTGTTGTCTTTTGCACACTGGTTGTCCATCCTGTTGGGTGCGGTCATTAATTTGATTCCATTAAGCTCTTTGGATTCACTGAGTATGCCCACAAGAAAATGAGTCTCAGGGTTGTATATGGTGACATATATATATACTTTGTTAATAAACTTACTTTGAACTTTGAACATACTTGCCATAAAAGGAATGTAACAAAAGTTCAACAGACTGATTCCAGGGGAGCAGGACCATCAAATGAGTGGAGATTAGATTGAACAGAGTTTGAAAGAATAAGTGTTCTCATTGAAACTTACAGACTTTTGAAAGGGGTTGACATGCTGAATTCAGGGAGACTGCTTCCTCTGGCTGGGGAAGAATTGGAGAGGTTGAAGGTGGTCTAAAATGAGGCGTTATAGTCTCAAGATACAGGATAAAACATTTAGGACTGAAATAATGTGTTTATACTCAATGAGCCTACTGTGACACTATGGAATTCTCTTCCACAAAAGGCTGAGGGAGCCAAGTCACAGAATGTATTTAAAAAGAAGACAGCTTTCTATACACGAAAAGGCAACAAGGAGCATGGGAGTGAGTTACTGAAATCAAAGATGGGTCAAGACTGGAGTATGCTCGGGGGGCTCCCCACTCCTTCCCCAAAGAGATCTCTTATTCTTCCAAAGTCTGTTCAATCCAATCTTTACTCATCTGTTGGTCCTGCTTTCCCAGGAATCAGTCTGTTGAACCTTTGCTGCATTCCTTCTGGTCCTGTTCCTATTTCTCTTTCTTTCAAAAAGTCGCAGCATATCCATCTCTATAAAAAAAGTCAAGGATAAGTACTTCATCAGAATCCTACCATCCATCCATTCTAAACTATGATATGAATTTGAAGCACTTTACTCCAGGTCTTCACTTCCTTTGATGGGAAAATGCCAACAGGCAATGCAGACATGTATTAGAGGTTCCAGAAGACATTGTTTCCAGTCTCTTGTATATAATGTTGGAACAAAATCTTAGTAACCACAAATATGCTGATGAAACACACTGTAATGTGTGTATGGGCTGCCATATGACAGACCTCATCTGGAATCAGAAATGCTCGGCCAGGGGGACCTTTTGGGTAAAAATAACTTCTGAACATGCAGCAGGTAATGAATTCAAAGGCTCTTTAAACTGAAGTACATGTTGAGGCTCATACAACTAGGCAATAATAAAATTAATGAAATAGAAGGGGACAAGAGTGTGCCGTACACCTGCTTTGTTCCGAAGTAAAAACATACTTTTGGAAGCACTTTAGATTTAAGTGCCCTTTATCATGACCCTGGCAGAAAATATTGTTTGCCAGCATTGTTGCCCATGTAACCACAGCCACAGGTTTTCAGAGCTACACCAATCGTCTTCTTGAGAAAGCTATGAATGAGACATGCCTTATGCTTACAGAAGGGAATCAAGAAATTACCTTCTGTACCGCAGGTATGCACGGTACAGTTTTATGAACTGCACATTGTGCTCCACAAGTCTTTGTTTATCACCAGACTACAGAGAGACGTTGATAGGTTGCGGAAGTGGGCTGAGAAGTGGCAGGTGGAGTTCAACCCGGAGAAGTGCGACGTGGTACACTTTGGAAGGACAAACTCCAAGGCAGAGTACAAAGTAAATGGCAGAATACTTGGTAGTGTGGAGGAGCAGAGGGATCTGAGGGTACATGTCCACAGATCCCTGAAAGTTGCCTCTTACTGCGGTACAGAAGGTAGATAGGGTAGTTAAGAAAGTTTATGGGGTGTTAGCTCTCATAAATCGAGGGACAGAGTTTAAGAGTCGCAAGGTAATGATGCAGCTCTATAAAACTCTGGTTAGGCCACACTTGGAGTACTGTGTCCAGTTCTGGTCGCCTCACTATAGGAAGGATGTGAAAGCATTGGAAAGGGTACAGAGGAGATTTACCAGGATGCTGCCTGGTTTGGAGAGTATGCATTATTATCAGAGATTAAGGGAGCTAGGGCTTTACTCTTTGGAGAGAAGGAGGATGAGAGGAGACATGATAGAGGTATACAAGATATTAAGAGGAATAGATAGAGTGGATAGCCAGCGCCTCTTCCCCAGGGCACCACTGTTCAATACAAGAGGACATAGCTTTAAGGTAAGGGGTGGGAAGTTCAAGGGGGATATTAGAGGAAGGTTTTTTTACTCAGGGAGTGGTTGGTGCGTGGAATACACTGCCTGAGTCAGTGGTGGAGGCAGATACACTAGTGAAATTTAAGAGACTACTAGACAAGTATATGGAGGAATCTAAGGTGGCGGGTTATATGGGAGGCAGGGTTTGAGGGTCGGCACAACAATGTGGGCTGAAGGGCCTGTACTGCGCTGTACTATTCTATGTTCTATGTTCAAGCACACCACATCAAGTCAAAGCCAAGTCCTTTGTTTGTTCTGTTAGGCTGGAGAAGTGCTCACTATGCCAGCAACGTGCCTACCCAAGTGGTGCCATATTTTGCTCACAGCATGACCCTGACATGATATGGTGTTGTTAACAGTTCATTCTACCAAGTTCATTAAGTAATACAGCACATAGAAAGGCTTTTCAGTCCCTCTTGTACACCCTAAGACACTCATCTACACTAATCCTATTTTCCATATCCCTCCAAACCATTCCAATAGCGGCCAGTGCGTGAGTGGGCCAGTGAAGGAGTGGAGCTTTGAGGCTTTGATCCGAGAGGCTTCAACAAGAAGAGGTGGAGGACAAGCTTGCTCCCAGTTAGTTTTTACAATGCCTCCTGAGACGGTGATGTGCCTCTCATGTGAGATGTGGCAGTCTTGGGGGAACTCCCCTCTCCCGCAGAGTCACATCTGCCAGAAGTGCATATGGGTGGGCAATCTGGAAGACCGTGTAAGGAATCTGGAGCAGCAGCTGGATGACCTTCGACTCATAAGGGAGAACGAGGCAGTCATAGATGAGAACTACAGGGAGGTAGTCACACCTAGGCTGTCGGAAGCAGGTCATTGGGTGACAGTCAGAGGGGAGAAAGTGAAGGTGAGCAGACAGGTAGTGCAGAGCACCCCTGTAGCCATTCCCCTGAATAATAAGTTTACCGTCCTGGATACTGTCGGCGGGGACGACCGACCAGGTGTGAGCCACGGTGGCAGGGCCTCCAGCACTGAGTCTGACCCTGTGGTGCAGAAGGGTGGGATGGAGAAGAGGAGAGCTGTCATCATTGGAGACTCTATAGTCAGGGGAGCAGACAGGAGATTTTGTGGACGTGAGAAGGATACCCGCATGGTTTGTTGCCTCCTGGGTGCCAGTGTCTGGGATGTCTCTGACGGGGTGCACAACATCCTGGTACGAGAGGGAAAACAACCAGAAGTCGTGATACATGTTGGGACCAACGACATAGGCAGGAAGAGGGATGAGGTCCTGAAGTGTGAGTTTCGGGAACTAGGCAGAAGGCTGAATAACAGGACCTCAAGGGTGGCATTCTCAGGATTGCTGCCAGTGCTACGTGACAGTCATGGTAAGAATTGGAGGAGATGTCACTTGAATGCGTGGCTGAGGAGTTGGGGCAGGGAGAAGGGTTTTAGATTTTTAGAAGATTGGGATCTCTTCTGGGGAAGGTAGGACCTGTACAGATTGGATGGGTTGCACCTGAACTCGAGGGGGAACAATATCCTTGCAGGTAGGTTTGCTAGCATGGTTCGGGAGGGTTTAAACTAATTTTCGAGGGGGATGGGACCCAGAGCGATGGAGCAGTGAAAGAAGTGCATGGAGTAAAGCCAGATCTAACGTACACAGAGGCTTTGAGGAAAGAGAAGCAGAATAAACGGTGTAAAGACAGTAAGGTAGAAGGGCTGAAATGTGTGTCCCTCAATGCAAGAAGCATCAGGAACAAAGGTGATGAACTGAGAGCTTGGATACATACATGGAATTATGATGTAGTGGCCATTACAGAGATTTGGCTGGCACCCGGGCAGGAATGGATTCTCAATATTCCTGGATTTCAGTGCTTTAAAAGAGATAGAGAGGGCAGAAAAAGGGAAGGAGGGGTGGCATTACTGGTCAGGGATATTATTACAGCTACAGAAAGGGTGGGTAATGTAGCAGGATCCTCTTTTGAGTCAATATGGGTGGAAGTCAGGAACAGGAAGGGAGCAGTTACTCTATTGGGGGTATTCTATAGGCCCCTTGGTAGCAGCAGAGATACAGAGGAGCAGACTGGGAGGCAGATTTTGGAAAGGTGCAAAAATAACACGGTTGTTATCATGGGTGACTTTAATTTCCCTAATATTGATTGGCACCTGATTAGTTCCAAGGGTTTAGATGGGGCAGAGTTTGTTAAGTGTGTCCAGGACGGATTCCTGTCACAGTATGTGGACAGGCCGACCAGGGGAAAAGCCATACTAGATCTAGTACTAGGTAATGAACCAGGTCAGGTCACAGATCTCTCAGTGGGTGAGCATCTGGGGGACAGTGACCACCGCTCCCTGGCCTTTAGCATTATCATGGAAAAGGACAGAATCAGAGAGGACAGGAAAATTTTTAATTGGGGAAAGGCAAATTATGAGGCTATAAGGTTAGAACTTGCGGGTGTGAATTGGGATGATGTTTTTGCAGGGAAATGTACTATGGACATGTGGTCGATGTTTGGAGATCTCTTGCGGGATGTTAGGAATAAATTTGTCCTGGTGAGGAAGATAAAGAATGGTAGGGTGAAGGAACCATGGGTGACAAGTGAGGTGGAAAATCTAGTCAGGTGGAAGAAGGCAGCATACATTAGGTTTAGGAAGCAAGGATCAGATGGGTCTATTGAGGAATATAGGTAAGCAAGAAAGAAGCTTAAGAAGGGGCTGAGAAGAGCAAGAAGGGGGCATGAGAAGGCCTTGGCGAGTAGGGTAAAGGAAAACCCCAAAGCATTCTTCAATTATGTGAAGAAAAAAAGGATGACAGGAGTGAAGGTAGGACCGATTAGAGATAAAGGTAGGAAGGTGTGCCTGGACGCTGTGGAAGTGAGCGAGGTCCTCAATGAATACTTCTCTTCGGTATTCACCAATGAGACGGAACTTGATGATGGTGAGGACAATACAAGTGAGGTTGATGTTCTGGAGCATGTTGATATTAAGGGAGAGGAGGTGTTGGAGTTGTTAAAATACATTAGGACAGATAAGTCCCCGGGGCCTGACGGAATATTCCCCAGGCTGCTCCACGAGGCGAGAGAAGAGAATGTTGAGCCTATGGCTAGGATCTTTATGTCCTCGTTGTCCATGGAAATGGTACCGGAGGATTGGAGGGAGGCGAATGTTGTCCCCTTGTTCAAAAAAGGTAGTAGGGATTGTCCAGGTAATTATAGACCAGTGAGCTTACGTCTGTGGTGGGAAAGCTGTTGGAAAAGATTCTTAGAGATAGGATCTATAGGCATGTAGAGAATCATGGTCTGATCAGAGACTGTCAGCATGGCTTTGTGAAGGGCAGATCGTGTCTAACAAGCCTGATAGAGTTCTTTGAGGAGGTGACCAGGCATATAGATGAGGGCAGTGCAGTGGATGTGATCTATATGGATTTTAGTAAGACATTTGACAAGGTTCCACACGGTAGGCTTATTCAGAAAGTTAGAAGGCATGGGATCTAGGGAAGTTTGGCCAGGTGGATTCAGAATTGGCTTGCCTGCAGAAGGCAGAGTGTGGTGGTGGAGGGAGTACATTCAGATTGGAGGATCGGTTCTGGGACCTCTACTTTTCGTGATTTTTTTTAACGACCTGAATGTGGGGGTAGAAGGGTGGGTTGGCAAGTTTGCAGACGACACAAAGGTTGGTGGTGTTGTAGATAGTGTAGAGGATTGTCAAAGATTGCAGAGAGACATTGATAGGATGCAGAAGTGGGCTGAGAAGTGGCAGATGGAGTTCAACCCGGAGAAGTGTGAAGTGGTACACTTTGGAAGGACAAACTCCAAGGCAGAGTACAAAGTAAATGGCAGGATAGTTGGCAGTGTGGAGGAGCAGAAGGATCTCGGGGTACATGTCCACAGATTCCCTGAAAGTTGCCTCACAGGTGGATAGGGTAGTTAAGAAAGCTTATGGGGTGTTAGCCTTCATAAATCGAGGGATAGAGTTTAAGAGTCGCGATGTAATGATGCAGCTCTATAAAACTCTGGTTAGGCCACACTTGGGAGTACTGTGTCCAGTTCTGGTCACCTCACTATAGGAAGGATGTGGAAGCATTGGAAAGGGTACAGAGGAGATTCACCAGGATGCTGCCTGGTTTAGAAAGTATGCATTATTATCAGAGATTAAGGGAGCTAGGGCTTTACTCTTTGGAGAGAAGGAGGATGACAGGAGACATGATAGAGGTGTACAAGATATTAAGAGAAATGGATAGAGTGGATAGCCAGCGCTTCTTCCCCAGGGCACCACTGCTCAATACAAGAGGACATAGCTTTAAGGTAAGGGGTGGGAAGTTCAAGGGGGATATTAGAGGAAGGTTTTTTACTCAGAGAGTGGTTGGTGCGTGGAATGCAATGCCTGAGTCAGTGGTGGAGGCAGTTACACTAGTGAAGTTTAAGAGACTACTAGACAGGTATATGGAGGAATTTAAGATGGGGTGTTATATGGGAGGCAGGGTTTAAGGGTCGACACAACATTGTGGGCCGAAGGGCCTGTACTGTGCTGTACTATTCTATGTTCTATGTTCTATACATGTGCCTATCTCAAATATCTTTTAAACAGTGCAATGGTATCATCTGGCAGCCTGTTCCATATACCCACCATCCTCTGTGTGAAACGCTTACCCTTCAGCATTAACTTAAATCTTTCCCCTCCTATCTTAAACCTGTGTCACTAGTTTTAGTCTCCTCTACTCTGGGAAAATGACTGTGACTATCGCTACCATGCCCATGTCCCTCATAATTTTATAAACCTACCTAAGGTCCCCAACATCATCCCACACACCAGCCTGTCCAATCTCTCCCTTCAGATCCCTTCATTCGAGACAAAATTCTTGTGAATCGCTTCTACACTCTTTCTAGTATTACCACAGACTTCTCTAGTCTGATGACCCGAACCATGCACAATTATCCCACTATGGTCTAACCAGTTGCAACATAACATTTGTGCCTGATGTATGAAGCAAATATGCTGTAACACCCTATCCACCTGTGTTGCTACTTTAAGGGAACTATGGACTTGAACCCCAAATGACCCTCTGTTCTCATGGTTACTTTGTACCCTAAGATCACCTCAATGTTGTCAGAATTAAATTCTATCAGCCAACTATGGTCCAATTTTTTTGTCTGAGCTCTATCCTTCTGTAGTTTTATACAACCTTCCTTGCTATCCACACCAATTTTGATGTTATCCATAAACTTACAATTCATACCCTCATTCCTACTGAAGGAGTGAGTGAGAGTAAATAGTTAATGGTCAGGTAATAACATTTCCAGTTCGATCCTGTTTTTTAGCTGATGCATCCAGTGCACTGGATGACCTATGTGAAACATTGTCAAAAGCCTCACTGAGGCTACTCTGGAATACATCAAATGCCCCTTGAAACAACTTACCCCTACCCCGTGCCCTTTAGATTTCAATACCCCCGCATTGGAAGAGTTTTCCTATTACCAACCCTATCGAGTGCCTCGTGATTTTGTATTTTCATCAAGTCAACTCCAACATCATCACCCAACCAATGACCTCAACACCACTGCCAATGCTATTCAGTGCACAGAAACACCAACACTGTTAGGCTTATTTGCCAAGCTAAGCACCATCTTCACTTGTAATTGCATCTATTTTCCATCAATGTGTTTGAATTTAAATCCTGAACAGAAGTTCATCCCATTACTACCAATCTGTCTAAAGGTAATTAGGGATGCACAAAAACTTACGGCCTTGCTGGCAATGCCAGAATCCTTAAAAATTAATTAAAATTTTTTGTTAACTATTAAAATGATGCAGATTTTTCAGATAGATTCCTACAAGTGTTAGTCTGGCACAAAAATAGTACAGGATAAACTCTGTAGATGCTTTCAAGTTTTTTTTTTACAAAAATAATTGAATGTATTTCTCCACTTAATGTGGACAGCACGACCAACCTTCAGACTTTAAGTACCTGCTTTTTTACTTAATGTCAATTTTCCCCATTCTGACATACCCTTGTGTTAAACAATTTCTTTATGTACTCGTTATTGACTATGGGCATGGATGTCTAGTTTTCAAACTTCGTGAATCCATTGTTAAACTTGAAGACATCTCTGCCAGTCAGAGCTCTCCACTGTAAGTGTTGGAATATCTTATTCTGTACAATGGTAACATACTAACACCAGTGGGATAGGCAACACTCCAGAAGAAATTGGCCCCTGATTGCTTTTTTTAAATCCAAGTTGTTGCTTCTCCTTACTTGCATAATTACTGGCAACATACAGTTTTTTCACACCAAGGACTGACTGGCAAGTACATGGCCAGATGAGGCTCCAATATCCACTCCCTCTCTGCTGGGAAGAGCACAGACTGAAGCTAAGCACAATCCAAAAAAAAACATTGACCATTAGCCTGAGAAACAAGCTAAAGGTGCAGTACCATAGCCACAAGATGCAATAAACTGCCCTGTTATGTGCAGAAGCTGAATTAACGAAAAGGCAGCAGTCCACAAGGTAGGTAGGGGAAAAATCAAGAGAAGATATAGATCTGAACAAAGGTTACAAAGGAAATCCATATAATTGCCAACAAAAAAGCAAACTAATACTCAACACCCAATTCAAGCATTCACATCAAAAGAGTGACTTACCAGATCGATGAGCCATCTTCACACAGGCTTCAATCTTTTTATGCTCTTCGAAGCAGAGTCCCGTGACACGGCGTGGTAACATCCCTCCATCTGATCGTATGAACTGACTAAGCAGCAGCACATCCTAGTCAGAATCAACAAGAGAAGCCAGCTGACTGCTAACTGGATGCATTACAGGGACTCAGTGAACAGGTCAATCTGTTTCACCATCTGATCTACAACTTAACTGGCATTGTTACATTTGCACTTAATACAATTTGCTTTAAGAAATCTATACGTCTTAATTTGGGCCATTTTCATTATGTATTTTACAGCTGTTTGGAGAAAACATTTCTTCCACAGGATGTGAATACCGTAAATTCCGGTGTATAAGCCAAGAATTTGGCCCTTAATTTTGGTCCTAAAATTAGAGGATCGGCTTATACAGAGGGTGCCAACTTTAGAAAAACGAAAACACGGAAGACAGGTCGTATTTATTGGCTGTTTTTGAGTCAAATACAAAAGAAAATACAAACACTTATAAAATCTACACAAAAGAAAAGATCTACAAAACACATTCTGTTTCTCAATTTACTTGTACACACTGTTGCCTTCAAACGTTCAGAGCTTGAACCTCTCACACTCTTTATTATCTGACTCTCTGAAAATCACGTCCCATTCTTCGGCAGTCACCATATCATTGTAAGGATTGTCAATTTCTGCTTCGACATCATCATTTGCAGCTTTACTGGCTGCCAAATCTCCATCATCTTCTTCCCAAAGCAAATGATCTTCAGTGCCATCCAAAGCATTGCTGATGCTGCACTTCTTGAAGGCCTTCACAATGCACCTGCCCTTCATTTCCTCCCACGATTGCACTACCCTCTCGCAAACTGTAGCTAGAGATGCGGCCCTCATATCTCCCGCTGGAGTAAATGACTGATTTCCAGATATCATTCATTCGTTCCGCTGTCGACGCATGAATTCTTTGAATGGTTTGTTTAAACTCACATCTAGTGGCTGGAGCGCGGACGTCAAACCACCGGGGATGACTGCAATGTCCGTATTTTCAGCTTTTAATGCTGCTTTTGTCTCACCTGACAAGTGCACTTTGAACATGTCCCAGACAAGTAGCAACTTTTCCTTCCCGAAACCTTCGGGACGTCGACGCCACACCTCTTTAATCCACTTCAAGCAACCCGCTTCATCCATCCACCGCATTCTTGAATGTAAACAACAACAACCCGTAGAAATTTTTCTTTCTTTGGGAATGTTTTCCTCTTAAAAATCACCATCGGTGGTAGTCTGGTCACGTCAGCCATACATGTTAACACAACACTAAAATGTTGCTTCTTATGTCCAGTTGTTTTGACAAGGACTGTTTTCTCCCCCTTCTGATTGACAGTGTGGTTGCCAGCAAAATCAAACATTGGCGTCTCGTCCATGTTACCAATCAGTGAGAGCGGGTAAGAATGTGCCTTTCGATGCTAGATTACAAACGATTGGCAGGTCGTAATCTTATTCTCAAGGTCACTCAGCAACTTCTGAGCAATCTTTGTTTTTTTGGCTCAACACCAGATCACATCTATTCATAAGCTGGGTGCACCAACTTCGCGTAGCTTTGAAATTTTCGCTGACCTCACAGTGTTTTTCACTTCAACGCCTGAACTCGAATCATTTCTCTGGTAACAATGTACCCAGACAATCGCTGGTGATTCACCCACTCTAAAACTTTTTCTTCCAGTTCTGGCCACTGGCATGTTTTCCCATGGTTTGCACATTTTGCCTTTGGCATTTCCCTCAGCGTGTCCTCTGCCTTTCTCCACTCTCTCACTTGTTTCTCGTTTACACTAAACTTCTTAGCAGCTGCAGAATTATTCCTTCCTTTATCAAAATCAACAACCTTCAGCTTGAAGCCAGCATCATATCGCATTCGTTTTAACCTTTTGTACATGGTGGTCGCAAACTCAATACTGAGTACCCGTACTGATCCTGCCACCCTGTGTTATGTTTTAATGAGATTACCATGGGCGCTAAATGATCTTGGGGGGGGGGGGGGGTTACATTTCAGAGGATTCTTTACCATTGGGAACCTAATCCAAAACTTCCCTCCCTGATTTATTTATTAAGAATTCACTTATAACACTCTACAATGTGCAGGCCTATTTTCTTAACAGGTACTGGTTCACAAAATTTCCGGGTTCCGGATCCGGCAAAGCTGAGTACCAGCATGTGAGATCTTGTGATCTTTTCTGGTTAAATCAAAAAGCTCTACAAAAGGGGTTGGCTTATACAATGGCAACATGAAAAAGTCGCTTCTTCTAACCTTGAAAATGGGGGGGGGGATGGTCAGCTTATACACCGGAATTTACGGTGCTTCCCGACATGTCTCCGGAGTTTTAAGATCTTTTTAAACTTCATTTCTTACATCCAAGGGAGTAAAAATCTTTATGTTGCATCTCTGTCGCAATGTACAAGCGATAAAGTGGAGATATGTGGGAGGATATTGCCCAAACACTAAGCTTGTATACTTAATTGTATTGTATACATGTATGTACAGTCAGATACACAATCAGATCAATGTACACTCAGATATGCAATCAGATCAATGTGTATTGATAAATCTGATGGCCTGGTGTCCTGGAGCCTATTGGTCCTGGCCTGGATACTGCAATATTGTGTGTCTGACAGTAGTAGCTAAAATAGTTTGTGGTTGGATTGGCTGCAGTCCCTGATGATCTTCTGAGCACTTTTTACGCACCTGCTGCTGTAAAATGTCCTGAATAGAGGAAAGTTCACATCCGTAGATGCACTGGGCTGTCTGCACCACTCTCTGAAGTGCCCTGTGATTGAGAGTAGTACAGTTCCCCTACCAGGCAGTGACATAGCCAGTCAAGATACTCTTGAAGAAAGTCCTGAGAATTTGGGGACTCGTGCCGAACTTCTTCAGCCATCTGAGGTGGGAGAGGCACTGTTGTGCTTTTTTCACCACATAGCCACTATGTACAGTCCAGGTGAGGTCCTCGGTGATATGTTTACTGAGGAACTGGAAACTACTGGCCCTCTCAACTACAGTCCCACTGATATCCATAGGGGCTAGCCTGTCTCCGTTCCTCCCGTAATCCATGATCAACTCCTTTGTTTTTTTGACATTGAGGGAGAAGATGTTTTTTTTTGCACTACTGTCAGGGCATTGAATTCTCCTCTGTAGGCTGTCTCATCATTGCTGGAAATGGCCCATAAATGTCGTGTCATCTGCAAATTTGATCAGCAGAATGATGCTGAACACGACAACACAGTCATGGGTGTATGGGGAGTAGAGGCGGGCGCTCAGGACACAGAACTGGGGAGCTCCTGTGTAGAGGGGCAGAGGGGCAGAGGTAAGGGAACCCAATCTTACCATCTGCCAGCGATCTGACAGGAAGTCCTGGATCCAGCTGAGCTTCTTGTTGAGCCTGGGGGGAATTAAGATGCTAAATGTTGAACTGTAATCCAAGAACAGCATTCTCACATAAGCATCCTTCTTCTCCAGATGTGTAAGGACAGTGTGTACAGCTGTGGCTATTACGTCATCTGTCGATTGGTTGAGTCGGTAGGTGAATTGTAGGGATCCAGTGTGGGTGGTAGCGTGCTGCAGATGTATTCTTTGACCAACCTCTCAAAGCATTTGAGGTGAGTGTGACAGGATGCCAGTCGTTCAGACAAGTTACCCTTGACCTTTTTAGGTACAGGGACAATGGTAGATGATTTGGAGCAGGAGGGCACTCTAGACTGGGAGAGGGAGAGATTAAAAATGTCTGTAAACACACCTGTCAGTTGTACCATGCACATCCTGAGTACTCACCCTGGGATGCCATCCGGCCCCACTGCCATGTGGCTGCAACCGGTGCATCAATCGTGAGTTGGAAAGCTACAAGAAAGGAAGTGGCGCACAGGTCCGGGAGCAAAGTTTAAAAAGGGAAAGCTTCACGGGAGCTCGGCTATAACCGGAGCACCAATCGTGAGTTGCAGAGCAGGGAAGGTTCAGCTATAAAAGGGAGACACTGTCTAGCGGAGCAGTCATCAACGGAGTGGTCTGTGGCAGAGTGGTAGGGCTTTGGCTCATTCAGGCTTCGGCGAGGTAAGTGTATAAGTGGACTTTGTTTTTTCCTTGCACTTTTTGAGGAATAGAGAGCATGCCTGCAGGGTTAGTACTTTGCCCTGGGTGTCAGATGTGGGAATTATGGGATTCTTCAAGTCTCCCAGATGGCCACATCTGCACCAGGTGCACCAAGATGCAGCTTCTGAGAGACCGTGTTAGAGATCTGGAGCTGCGGCTTGATGACCTACAGCTTATTAGGGAAAGCAAGCAGTAGATAGATAGGAGCTACAAGGAGTTAGTCACCCTGAGGCTACAGGAGTTAGATAAGTGGGTGACTGTCAGGGAAGGAAAGGGAAGAGCTCAGATAGTAGAGAGCACCCCTGTGGCCATCCCCCTCAGTAATCATTACCTTGTTTTGGGTGCTGCTGAGGGGGTGGGGGGGTGACCTGACAGAGGACAACCACAGCGATCAGGTCTCTGGCATTGAGCCTGGTTCTGTGGTACAGAGAGGAGAGAAGATGATGAGGAATGTGGTAGTTATAGGGGATTTCACAGTGAGGGGAACAGACAGGAGGTACTGTCAGCCTCATAGAGATACCCACATGGTGTGTTGCCTCCCAGGTGCCAGGGTACGGGATGTCTCGGATCAGGTGCAGAGTATTCTGAAGGGAGAGGGTGAACAGGCAGAAGTCTTGGTACACATTGGTACCAATGACATAGGTAGAAAAAGGGAGGAGGTCCTGAAGAGAGAATTCGGGGAGTTGGGTAGGAAGCTGAACAGCAGGACCTCCAGGGTAGTAATCTCAGGATTGCTGCCTGTGCTACGTGCTAACGAGCACAAGAATAGCACCATCAGGCATATTAATGCATGGCTGAGAGACTGGTGTAGGGGACAGGGCTTCGGGTTCCTGAATCACTGGGGCCTCTGCTGGGGGACGTACGACCTGTACAGAAAGGACAATTTACATCTGAACCCAAAGGGGTCCAATATCCTGGCAAGCAGGTCTAATAGCGCTGCTGGGGAGGGTTTAAACTAATTTGGCAGGGGGATGGGAACTGAAGTGATCGGGCTAAGGAAAGGGAAAACAGAAATAAATCAAAGATAGTGTGCAACAGAGATGATAGAAAGGACAGGCAGGAGGCATAATCCCAGCCAGTGGGATGAGATATGAGCAATAGAAGCGTGGTTCAGTTAAAACAGAAAGCAACAAGTACTGGACTGAAAGTGTGAAATTTGAATGCACACAGCAGAAGAAATAAAATGGATAATCTTGAAATTCAGGTACAGACTGGCAATATGACGTTGTGGACATCTCTGAAACTTGGCTAAAGGATGACTGCCATTGGGAGCTGAACATCCAAGGATATACGGTGTTTTGGAAAGATAGGTTAGTGGGCAGAGGGAGTGGTGTGGCTCTGTGTATAAGAAATAATATTAAATCATTAGAAAGAGATGACATAGGATCGGAAGGTGTAGAGTCTCTATGGGTTGAGTTATGAAATGGCAAGGGTAAAAGGATCCTAATGGCAGTTATATACAGGCCCCCAAGCAGCAGCCGGGATGTGGATTACAAATTACAGCAGGAGATAGAAAAAGCATGTCAGAAGGGCAATGTCATGATAATCACTGGGGATTTTAACATGAAAGTGGATTGGGAAAACCAGGCCAATACTGGACCTCGAGAGAGAATTTGTAGAATGTCTAAGGGATGGCTTTTTAGAACAGCTTGTTGTTAAGCCCACTAGGAGATCAGCTGTGCTGGATTGGGTATTGTGCAACGATCCGGAGGTGATAAGAGAGCTTAAGGTTAAGGAACCCTTGGGGAGCAGTGATCACAATATGATAGAATTCACTTTGAAACTTGAGAATGGAGAAACTAAATTCCAATGTGTCCGTATTTCAGTGGAATAAAGGAAATTCCAATGGCATGAGAGGGGAACTGGCCAAGGTTGACTGGAAAGGGACACTAGCAAGAAGGGCATTTTGTGCTACCTTATTTTGATTTATAAGTATCCTTATCAATTATGTATTTGTGTATATGAAATTTAATAAAAATATTGGAAAAAGAAAGAAAATATGAGGGAAGTGTAAGATAGACATATTCGAAATAAGAAGAAATGTTTGAATGGAAGTAGGACACTACCATGGCTGACAAATGAAGTCAGAGCCAAAGTAAAAGCAAAAGAGAGGGCATACAAGGAAGCCAAAATTAGTGGGAGGATAGAGGATTGGGAAGCTTTTAAAATCTTTCAGAAGGAAACTAAGAAGGCCTTTAGGAAGGAAACGATGAATTATGAAAGGAAGCTGGCGACCAATATCAAAGAAGATACTAAAAGCGTTTTTAAGTATGTAAAGGGTAAAAGAGAGTTGAGGGTAGATAAAGGACCAATAGAAAATGACGTTGGAGATATTGTAATGAGAGACGCAGAGATGGCAGAGGAACTGAATGTGTACTTTGCATCAGTCTTCACAGTGAAAGACATCTACAGTATACCAGACATTCAAGAGTGTCAGGGAAGTGAAGTATGTGCAGTGAAAATTATGACTGAGAAGGTGCTCAGGAAGCTTAATGGCCTGAGGGTAGATAAATCTCCTGGACCTGATGGAATGCACCCTCGGGTTCTGAAGGAAGTACTAGAGAGATTGAGGTGGCATTAACAATGATCTTTCAGGAATCAATAGATTCTGACATTATGCCAGATGACTGGAAAAGTGCACATGTTACTCCGCTATTTAAGAAGGGTGGGAGGCAGCAGAAAGGAAACTATAGACCTGTTAGCCTGACATCAGTGGTTGGAAAGTTGTTGGAATCGATTGTTAGGCTTGAGACTACGGAATACATGAAGGCACATGACAAGATAGGCCAAAGCCAGCATGGTTTCTTGAAAGGAAAATCCTGCCTGACTAACCTACTTTTGAGGAAATTACAAGCAGGATAGATAAAGGAGATGCAGTGGATGTGGTGTACTTGGATTTTCAGAAGGCCTTTGACAAGGTGCCGCACAGGAGGCTGCTTAGCAAGATAACAGCCCATAGAATTAAGGGAAGTTACTAGCATGGGTGGAGCATGGTTGATCGGCAAAAAACAGAGAGTGGGAATAAAGGGATCCTATTCTGGCTGGCTGCCAGTTACCAGTGAAGTTCCACTGGGGTTGGTGTTCAGACCGCTGCTTTTTACGATGTATGTCAATGATTTAGACTATGGGATTAATGGATAAGTGGCTAAATTTGCCGATGATACAAAGATAGATGGAGGAGCGAGTAGAGTTGAGGAAACAGAGAGCCTGCAGAGAGGCTTAGATAGTGTAGAGAAATGGGCAAAGAAGTGGCAAATTAAATACAATGTTAGAAAGTGTATGGTCATGCACTTTGGTGGAAGAAATAAACGGGAAGACTATTCAAAATGCAGAGATGCAAAGGGTCTTGGGAGTCCTTGTGCAGGATACCCTAAAGGTTAACCTCCAGGTTGAGTCAGTGGTGAAGAAGGCCAATGCAATATTGGCATTCATTTCTTGAGGTATAAAATATAAGAGCAGGGATGTGATGTTGAGGCTCTACAAGGCACTCGTGAGACCACACTTGGAGTATTGTGTGCAGTTTTGGGCTCCTTATTTTAAGAAGGATATACCGACACTGGAGAGGGTTCAGCGAAGATTCACGAGAACGATTCCAGGAATGAAAGGGTTACTGTATGAGGAACGTCTGGCAGCTCTTGGGCTGTATTCCCTGGAGTTCAGGAGAATGAGGGGGGAATCTCATAGAAACATTCTGAATGTTAAAAGGCCAGAACAGATTAGATATGGCAAAGTTATTTCCCATGGGAGGAGAGTCTAGCACAAGAGGGCACCAATTCAGGATTGAAGGACGTCCATTTAGAACAGAGATACAGAGAAATTACTTTAGTCAGAGGGTGGTAAATCTATGGAACTTATTGCCATGAGTGGCTGTAGAGGCCAAGTCATTGGGTGCATTAAAGGCAGAGATAGATAGGTTCTTGATTAGCCAGGGCATCAAAAGGGTATGGGGAGAAGGCAGGGGAGTTGGGATGACTGGAAGAATTGGATCAGCCATGATTGAATGGCGGAGCAGACTTGATAGGCAGAATGGTCTACTTTAGCTCCTATATCTTATGGTCTTAAATTTGAATTACAGAATGAAAAAACCCTAAAGGATGATAAACATTCAGTCTATTGTGCTTTTGGTGATTTTTTAAGAAAGGTGTCTCACTCATTACCTCACTCTGCCACAAAGAGTCATACAGCACAGAAAGAGACTCCTCAATCCACCATATCCACACTGACCACTGCATCCATCTATACTGACCTTATCTCCCCACATTAAATCCATGGCTTTTTAACACCTCAATAATTCATGTGCTTGTCTAGATGGTCTACACTTCAAACTTCAAAAACCTACCAAAAGATGTCAATCATTGAATCGTATACTACAGAAACAGGCTCATGAATTGAATTGAACTGACTTTATTTCTTACATCCTTCACATACATGAGGAGTAAAAAAATCTTCACATCTCTATCTAAATGTGCAATTTACAGTAACCTGTAACAAATAGTATGTACAACAGGACAGTCAACATAGCACAGAAATACAGTTGTATCAGCCTGATGGCCTGGTGGAAGAAGCTGTTCCAGAGCCTGCTGATCCTGGTTTTTATGCTGCGGTACCATTTCCCAGATGGCGGCAGTTGGAACAGTTTGTGGTTGGGGTGACTCGGGTCCCCAAAGATCCTTCGGGCCTCTTTTATTCACCTGTCTCTGTAAGTGTTCTGAATAGTGGGAAGTTCACATCTACAGATGCGCCGGGCTGCTGCCCCATTCTCTGCAGAGTCCTGTGATTGTGGGATACCAGGCAGTGATGCAGCCAGTCAAGGTGCACTCAATTGTGCCCCTGTAGAAAGTCCATAGGACTTGGGGGCCCATACCAAATTTCTTCAACCATCTGGGGTGAAAGAAGCGCTGCTGTGCTTTTTTCACCACACAGCCGGTATGTACAGACCACATGAAATCCTCGGTGATGTGTATGTCAAAGAACTTAAAGCCGTTCACCCTCTCAACCCCAGGTTCATTGATGTCGATAAAAATCAGCCTGTCACCATTCCTCCTGTCATCCACAACCAGTTCCTTTGTTTTGTGACATTGAGGGAGAGGTTGTTTTCTTGACACTACCGTGTCAGGGTGATGACTTCTTCTCTGTAGGTTGCCTTGTTATTATCTGAGATAAGGCCAATCAGTGTAGTACCATCAGCAAATTTAATTAACAGATTGGAGCTATGGGTGGAGACAGTCATGGGTATACAGCCAGTAAAGGAGAGGGCTTAAGGCACAGCCCTGATGGGCACCTATGTCGAGGGTCAGAGGGACAGAGATGAGGGAGTCCACTTTTACTGCCTGCCAGCAATTTGACAGGAAGTCCAGGATCCAGCTGCACAAGGCAGGGTGAAGGCCGAGGTATCTGAGCTTCTTGTCAAGCATGGACAGAATTATGGTGCTGAATGCTGAACTGTAGTCAAAGAACAGCATTCTCACATAAGTATCCTTCTTCTCCAGATGTGTAACGACAATGTGTAGAGCTGTGGCTATTGCATCATCTGTTGATCGGTTGTGTCAGTAGGCAAATTGTAAGGAGCCAATGTGGGTGGTAGCATGTTGCAGATGTAGTCCTTGATCAGCCTCTCAAAGCATCTGTTTATTATTGAGGTGAGTACGACAGGACACCAGTTGTTCAGACATGTTACCTTGGTCTTTTTGGGTACAGGGAAAATGGTGGATGTTTTGAAGCAGGAGGGCACACTACACTGGGAGAGGGAGAGATTAAAAATATCTGTAAATACAACTGCCAGTTGTGCCATACACATCCTGAATACTCATCCTGGGATGCCATCCAATCCCGCAGCCCTGCGACTCCCAACTCGTTGTTAACAACTGCGTACTTCAGCCTCAGAGTTGACCAAGGTGCAGGTCGCTTCAGCAGCTCTCCCTGGGGGCTCAGTGTTGGCGATATCAAACTGAGCGTAAAAAAGATTTAGCTCATCTGGGACAGAGGAAGCGATGTTGCTAGCACTACTGCGCTTAGCTTTGAAGTCTGCAATGGTCTGCAGACCTTGCCATAAGCTGCGTGTATTGTTGGTAGAGAGTTGTCCCTGTATTGGGCTCTTCGATAAACCAGACCATCCAAGATGTCCCATTCAACTTGCCCCATTTGCCAACATTTGGTCTATAAGCTTTTAAACCTTTTAAATCCATGTACCTACCTGCTCGACTGTCTTTTAGAAGTTCTTATTGTGCTAGTATTCAACTACCTCCTCTGGCAGCTGATTCCACTTAGATACCACCTTTTGTGTAAATGAGTTGCTCTTCAAGTTCCCAATAAATCCACCCCCCCCCCCACATTAAACCTATGCCCTCTAGTTCTTGAATTCCCAACCCTGGGAAAAAGTGTCTGCATTCACTTTATCTATGCCCTCATGATTTTATACTTGACCTCTCAGTCTCCTGTGCTCTAATGAATAAAGTCCTAGCCTGCCCAATCTTTTCCTATAATACAGTCCCTCAAGTCCTGGCAGCATCACTGTAAAAGAATTTTCAAAAAATTCTTCGTAACTCTTCTGCTTTTCATTGAATTAGTATCCTCAGATTCCTGACATCAAATCAGTGAAAATGGCTGCTCCATCAACTCCTTGCTCCATTTTCCTTTAACCTTCTTTTCCCCAAGGATAAATAGATCCATCTGAGAGATTTCATCTCCTAAGTTACAGAGAAAGGTTGAACAAGTTAGGTCTTTATTCTTTGGAGCATAGAAGGTTGAGGGGGGACTTGATAGAGGTGTTTAAAATTATGAGGGGGATAGATAGAGTTGATGTGGATAGGCTTTTTCCACTGAGAGTGGGGGAGATTCAAACAAGAGGACATGAGTTGAGAGTTAAAGGGCAAAGGTTTAGGGGTAACATAAGGGGAAACTTCTTTACTCAGAGAGTGGTAGCTGTGTGGAATGAGGCAGGTTCGATGTCATTTAAAGTTAAATTGGATAGATATACGGACAGGAAAGGAATGGAGGGTTATGGGCTAAGTGCAGGTCAGTGGGACTAGGTGAGAGTAAGAGTTCACCACGGACTAGAAGGGCCAAGATGGCCTGTTTCCGTGCTGTAATTGTTATATGGTTATATTCAGCTTCTCTACTAATATTTGTTCAGGGAAAATTGGATTTCTTTTTACATAGATTTAATTAAAAGAGAAACTTCCTCCCTTTTCACAAGAAAATATTCCCATGGGATCTTTAGTATCCACCTTTATTATGAGATGGATGGCAATCCACATAAAGTACTCAATAGAGGCCATGCACAACTTCAAGCCACAGTTTGACATACCAGCAGTGAGGTTCAAATTTCTCCTAGATGAGTGCTAGTTATAATAGAGCCAGCTGATCATTACTTCAAAATTTGGATGACAGAACCAGACATCAATTAGAATAGTAATGCAAAGAATCAGCTACATTTCCCAAACAAGATCTCCACAATGCATACTTCCACTGAAATACAAGAAAAAGTTAAGAAAGTAGCCAAGCAACACACACAAGATGCTGGAGGAACTCAGCAATCCAGGCAGCATCTATGGAAAAAAAAGCACAGTTGACGTTTCAGGCTGAAACTCTTCAGCAGGACTGGAGAAAAAAAAGCTGAGGAGTACATTTGAAAGTTGGGGGAGGGGAGAGAAACACCAGGCGATAGGTAAAACTTGGGAGGAGGAGTGTTAAAGCAAAGAGCTAGGAAGTTGATTACTGAAGGAGACATAAGGTCATAGAAGAAAGAAAAGAGCGGGGGGGTGGTGTGGAGGAGCACTAGAGGGAGGTGATGGGTGAGCACGGAGATAACATGAGAGAGGGAAAAGGGGAGGGGAAACGATGAAGGGCCATGGGGGAGGGGGGAGGCATTACTGGAAGTTTGAGAAATCAATGTTCATGCCATCAGGTTGGAGGCTACTCAAACGTTACATAAGGTGTTGTTCCTCCAACCTAACGGTGGCCTTATCCCAACAGTAGAGGAGGCTAGCAATGGACATACCGGAATGGGAATGGGAAGTGGAATTAAAATAGTGGCTGCTGGGAAATCCTGCTTCTTATGGTGGACAGAGTGTTGATGCTCGGCAAAGCGGTCTTCTCAATCTACGTCGGGTCTCTCCGATATTGTGTGGCGCGTGGCCAAGTGATTAGGGCGTTGGACTAGCGATCTGAAGGTCATGGGTTCGAGCCTCAGCCGACGCAGCGTGTGTGTCCTGGAGCAAGGCACTTAACCACACAATGCTCCAGTCTACTCAGCTGAGAATGGGTACCGGTAAAAAAGCTGGGAGTTAACCTCATGATAGGCTGGCATCCTATCTGGGGGGGAGGAGTCTCGTACTCTCAGTCGCTTCACGCCACAGGAACTAGCATAAGCACAGGCCTGACTGGCCACAAGGCTCGTGACAAACTTTAATCTCTCCGATATACAGGAGGCCACACCGGGAGCACCAAACACAGTATATGACCCCAACAAACTCACAGGTGATGTGTCACCTCACCTGGAAGGACTGATTGGGGCTCTGAATGATAGTGAGGGAGGAGGTATAGGGGCAGGTGTAGCACTTATTCCGCTTGCAAGGGTAAGTGCCAGGACGGAGATCAGTGGGGAGGGACCATTCATACTCACAGGTGAAGTGTCGCCTCAACTTTTTGGGGCCCTATCACTTAGTGCTTCTCTCTCCCCACCTTTCAAATCTTCTACTCAGCTTTTTTCATCCAGTCCTGCTGAAAGGTTTCAGCCCGACACATCAGCTGTGCTTTTTTCCATAGATGCTGCCTAGTCTGCTGAGTTCCTCCAGCATTTTGTGTGTGTTGTCCGGATTTCCAGCATCTGCAGATTTTCTCTTGTTTGTGAAGAAAATAGCAAACCTATCTTCATTTTCCAGCTGACAATCCAGACATGGTCATCTTCAGGACCATCAAGAACATCCTCAGTTCCTGAGTAAGCTGTCATCCACAAATAAGGACCCTCACTATCTGGCACATGCTCGCTTTGAATTACTACTATCAGGGAGGAGATTCACGAGCTGAAGACCCACATTCAATGACTTAGGAATAGTTTTTTTCCCTACCACCATCAGATTTCTGACTGGTCCATGACCTCATTATTCTTTTAGTTTGCACTATTTATTCAGTCAGTAATTGATAGCAATTGTTGTGTTTTTGCACTGGACTGTTACTGCAAAAGCAACAAAGTTCACATCATACACATCAGTGACAATAAACCTGATCACTTAGACCAAGTACATCGGGCACTATCACCTCAATATAAGTTAATTTTTTTTAAGTTGAGGAAGAGACACTTTTGACTAGAGGAACATCAAGACTAAAAGCATGATTAAATGATCCTTCAAGCCTACTTCATTATTTCGCAACACCAGGCCTGATCTTTTACAGCAGTGCCATTTTCCAGCACTATCCATATCCTTTAACACTATCAATCTCCAATTTCTATTTAGCATGGACAGGATGAGCCAAAGGTTCCATTTCTGGAACAAAAATGAAACTGCTGGAAGAACTTGTTAGGCCAAACAGCATCTAAGGAAGCAAAGGTATAGACAACATTTTGGATCGAAACCTCCACCAGGACTGTATTATACCCTTGCTGTAAAATCATCAAATGCACACAGACTTTGGGACAGAGAAACCCAAATGTTCATCACTATGAGTGAAGAAAATTTCCCCATCCCTGTCCTAATTCTCAACCTGTGCCTCCTAGTTCTATATTATCCAGACAGGGCAAACATCATCCCTGCATCTATTTCATAAAGCCTTGGATGAAATTTGTGAGTTTCTACAAATTTTCTGAATTCTAGGGAGTATAGTCCCATTATACTCAAGATATTCCATCCCTGGAACCAGTCTAGCGAATCTTTGTTACACTCCATCTATGCCAAGTACTTTTTAAGTAAGGATACCAAAACTGTATACATTACTCCAGGTACAGTCTCATCAAGATTTTATACATCTTCCTTCCACTTGTATTCATATCCTTTCATAATGAAGGTTAACATGTCATCTGCCCTCCTTATTGTTTGCTGCACCTGCATGTTGGCTTCAGTGCCTTATGTAAAAGCACACACACTTCTCCTTAACCATCAATACTATCAATCTCTCAACATTTAGCAAACACTTTCCTCCCTTGTTGAAATAATTATTTGCCAAATGAGCTAATTTTTCATTAACTAAACCATGCAGCTATCTGACTGTGGTTATCAAGACTTCTTCCCAATAAATGAGGTTGTCTACTCATAAAATCGTTCTCCTCCGTTCCACGCACTGTGCTAACTTTTCGTGAAACTATTTGCTTTCTTTAAATACGCTTGTCAAGCTGCTCTTTATTCTGAAGTTCTCCATTCACAGTAACTGACCCAACTATCTTTAGATCAGTAACTGAGCAAATTGCATTAACTCTCCAAGGTATATTCTGTGCTGTATCCACACACCTTCCTCAGTAAGCACACTGAGATAGCTTGGCCATTCCTTTTTGTGTAATTAAAAATCTAAGGGTTCAGCCAACAAAATACTAATTTAATTTAAAAGCCAAGGGAAGTACAACACCTAATATTTGCGCAAGGAAGTAGCTCCTATTGTTCACTGCAATGAAACATATTTATTTTGCATTCAATAGAGCCACATTCTTGCGTGTCTGCCAATCTTGGCTGAAAGACATTTAGTTCCAAGGATTCAAAAATTCTGGAATCTGAAGTAAATATTGATTATCTAGTTAAGACCTTCTTGAAGTGAATGATAACTGAAAGGTGAAGAAGTCTGTAGTGTGCTAATAAGGCAGTAAGTAACTTATTTAGTGCTCTTATCCCAGAGCTTCAAATGGATCCTGTTTCAGGACCACACCAGTCAAGCATTGCTTTCATGTCTGAGGCCAAGCAGTTCCATAGGCAAGTTGGACTCTAGCTTTTACAGATACCCAAGATCAAAGCCCCGTGTTGGCACTCCTTACACTATTTTCTTCTCTATAAGACATGTTCTAATTGAAGATTTAAGATGATTAAGTGAAATGACAGGAGGAACTGTTTCCTCGGATGGTGAAGTCCAGAAAAACATGCCACAGGGCAAGTTAAAGTTTACAAAACCAAGCTTGGTAGAATTACAGAGCAAAAATGATTAAAATGAAAAGCATATCCACCTTGCATGGCAGAATGGCTTAGTCCTGTCTTTACATTGTCGCTTCCTAATGCCAGGATCAGATTTATGATACTAAGAGGATAATTATGCTTAAATTGCTTCTGTATCAAGAACAGCCAACTGGAATGAGTTCAGTATTTCTAAATTGACTGCACTCATGAAAGGATATGACCTCATTCAGATCAACAGGCTCTTCTGTCCTCTACTGGGATCTGAGTCCCAAATCATCCCAGTCACAAGGGTTGAAAGACTTTGGTCAATGGCATAGAGGCAAAGTGAATGAAGTTTGCTGGTTCAGTTCAATCAATTAGAACTTGAACAGAATAGGTAAATTGTAATGGTCTTTACCTCAGCACTCTTTACCATGTCACCAAAGCTCCCACACTATTTGAAACTACTGAACAACATTACCCACCCAGTACCCTGCTCCTCAGTTCTAATGTACAAACTGGTCTCCTTTGCTTTTCAATTAATATGTAATAACACACAATCAACTGCCCAGCTAGAATTTGTGATACCATGACACCCATGGCTGGGTTAATAAGATTCTCATCTGAAGCAGAAGGTTGTGAGTTCAAGGAACGAAAGCATAAAACACTGGATTTTTGTTGCACTGCCAGGCTTGCCATATTCTGGATGGGACAAGGCTGCACCATCATCTGTATTTTTAGGGTTAAAATGACCATTGCTATTATTACTCATCTCAGAAGTTATGTTAGTGACATGGCCAATGTTTAACTTAATATAATTAAGTTGTTTGAAAGAATTATAGGCCATTCATAGAATGCCATTTGTGGTATCTCAATTTGTGCAAATTACCTATTATTTTTCCTGTTACTGATATGATTGCACTTCAAAAACTTCACTTCTTGTAAAGACTTGGAAATATTTGAGATATTGAAAGATATACAAATCTTTGCAAGTTACTTCTAATCTAGATGAAGGGTCTCAACCTCCAATGTCGGCGATCCATTTCCCTCTACAGATGCTGCCTGAACTGCAGAGTTCCTCCAGCACCTTTTGTGTTGCTCCAAGTTCTAGCATATGCAGTCTCCTGTGTCTTTTAAGTAACTTCTAACATATTTTGATAATAAACCCCATTTTAGGGACTATCTCAGTACATCCATGGGCTGAAATATAGCAATTATCAAATTATACATGGTCCTTTTGATGAAATCTGACTCATGTACAAAGTGCCTTGGCTTCCACTGAGCTTGCAATAGTTATCATCAAAGAGAGTGATCATGTCTCAAAGATGTCTGTTGCAACACCACAAAGGTTTTTAATCGTTCACACGTTGCGGGTATCAGTAACAAGGCCACTATTTATTAACCTTCCTTAAAGGACCTCAAAATGATAGGTTTGGAAATTTCAAAAGATATGGGGGATTTGGTGGATTTTCATGACAACCCAGCAATTTCATGGCCACTGTTAAAAATGTTAGCTCTTTATTCTAAATTCAGCGAATTTAAATTCGTTAGCCACCATGGTGGTATGTTTCCATATCATAGCTCAGGCCATACAGTAATTTAACTACTGTGTTTCCATACTTTAACCAGGACAGCGCTGCGTTACAAAAATCATTGGACCTTCTGTGAAGTACTTTCAATAAAGACACCTACCAGGACATGGCAAATTGGCAAAAGCATGTATTGATTCTGATGTGCTTTGGTAGGGTGTAAGTGTGTGTATGCACATGTGTGTGTGTGTGTGTGTGTGTGTGTGTGTGTGTGTGTGTGTCTGTCTGTCTCTGCCCACAGGATGAAGTTGCAGGCACGCTTTAGGGCTGGGGAGGAGTCAGAATTGTAGGCAGACATTCATAATTAACAGGATATGTGCTTGGAAGACACACTTAGTGGAACTGGGATTATAGTGACCTCAGACTACCACAACTGTTCTGCAACCGATAAAGCACTCCTGATATAGTCTGTTGTAATAAAGAAATTCTGCAGTCAGTTTGCGCAAAGTGAAAATGACCAGATAATCTGCTTTGCTTCAATTAATATCTTAGGACTTTTTATACCTGCCTGGGGAAGTATTGGTTTAACATCTCAGGCCAAAGAAGGCAGAACTGTAAAATTCAGTTTGGATTACATACTACCATGACAAAAGAATGTACAAAATTAGGATCAGAGATGCATCAAATAGCCCCTCAAGCTTACCCTACACCCCCATCCCGCGGCTGATCTGAACACAAAATACTCTGCAGATGCTGGGGTCAAAGCAACACTCACAACACGCTGGAGGAACTCAGCAGGCCGAGCAGCATCCGTGGAAACGATCAGTCAACATTTCGGGCCGGAACTCTTCATCAGTACTGAAGAGGGAAAGGGCAGAGGCCCTATAAAGAAGGTGGACAGAGGGTGGGAAAGAGAAGGCTGGTAGGTTCCAGGTGAAAAACCAGTAAGGGGAAAGATAAAGGGGTGGGGGAGGGGAAGCAGGGAGGGATAGGCAGGAAAGGTGAAGAAAGAATAGGGGAAAGCACAATGGGTAGTAGAAGGAGGCGGAACCATGAGGGAGGCGATGGGCAGCTGGGGGAGGGAGCAGAGTGAAACTGGGATAGGGGAAGGGAGGGGGAGGGAATTACCAGAAGTTGGAGAATTCTATGTTCATACCAAGGGGCTGGAGACTACCTAGACGGTATATGAGGTGTTGCTCCTCCAACCTGAGCTTAGCCTCATCATGGCAGTAGAGGAGGCCATATATGGAAATATCCGAATGGGAATGTGAAGCATAGTTGAAGTGGGTGGCAACCGGGAGATCCTGTCTGTTGTGGCAGACGGAGCGGAGGTGCTCGACGAAGCGGTCCCCGGTTCCAACTTCCAGTAATTCCCTCCCTCTCCCTTCCCCTATCCTAGTTTCAGACTGCCCCCTCCCCCAGCTGCCTACCACCTCCCTCATGGTTCTGTCTCCTTCTACTACCCATTGTGCTTTCCCCTATTCCTTCTTCACCTTTCCTGCCTATCCCCTCCCCGCTTCCCCTTCCCCCATCCCTTTATATTTCCCCTTACTGATTTTTCACCTGGAACCTACCAGCCTTCTCCTTCCCACCATCCCCCCACCTTCTTTATAGGGCCTCTGCCCCTTCCCTCTTCAGTCCTGACGAAGGGTTCTGGCCTGAAACGCTGACTGATCGTTTCCACGGATGCTGCTCGGTCTGCTGAGTCCCTCCAGCGTGTTGTGAGTGTTGCCATGGCTGATCTGACCTTCAGCTTCCCCTCTATGTTCTTTCCCACTCCCCATAACCCTTGATTGCCCCTGTAATCCAAAAATCTATCTCAGCCTTAATTATACTTAACGATTCTTCATCTCCTGCTCTGTAGGGTAAAGAATGCCAAAGATTTACAATACTCTCAGAAGAAAAATTCTTTTATCTTTGAATAGAGATGTAATACAGCAAGAAACAGTGAAGTGAAGTGCAGAACCACTGAAGGCGAAAATTTAACAAGAATTTTTGAGTTAAGAAACAAAAAACATTTGGACTAGAGGTACTCAATGTACCTTAATAACACACCCAGGTGCCTAATAAATGGAATGATAAACTCCCTGTTCTATGACAGCGCAGTGCAGGACAGCACGTATCTGTGCTGGAACACAATCACCATATCCAGTCACATTTTTCCTCCTCACTCATCCATGAGCAAACTATATAAGATTCATTTCAGGTTGTGGGGGCAGGGGCGCTGGGGATGGTTGCGGAAACAATATTATTTCTATTCTGCCAATGGATGCAATGACAGAAGGAGTGTAAGATATAAACTAGGAATGGAGATACAGATATTTAGTTTAGATTAGGGGTTCCTTGCTTAATGGTATTGGTCATGGCATAAAAAAAGGTTGGGAACCCCTGGCTTATCTGCTATCAAACAGAAAACAATTACACAATGTTCTTTCAACCCTTTTGGACCCTGCATCTTTTATGCAGTTTCCTGCATTTTCAAGGGATATTAAACTTGTGTCTTAAATGCACTAGCTATTCAAATAAAAATATGTCAATGAACCGTATCCAATTAAAACTGCATTTGTATAAAGAATCACAATGTCAAGATATGATTGCAAAGCCATAATTGTTATGCCAGTCAAATACAACAGCAATAATCCCTCAATTGACATTAATTAAGAGAGGAGTATCAACGATGACACCAGTCCTTGGCCCCAGACTTTCAAACTCACAAACATCGGGCCTGCAACTCCAGCTTCTGGCCCGGTCTCACTGATCCAGTCTTCAACCTTTCACACATTCAATCCCCAGACACACCAAACTCTGAACTTCCGCCATCAGCTTTGCTCTCCGGATTTCGCCAACCTCTGGGCATCAACCCCAGGACTCGCAAATCACAGGTTTGACCTTCAGGCCTCAACCAACCCAAACTCTGAGATCACTGACCTGTGAACCCGTGATCTTTAAATCTGCTCAACGCATTAAGTTAGGGGTGATAAGTGACAGAGTTAGTAGAACTGCCTCTTCACGGTTCCAGCAACCCAGCTTCCATCCAAGTTCCAGTGCACTCTGTGTGGAGGTTACTTGAGGCAACAATTCACCTGCAAGCCTGTCGAGGTCATCTACCATATCTAGTGTTCCTGATGTGACCTTCCCTACATCAGTGAGACCCAATATAGATTGGGGGACCACTTTGTCGAGCACTTTCACTCCATCAACAACAGGGAGGATTTCCCAGTGGCCAACCATTTTAATTCCACGCCCCATTCCCATTCCAACGTGTTGGTCCATGGCCTCCTCTACCGCCACAATGAGGCCACTCTCAGGTTTGATAATCAATACCTCATATTCCATCTGGGTAGTCTCCAACCTGTGCATAAACACTGATTTCTTGAACTTCTGATAATTTCTCCCCCACCTCTCCTTGTCCATTCCCCATTCTGGCTCCCTTCTTACCGCTTTCTCTTCTCTTCACCTACCTATGGCCTCCCTCTGATCCCCTCCTCCTTACTTTTCTCCCATGGTCCACTCTCCTCTCCTATCAGCCTTTTAACTTTTCCACATACCACCTCCCAGCTTCTCACTTCATCCCCCTCCCTCACCTACCTACCTTCCCACTCACCTGGTTTCACCTATCACCTTCCAGCTCGTATAACTTCTTCCCCCTTCCTTTCGAGTCTCGATGAAGGGTCTTGACCCAAAACATTGACTGTTTATTCCTTTCCAAATATACTGCCTGACCTGCTTACTTCCTCCAGCATTTTGTGTATGTTATTCTGGATTTCCAGCATCTGCAAAATCACTTGTGGGCGCCTTCTATCCACCCTCTATGTGGCTGTATTATTGAAAGTCATTCATTAAAAATTACTACTACACAAACTGACATTATACAGAAATATAACTTAGATAATATACTTACTGTATAGTCATATTTATGTTTCAGATTCCACCTGCAGATTGGACACTGTCCTGAAGGATTTGGAGGTTCAGAAGCTTCTGTCGCATCTTTAACTATTTTTCCTTCAATCTGAAAGCAGAATGGATGAATGTGACCATTATAGAACGTGATTATGATGTATTTATTGGTCAAGAATACTCCTGGGTTCTCCAGAATAATTCAAGAAAAACAGAATTCACCCTAATGCAAAGGAACTGATAGACCCTCATTGTTATGAGCCAAAGGTAGATTATTACTAAAATCAAAGTTCTCAAAATGACTTTAGAATGCATTTTCTGCCTTGGAATCTTCAGAACCACTGCCAATTTCCCTGGCTCACACTGTCTGAACAAGTGCTGCAAGTTTGAAGATTAGTGGCAATATTGTCATTACAGAGATAAGACTACAATATAAATTACTGAAGGAATTAGACTGGAGATGATGAGATAGAGACCACACACATCTGATGGCCAGATCAATAAAAAGCCAATTAAATAGTTCACTTTTTTGGAAATGAAGAGTACATGTATGACGAAACTTAATACAATTTCAGCCCAGTTGGATCAGGAGCAATCACTGTTCTCATCAAGATGCAGGCACATCTGTCCATATTGTTATTGACAGGAACCCTTCCAGAGACAGTGTCATGTCTTTGCTCTGAGAACAAGACACCCACCACCTCCAGTCGGGACTAAAAGTCAAATCCAGGAATTCACAAGAAACATGACCAGCAGCAGAAATGCATTCCACCGGAATATATCATCTGCCACACATCTTCCTTAAATCAGGGAAGCAGACTTTGTTCCATGATAACTGCAGTTGGCCATGGCACCACAAAAACAAAATGCCGTCTGGTGAATCTTTAACTGATACTGAGAAGACAAAATCTTAAGATATGTTGATAGGCATTGAGTTATGGCAGAAGCATCAAAGAAGAGGATGGAAATGACTAGAAACAATGTCGACAGCTGTGGCAGAGCTTGAATGCCATCACCTTCTACAAAGCAAAACCAACAACATAAATGACAAGGTTTTGCTCCCAGTTGATCTCAATGCCTTTTATGTCCACTTTGATCGACAGAACATGGAGACATCTTCATAAAGTCATGCAGCCCACAACAACCCCGTGATTTCAGTTTCTGAGGCCGGCGTGAGAGCATCACTCAGATGGGTGAGTCCACAAAAAACGTCTGGCCCAGACAGTCTACTTAGCCGAGCACTGAAGACTGTGCCAATCAGCTAGCTGAAGTGCTTCAGCAGACTTAGGAACTCATATGCTTCAAGCAAGCTTCAATCATACCGGTGTCCAAGAAGAATGGGGTAACCTGCCTCAATGACTATCGTCCAATAGCACTTACATCCACTGTGATGAAGTGGTTTGAGAGGTTCGTCATGAAGCATATCAATTCCTACCCGAGGAATGGCTTGGATCAGCCTACTATCAAAACAGGTCCACAGCAGATGCCATTTCACTGCTTCTTTGCTCAGCGCTAAAGCATTGGGACAATGAGGATACATACATCAGGATTGTTTTAATTGAATACAGCTCTGCCTTTACTATTATAATCCCCACAAAACTCATCAATAAGCTCCAAGATCTCTATACTCCTTTGTGCAACTTGATCCTTGATTTCCTCATTTGCAGTTCGGACTGGCAATAACATCTCCACAATCTCCATCAGCACAGGTGCACTACAAAACTGTGTGCTTAGCCCCCTCCTCTATTTGCTTTATACTTATGATTGTGTGGCTAAGTATAGCTCCATTACCATACTCAAGTTTGCTGAAAACAATATTGTTGCTGGGTGAATCAAAAATTCATTTACTATTGAAGTATACAACTCTCTAGGTAGCCATGAAACAAAAAAAGAAAAGAAAAGCTGCACAATCATCATCCCCCAAATCCCCCTTCCCCGCACAAAAACAGAACAGGCACATCAACTCCCAAATCCCTCTTCCCGTATAAAAGAAACAAAACGGAACAGGCATATCGACTCACAAAGCCGCTCCCTGCACAAAAAAACAAGAAAGATTGAACGAGAAACACAGAATACAAAAAAACTACAAGACCAAAAAAAGTCCATAGTCTAAGTCCAAATCCAAAATGCAGAAAACCTGGGCAACATTCTCCAGGCACAGCAGCAGCCTCCCCCTCTCCAATCGTGCAGCAAAGCAATGCTCAGCGATCAAAAGGCAGGCAACCGACGCTCACCTTCCACACTCGCCTCAATGCTTCAATCTCTCTTGTCATTTCAATCCGCACACAATGTAAGCTTTAATTGGTGATGGACAAGCATTGGCTCATACCCTGTCCCATAGCCTGCCCACCATGAGGTTCGTCCATGCTGCCAATGTCTCCCGGAATCCTCTCCGAGACTACAAAGAGCTGAAGCACCCAAATGACTTCCAAATTTATGCATTTGTCTCAATCTCCCTCATCACTTTAATTGGCAAACAATGGAAGCTTTAATCTGTGAAATGGAGACAAACATTGGCTCACATCTTGCAGCTGCCCTGCAGCCTGCCAGTTCGCATACACTGCCTCTGCCTCTTGGAGACTGCAGAGCACTGGAGCACCCAAACAATCTCCAAAGAGCAAATCAAAGACTCCAACAATTCCAGAATAACATCCAAGATGAAAAACAAGCATAAAATACATAAAAGAAGTGAAATATATGGTGTCATGATCTATCTAGAAAATGTCAACCAAGGGAACGTTGTATGCACACAGCATCTTGACCACCATTTTGGTAAAAATTTGAATGGTGCCTCCACAGCCTCTCACTCAATGTCAACAAACAAAATCATAAAAACTGATTATTAACTAATGTCATGTGTGATGCCAAGCAGAGCTACCGGATGGATGATGCTAATCAGAGATAACGAAAGACAATGGAGAAACATTCAAAATGCTAATAAGAGAGAAGAGAGGGGCTAACAGGAAAGAAACACAATTCAGATATTGACAGACCGGTTGCTTTGAACCTGAACTGTTTGAAGTTTGATGGACAGGTGATACCCCAGCAGGGGGATAAAAGGAGCAGGTTTGCTAAGGCACGAGACACGCCACGAGACCCTGGAAAGAGCAGTGTGCCCCCACAAGTGGTGGGAGATTGGAGGACCAGTTCGCGGGAACCGATCAGAGGCTCACAGGGTGTAAAGGTATGATCAGTGGGAACCTGGGGTGTGTGTCCGCCATTGCCTGGGTGCCGGGTTCACCGTGGAAGAACGATCGTATCCGGAACGGAGGGGTCACAGTCGGTGACCACAGCGAGATTAGAAGACATCAAAAGGTCTGCCCGAAACCAACTGCAAAGACATCAAAAGGTCTGCCTGAAACCAATTGCATCTCCCAGTCTCTCTCTCCAACGGTACCACAACAGCGACCACTTCGAACTGCACTAAACTGAACTGAACTCTGCTTCACTTAAGACTGATCATTTTACCCCTAGACTGCGATAGAGTGTGGCTGATTCCTATTACCCTATTTCTGTGTATATGTGTGTATTATCATTGCTAACCTGTTACATTTATATCCTTACGATTAGTGTACTGTATTACTTATGTCTTTAATAAAACTTTATTAGTTCCGAGTAATCACAGACACCAACGAGCGTTCCATTTCTGCTGGTTTGGCAACCCAGTTATGGGGTACGTAACACTAATTAACTATAAAAATGTTACAAGGATGTAATAATGATCATAGAGGCACAGACAGATCTGTAATCACAGATAAGCACCTTTATTGTCTCAACAGAAGAATACGTGAACTTACACAATCAATAGCTGTGTGCACACCTACTCAGGCTACGTCCACACTATACCGGATAATTTTGAAAACATCGGTTTCGAGTAAAAACGACAGGCGTCCACACTAAGCATTTTTCAAAATATCTCTGTCCAGGTTAGACGAATATTTGAGCCAATCTCCTCCTACTGGGCATGCGCAGGACACACAGAAAACAAGCGAAGCGGAAACGGTATTTTTGGTGCGCATTTGTCCAGTTACAGAGTATTAAAACTTAAAAGGAATTGCTCTTGGCTCTCGCGCAGGAGGACTTAAAACTAAAAAGAAACAAATGCTGGAGCGTATGGAGACAACTGACAGGGAATTCATGGACAGTATGACCCAGCTGACGACCAACATTGAAAAACTAACTAACTCTGTTGCATTAATAAAGCACCTTGTTAAATGTATAAAACATGACTGTGTCAGTGTTATCTTGTATTTCCATACTATGTTACATTAGGCTGTTACACATCTATTGTCAGAGAAGTACTTGCATAAATAGGTAAATCACCCTGGTTCTTGGTTCTTGGTTCTTGGTTCTTGATCCTCCAAAATATTCCGCATGGAATTTAAACTGGAGGTGGTGGAGGGTATTTTCTGTCCTTACCTTCATACAAGCAAGGACAGAAAACAGGGCAAAGTGAGTATACTTATTTATTCAGTAAGCTATGGGTCGAAGTATTTGATGAGTACATTTCTAACTCTTCTGGCTTCAGTCTCGTTGCCGTCTGTTCTGAAATTGTTAGGCTCTGCGAAGCGCAGAATCAAATATCGTTGTGATGATTGTACACTCTAAGCAATAAAGTAGTAATAATAATAAGGATAAGAATAATAATAAGGAAACAATGAAATGTCGCGCTGCCGCCATCTGTTCTGGCACGTCATGACAGCGGTTTTAAAAAGCTCCGGTTACTCCGTACACACTGCAACGGATATTAGGCGTTTTCAGATTTATTCACTCTGGCGACTGTTTCTGAAAATCTCCGTTTTCGGGGGCTAAAAACGCCGGTTCAGTGTGGACGGAGGGTCAAAACAAAGAGAAAAAGCTTCGTTTTCAAAATTATCCGGCGTAGTGTGGACATAGCCTAAGTTTTCCCAACCTTCCATGAACAAAGAATAGAAAAGATATTACCTATTAAAAAGGAGTTTTTGCTGCTGGCCACATGTTCCTTGTAGTTCCATTTCAGGGCATATCACATCCACAATCACCTACACAGTTACCAGCACGATGTTCTTGGAGCTCCTGAATCTCCATCCAACTGGCTCAAAATCACCCTACCTAAATTAATCACCTTCTTACTGATTCTAGTTCGGAGCTACAACCAACATTATTTCATAGTTCTGCCACCCCCCTCCCCACCCCCAGCCTTGTGTATTTGTTCCTTTCAATTTTGACTGGTCCAGACAGAGTCTAATGAGATTACAGATTGCTTCTTTGGTAGGTCTGGCACTTTACATAATAAAGTTACTCATCTGAGAATGGACTCAGGTTTAGCAAGCCATTACCTGAAGCTCCTTGTGTTCACATTCAATTATCTCAGAGCAAGAATCAGTTCAGAGTCCACAAAACACAGGCAATTGGTTTGACTGCTTCCCCTCACCTTGATTGATTAAAATCCCAGGACTGTAGTTCCTTCTGGACAACAGGAAGATGAAATTGGATGCCATGAGCCAGTCCTCATTAGGAAATAGGAGGTGGAGAGGGTCGGTAACTTTAAATTTCTTAGCATTATCATATCAGAGGATCTGTCCTGGGACCAGCAAGTAATTGCCACTAACAACACCTCTACTGTCTTAGAGGTTTGCACGGATTCAACATGTCACCTAAAATTTTGAGCAGCTTTTATAGATGTACATTGGAGAGCATCTTGACTGGTTGCATCGTGGCCAGTATGGAAACACCAATGCCCATGAACAAAAAAGCCTCAGAAAGTGGTGAACACAGCACTGTCCACCACAGGCAAAGCCATTCCCACCACTGAGCACACCTATAAGGAACGCCACCACATGAAAGCAGCATCCATTATCAAGGACCCCACCATCCATGCCATGCTCTTCTCTTGCTACTGCCATCAGGAAAGAGGTACTGGAACTTTAGGTCCCACAACACCAGGATCAGGAACAGTTATGAACCAGCATTTAAAACATGGTCAACTCAACTCTGAAGATTCCACAATCTATAGATTCACTTTCAACTCTACAACTCATGTTCTCTGTATATTTATTTGCATAGTTTATCTTCTTTTGCACATTGGTTGTTTGTCATTCTTTGTACGTAGATTTTTTTCAGTGAATCTATTACATTTCTAGTGTAAATGCCTGCAAGGAAATTAACCTCAAGGCAGTATAGAGCGACTTTGGTAATAAATTGACCTTGAACTTTTAGCCATTTTTGCTTTGCTTTACAAGACACAAGAGACTGAGGAGAAAGAAACCATCAGGGAATTGGGTTTCTCTCACAGTCCAAAGACATACCAGTTAGTCGATCAAATGGTCATTGTAAATTGTCCTATGATTAGACTAGGATTAAAATAAGTGGACTGCTGCACAGTATAGCTCATTGGGTCAAAAAGGTCTGTTCCACACTGTATCTCCAAATAAATAATACATAAATTGATATGTACAGCTTATAAAGTCTCCTTCTGACTCATAGCTGGAATGCCTGAAAATTCCTGATGAAGAGTCTCAACTCAGATTTGTTCTTGGAGACACAAGAGTCTTCCGATGCTGGAAATCTAAAGTGACACAGGAAGGAGCTGGATGAATTCAACTGTCCATTTCCTTCCACAGACCCTGGCTGGTCATGGAGTTCCTCCAGCTCCTTCCTGTGTCGCTCCAGATTTCCAGCATCGGAAGTCTCTTCTGTCTCCAAGAGCAAATCCTTATCATTTGTTAGCCAACATTCATTATGAAAAGTTTGTGAGCTTTTTTCACACTGCCATTCTTTCTACTTCCTCTTGATTTTGACTGGACACACTAATGTTGATACTGCTTCCCACTCAATTCCTCCAAAACCTCACACCCACAATGCTTACTTGCTTTTTTCCCTTTCAAATTACAAGTTCAGGTTTATTGTCATTCAACCATACACATGTGTATCACCAAGTGAAACAACATTCCTCCAGACCAAGATACGCATAACAGCACATATAACTCACACACAACACATGCAGTAATATTACTGCAAATAAGTTAATACTAAGGCATTAGGACACAAGTTAAAAAAATAAACAGTAACACTTCATATGTGATGAGACCTGGCTGGTGCCAGGAAGTTCAGTAATCTCATTATTGGTACCACTATACAACTGTTGGTATTGTAATCTGTATATCAATTTTACCCACGAGGAAAACAGTTCTTGAACTTTCACTTAATTGTTCCTCCAAATCCTTTCAATCTATAAAACCACATTTCACCTAGTTTCTCAATTTAAAAAAATACACAACATGCAAATTCCCAAAGGACATGGTGTTAAGACAGCTATGCTCAAGGTTCAAAGTAAATTTATCAAAGTACATATACGTCATATATAACACCGAGGTTTATTTCTTGTGGGCATACTCAATAAATCCAGAATGGAACAATAACCATAAACAGAATCAACGAAAGTCCACACCAACTTGGGCATTCCACAGGTGTGCAAAAGACAACGAACTGTGCAAATACAGGAAGAAAGAAATAATAATAATAAATAAGCAATAAATATCAAGAACATGAGATGAAGCGTCCCTGAAAGCTCTTTTAAAATCTCAGAAATTTACAGCATTTAAGCTAGCAATCCAGTCTATCATGTCCACTTTAGAAACTGTGACGACAAAACAAGTTATCAGAAGATTGATGCTGATGAGAGAGATAAGAGAGACAATGGAGAAACATTCAAAATGCTAATAAGAGAGAAGAGAGAGATTAATAAGAAAGAAACACACTTCAGAATATTGACAGACCGGTTGCTTTGAACCTGAACTGTTTGAAGTTTGATGGACAGGCAATACCCCAGCAGGGGGATAAAAAGAACAGGTTCACTAAGGCACGACACACACCACGAGATCACGAGATAACGAGGCCCTGGAAGAGCAGTGTGCCCCCACAAGTTGCTGGGAGTTTGGAGGTCTGGTCGCGGGAACCAACTATAGACGCACAGGGTGAAAGGGTACGATCGGCGGGAACCTGCTGTGTGTGTCCGCCCTTGCCTGGGTGCCGGGTTCACCGGGAAGAACGGTCGTATCTAGAGCGGAGGGGTCACAGTCGGTGACCACAGAAGACATAAAAAAGGGTCCGCCCGAAAGCCAACTGCTAAGAACATCAAAGGTCTGCTGAATCAGATTTGCATATTTCTGCCTCTCTCTCCAACGGCACAACAGCGATTACTGCGAACTGTACTAAGCTGAACTGAACTCTGCGTCACTTGAGAATGATCATTTTACCCCTAGACAGCAATACAGCTTGGTTGATTCCTATTACCCTAGTTCTGCGTACATGTGTGCTTTATCATTGCTAACCTGTTGCATTTACATCCTTACAATTAGAGTACTGTGTTGCTTATTTCTTTAATAAAACTTTATTAGTTTCTGTTAACCAGACTCCAAGTAGTGATCCATTTCTGCTGGTTTGGCAACCCAGTTACGGGGTACGTAACATAAGTGGGGGCTCGTCCAGGATTTTGAATGCCAAATTTGGGACTGGGTAAATTGATTCGGTTAAAATTCCCGAAAGAAAGAAAGGGCAAACAGCAGAAATGGAGATTGAGGAATTTTTAAAGGCGCCAACCTTGGAGGCATTAGAGGATGCCAGGAAATCAGAATTGGCAACTATGGCCAAACGGTTGAATCTTTTTCAGGGGAAGTCGACAATGAGGAGAGCAGAGATGCACAGGGCTATCATAGAGCATATTGTATCTAAAGGTGTGTTTCCCCAAGGGGAGCTGGAGGTGGTATCTATGGGCAAACCTGGTGGAGAAGCAGTACAGCTGCAGATGGAAAAATTGAGACTCGAGCATGAGTTCCGGTTAAAGCAGCTGGAACGAGAAGAGAGGGACAGGCAATTAGAACGAAAAGCGAGAGAGAAGCAGAAGGAAAGGGAATTTGAGCTGGAGAAGTTAAGGATGACGCTAGCGCAGGGGCCCATGTCAAACCAAGGTGGAGGGTTCAGGGCGACCCAGGAGGTTAGGCTGGTTCCCCCATTTGAGGAGGCTGATGTTGATCGGTACTTTCTCCATTTTGAAAAAGTCGCTGCAAGTCAGGACTGGCCGAGGGTAAGTGGGCTGTTTTACTTCAGAGCATACTTAAAGGAAAAGCCCAGCAAGCTTACTCGGCATTGTCCGCAGAAGATGCCCAGAGGTATGATGTGTTGAAAGAGGCGATACTCAGGATTTATGAGTTGGTCCCGGAGGCATACCGGCAGAGGTTCCGGAATGTGAGGAAGCAGTGGGGCCGCACGTATTTAGAGTTTGCCCGTGAGATGCAGATGTATTGTGAGCATTGGTGTGCCTCGAAAGGGGTCAATGGGGATTATGACAGACTGCTACAGCTAATACTGATTGAGCAGTTTAAAGGTTGTGTCTCTGAAGGTATGAGGCCCTATCTAGATGAGAGAGAGGCAGAAACCTTAGCCGCAACCGCTAAGTTAGCGGATGAATACGCATTAACGCACAAAGCGAAGTTTACCCCGAGTAAAAGCTACCAGAAGGGTAGTCAAGAGGGCGGAGAGAGTCCACCAGAAAAGCCAGAAAGGAAGCCAGGCACTAGTGAGAAGGATAAGGAAGACAGGGAGCAGTTTGATAGGAAGTCTCCTGGGGTCGTATGCTATAATTGTGGGAAAGCCGGTCACTTCGCGTCCAGGTGCCTTGCCCCAAAGAAGGACACGGGGAAAGGAAAAACGACGGTTCCGACTGGCTGTATTGAGCTGGCAAACAAACCGTTAGGGGAGAAGAGGTCTGATAAAGTTCAGGAAGGGCGCGAGAAGTTTATCTCAGCCGGATTGGTGTCAGTGAAGGAGGGGTTAAACCCGGTTCCAGTACAGATCTGGAGAGACAATGGAGCTTGTCAGTCATTGATCTTAAAGAGTGTGTCAGACTTTAGTTCAGAGACCCAGACTGGGGAGGTCAGGGTGATAAAAGGCATTGGGAAAGGGACTGAAGCAGTACCTTTGCACCAGATACACCTAAAAAGCGACTTGGTCTCCGGACCGGTCATGATCGCGGTGAGGCCCGAACTACCGATGGAAGATGTGGAAGTCTTACTCGGTAATGACCTCGCCGGCGGAAATGTGTTCTCAGCAGTAAAACTGACAAGCCAGCCTGCCAGCACTGAGGCCCCGCCCATGGACTCACAGGTTTATCCCGTTTGCGCAGTGACTCGGCACATGTCCAGAAAGGCTGCCGAAGCGAATGTAAATTTAGCTGAGACATTTTTACCAGCCTTGTACCAGGAGGGGTTAGAAAGTGGGAAGGGGCGTAGTGAAACGGAAGTTGAGGTAGACTTATCATTAGCAAGGAAGGAATTTATACAGACACAGGAGCAAGACGAGGAGCTGATGGTTTTGGCGGAGACAGCTCTCTCTGAAGCAGAATTAAACAGGGAGCCAGTGGGCTATTATGTGAAGGAGGGAGTACTAATGAGGAAATGGAGACCACGCACCATGCCCGCAGATGAGGAATGGGGGGCTGGTACACCAGGTGGTAGTGCCGAAAATTTATAGGGACGAGATTCTTAACCTAGCCCACAAGATACCCCTCGGTGGACATTTTGGGGTGAGGAAGGCAGTCGATAGAATCATGAAAGAGTTTTACTGGCCGCACAGGAGGAAGGATGGTATTGACTATTGTAGACGTGAGCCGACACAGCATAGTGATATGCTAACAGCTTGCCACGATAAGAGAGCAGACCTAGTCGGTGTTATCACGAAAATTAATGAGGCTAGGGTGCCACCTGATAAGGGGAAAACCCATTTTGAAAAGATAAGTATGGTGCCGACCAGATGGGAGAACTCTACTGTTTTGGCCAACTTTGCTGATGAGTTCTCTCACTTAACCCCTGAACAGAGCGAGCCGCTGATAAAGCTAATTAACCGGCACGCACACGTATGTCCGAATGTCCTGAGGCGATGCAAAGAGCCGGGACATGGTGTTGTTGTCACATCAGGTCAGCCTAGTAAGCAACACCCCTACAGGATGATTAATTCAGGGACAAAAGGGCTAAGAAACGCAGAAGCAAATATTGACGATTTAGTGGTCTGGAGTGACACGTGGGAGGGGCACATTGTGGCAGTAGAGGAGCTGTTTAAAAAGCTGTTTGAAGCCAGCCTGACAGTGAACCTCGCAAAAAGTGAATTCGGCCACAGAAAGATCACTTATCTGGGATTTGTGGTAAGACAGGGGCAGCTGGCACCGATGCAGGCTAGGTGCGGGCTATCTCTGAAGTCCCCACCCCGACGGACAAGACAGCCCTCAGAAGGTTCTTGGGGATGGTGGGGTACTATCGGAAGTTTTGAAAAAACTTTGCGAATATTACCCTCCCTCTTACTAAGCTCTTGCCAAAGAATGCGAAGTTTATGTGGGACGACCTTTGTTATATTTGTCCAGGACAGAAACCACTAATAATTTACACTGATCACAACCCATTAGTGTTTTTGGTCACTATGAAGGATAAAAACAAAAGGTTGCTAAGTTGGAGCCTGGTCTTAGAGGATATTAAAATAACACATATAAAAGGAACGGAAAATGTGATTGCTGACTGTCGGTAAGGTGTTGACAACTTAAAGTTCTCTGTATTAGCCGAATAGCTGATGGCCCTGTATATTAGTGTGTATCTAATAATGTATTCATGCCCATAATTTTTACCCCAGTAAAAGTCCTTTGAAGGATAGGGGTGTGACGACAAACCAAGTTATCAGAAGATTGATGCTGATGAGAGAGATAAGAGAGACAATGGAGAAACATTCAAAATGCTAATAAGAGAGAAGAGAGAGATTAACAAGAAAGAAACACACTTCAGAATATTGACAGACCGGTTGCTTTGAACCTGAACTGTTTGAAGTTTGATGGACAGGCGATACCCCAGCAGGGGGATAAAAAGAACAGGTTCGCTAAGGCACGACACACACCACGAGATTACGAGATAACGAGACCCTGGAAGAGCGGTGTGCCCCCACAAGTTGGTGGGAGTTTCGAGGTCTGGTCGTGGGACCCGACCATAGATGCACAGGGTGAAAGGGTACGATCGGCAGGAACCTGGTGTGTGTGTCCGCCCTTGCCTGGGTGCCGGGTTCACCGCGGAAGAACGGTCATATCCGGAGCAGAGGGGTCAGTCGGTGACCACAGAAGACATAAAAAAGGGTCCGCCCAAAAGCCAACTGCGAAGAACATCAAAGGTCTGCTGAATCAGATTTGCACATCTCACTCTCTCTCTCTCCAACAGCACAACAGCAATTACTGCGAACTGTACTAAGCTGAACTGAACTCTTTGCGTCACTTGAGACTGACCATTTTACCCCCAGGCTGCGATAGAGCTTGGTTGATTCCTATTACCCTAGTTCTGTGTACATGTGTGTTTTATCATTGCTAACCTGTTGCATTTACATCCTTACGATTAGAGTACTGTGTTGCTTATTTCTATAATAAAACTTCATTAGTTTCTGTTAACCAGACTCCAACTAGTGGTCCATTTCTGCTGGTTTGGCAACCCAGTTACGGGGTACGTAACAAAACATAGAAACATAGAAAACTTACAGCACAATACAGGCCCTTCGGCCCACAAAGCTGTGCCGAACATGTCCCTACTTTAGCCATAAATCAGCTCTTAGCCTAACCTAATTCCCAGTTTTGGTCCATTATTTTGTTGGTTTTTAACATGTCAGTGCATACCCAGCTACTTTTCAACCACTACAAGCTAGTTAAAACTGTAACACTACATTCTGCCTTCAATGTACTGATGTTTTGGAATGATCTGTATAGATGCCATACAAAGTTTTTTCCACTGTTCCTTAATACATGTGACACTAATAAAACAGTTACCAGGGAACAGATCAGATTAGGAAAACCACTGTGAGCACTGCTCAGGAAAGCTATCTACTCTCTCTAAGCCCTCTTCATTTTATGCAGCTGAATTACATTTCACCTTAGTCTCATCAATTCAAAAACCAAACTAAACTCTATCTAATTACTCCAAGCAACAACTTTGTGATCTTTCACAGTATCTTTTACTTCCTTCACAAAAATATCTTTGCTAAAATGTGGTGACCCAAATCACACACAGAAATATACAATCATAGTACTCTAGCTGTGGTCTCATGCTTTATATAGTTGTAGAATAAATACTTGTACTAATATGCTTCAGCTAATAAAGGGAAAGGCTATTTTCTCTGGCAAATGGTGGTTTATGGCTCAACTGCAGCAGATTTTTTAAAGAGAGTTCCTTAGTCAGCTATACTCACTGTGATGGTCTGTCCCTCCTGCACACGGACAACTGTAAAACAAATAAAAGGCAGAGGTTGTAAACCACGTTTGTGGTACAGAAGTTACCCGAGATTTTTATGAACCAAGTAATGCCAACAAAAATCAAGTGAACTCAAAAAAAAAATCTTCACTGCACTAGCCAGATGGCTGAAATCACACTACTATCCATCAGGCTTAAGAAATGCCTTTAAGAAATTCCCAGGGGTTCTCACCCCTTTTTACGCCATGGACTCCAGGTTGGGAACTCCTGATTTAGTACAACAACCCACATTCAATCCAGATCTCCACTGCTGTTTGTAGCGATTGCACGTTCTCCCTGTGACTGGGTGAGGCACTCACTTTCCTCCCACATCCCAACAACTGTTGGTTGCTAGGTTAATTGGTCACTACAAATTGCCTTCATGTGCACAGTACTGTTCAAGAGTCTTAGGCACACGTAGAAAAAAATCTGTAAAGCAAAGACGCTTTCAAAAATAATGAAATGAGAAGTTTCTAAATATCAAAAAAATACTATAAAGAGAGTAAACAGAAAAAAAAACTAAATCAAATCAATGTTTGGTGTGCATCAGTTCTCTTAGGTACACTGTTTTGCCATTTTTAAGAAATCAGCTGGTAGGTTATTCAAGCATCTTGAAGAACTTGCCAGAGTTCGTTTGCAGACTTTGTCTGTCTCACTTGCTTCTGTACCTCTAGTTAATCCCAGACAGCCTTGAAGGTGTTGAGATCAGAGCTCTGTTGAGGCCATACCATCTGAAACCATATAAAAAATATAGGATGCCTAAGACTTTTGCACAGTACTGTATGAGGATTCTCACAAGAATATAAGGGAATATGGGTAGAATAAACAATAAGATTAGTGCAGGACTGGTGTAGACACGTGCTTGATCAGCATGGACTTGAGCTAAAGGGTCTGATTCCATCAATACTTATTCAGCACAAATAACTTCTCCAAATATAATTCATTAAATTGATGGGTATTTTTTCACATGTTGCAGATATTCTTGAAAAAATTCCACATTTGCATCAATAATCAGGACAAAAACCTGGAGGTTCTTCTACTGATATTGTTGTCTATCATCACCCCTCTCTCTAGTAATATGGAAATGGTGCTTATTCCCATGTTCTGGAAATGTCAGGGCTTTATAAATATAAGCAACTCTTTATTAAAAGACAATGGGGTATCTAGTGTACTCTACAAGAACTTGTTAAGCTAGAAGTTAATGAAATTATACATAGCTCTACAAACTGCCCTAAAAATATTGTGAAGAATAGGCCAGTCCGCAGTCATGTTGTCAGTTTTCACAATTCCGATTTCTTCTTCTTAGGTAATCTTTCAGGATCAAGGAGACTTACTTCCATTTTGTCCTGTTGGTTCTAAGGTAGCTTAGAACCAATATGGGAACTGGAGACTCTGCCACACAAGTGGCAGGAGGAGGAAAAAGGCCTGGATAAATTGTGAGGTGATTTACTCCTTCCAGTGCTTACACAAAGCTGTTGTGTACTCCCAATGCTCAGCATTGAGATTCTCAATACAATCCTGAATCATCCTCCACCATTCAGTGCAGTCGTGAATGAATTATTCATAAATTATTGGGCATGCTGCATTTTTACAAGTTAGTTATAATATCATGTTTTCATTTTTTTCCTCTGTTCACATGATAATCTCTTCAGAATAGAGAGAACAGAGGGCATCCTTTGGGAGTCTGGTGTTAGGCAATGTGGGCTGCCTAACATAGCCAAATTTTTGAGTGTAACTAAAACCTCAGTATAAGGGATACTGAACTGGGAAAGGGCACTGTCAATGGTTCATTTGTCCTTTCAATGAACCTTATTCATCCTGTGCAGACTTCTATTCAACTCCTATTATTATGTCCATTGCTAATAGTTAAGCAGCTATTTGCTGGTAACCCAGTGGAGATGCTGGAGGAACTCAGCAGGTTAGGCAGCATCTATGGAGAGAACTGCAGATACTTTATTTCCAGCTCCACAAGTGCTTACTTCACATGAAAGAATAAGGCTGAAGTGGCCCAACTTGATGTTTCTATTCCTTTGCCTACCTTACTGAACATAAACAGACAATCAGAAACATGAGATGATGCTGAAAATCCAAATCAATGTACACAAAATGCTGGAGGAAATCAAAAGGTCGGGCAACATCTATGGAAATGAATAAATGGTCGACGCTTCGGGCTGTTTAGGAATTAAAAGGAAGAGGGAAGACGACAGAATAAAAAGGTGGGGGAGGGGAAGTAGGATAGCTGGAAAATGACAGGTGAAGACAATTATCATGTTACCACTTCTGCACAAATATTGTGTGCATTGAGTTATAGTTATAGATCTACACAGCACAGAAATGGGGCATTCAACCTAGTCATCCATACTGACCAAATTGCCTAACTGAATTAGTCCCATTTGCTTGCACTTGGCCCATATCCCTCCAGACTCTTCCTATCCATATAGTTGTCCAAATGTATGATGAATGCTGTAATTGTACTCCTGTTTCTACCACTTCTTCTGGCAACTTGTCCATATACCCACCACCCTCTGTGTGAGAAAAAAATCTTCCTTTAGGTCCCTTTTAAAGCTTTGGTAGGGGTGGGGGGGGTAGTAATTGTCAACTCTTCAAGTTGAAAGCTGATTCAGGGTTTCAAACCAAAATATCGATGATACATTTCCCACACACAGATGTAGCTCAACCCATTGAGTTCCTCTAGCAGATTGTTAATTAATGGCAATAAATATACTGACAGTCTGAAAGATAATATTGCATTAATCCGTATGGTTCCCTTTGTGCCCTGTTCAAGATATCTACAAGTCTTTTGCTTTGGTATTACCCCCCAATAGTAAGATCCACAGAGGTGCTTCTCCTCAAAAAGGCAATATCTACCATCCACCACCAGACCCATGGCATCTTTTCACAGCTACCAATTAGGCAAGAGGAACAGAAGCCTGAGACCCCACACCACCAGGTTCAAGAACAGAAATAAGAGATTCTGCATCTGCTGGAAATTTGCGACAACACAAACAATATGCTGCAGGGACTCAGCAAATCAGGCAGGGTCTATGAAGGGGAACGAACAGTTAACATTTTGGGGCACTGTTCCCTCTACATTGTGTGGCGACACAGTCAAACTGAAATGCTCCCATGCACATAGCCATTTTGTTGCCATGCAGATAGAATAAAGCCAAGCGAGAAAAAGTTCACAAAATGTGAAAGATTTTCTTTGCTGCACTGAATGTCATTATACCCTTCAATTAATAAATAAAAACAAAAGCATTCAATTTTCATTCTAAATATTCGTAGTATGCACATTACGAAAAAGATATTTAAAGCTCTGCACATTTTCAGGCAATGTAAATTTTTCTGCTCAGAGCAATGAAAAAAAAATTAAGAGGGAATGTTGTTTTGGACTAGAAAGGAAAGGGGACAAAGCCAGATTGAAAAGTTAAAGGAAGATTGAGAAGCATAATTTGACAGGTAATGTATGTCCGTGATGCTGATACAAGTAAATTCTTCATTGAGTATGACAATAAATTTGATTCTGATTTTGAGGTACATCACTCTTCTACTTCGGCAGAAATGTCACTGGCTTAATGGCATGACAATTCAAATGCGCAGGAAATAAGAAGTTGCAAAGAGTAGTGGACTCAGCCCAATATATCACGGACACATCCTTCCCCACCATCGAAAGGATCAATGAAGCACTGCCTCGAAAAGGCAACATCTACCGTAAAGATTCCTCCATCTGGGCCATGCAATCTTCTTGCAGCCAGTACAGGGCAGGAGGTACAAAAGCCTGAAGTCCCACACCACCAGGTTCAAGAGTAGCTACTTCCCTCTCAGTTCTTCATTCAAATGGCAGCACAACCCTAACTCAAGTTCAAATTCAGTTTATTGTCATTCAATGGTACAGGTACACAACCAAATGAAACAACATTCCTCTGACCAAGGTGCTCAACACTGCACATTTAAGACACACACACACACAAACACATAAAGTAATATAACCACAAACAAATTAAGCAACACTAAGGGCACTTTACACAATGGACTTAATGGGTTATTTTTTCAGTCCTAAATTGCATTCTTTCTTGTTTTCTTGTTTCTCTAATGATATGTGCTTGTGATGCTGATGCAGGCTGAGTTTTTCTTTGCTTTGTGCATATAAACATGACAGTATTTCTCCAGCTGAGTGCTGTGATTCCAGCACTCTACTGTACATTGGTATGCTTGCATTGTTCCCCCCGTTCTGCCCCTCTTTGCACTCCTGTAACTGTAAACTGAACGTGGAGCAGACGATCCATGCCAATCCACCAATCAATTGGCTTCAATGCCTGGCAATCAACACACAGCAGTTTAATCTTCAGCCAATCGGCTCCCAGCCCACGCGTCCCCCACCGTCAATCAAAGCGAACCCTGCCCCTTTAGCGTTACCCAGTACGCGCGCGTGTTGCCGGCCCTCCTTTGCACTCACTTTCCCGCAGCCCTCGGGCTGGTATAAGCCATGAAGTCAGCGGCGACCGATGGCTTCTAATAATTTCTGGTAAAAACCGCCGGCCGGAAGCCCAAAGAGACGGTAGTGTCGTTAGTGTCCGGTAAACCGGCAACAAAAACCGCGTTGCCGATTGCACCGCCATCTTCCAAGGGTAGGTGAACAATTCCGTCCCGCCCCTTCCGCTTCCGCCTGCACCATTGTACGTCAATCAAATCCTAAATCTATACTAGTGATCCTTGGACGTTAGATTCTACAGATGCTGGGAAGGAGGATAACTAGAAGGTGATAGGTGATGCCAGGAGGTGGGGTCTAGCTGGAAGGTGATAGGTGATGCCAGGAGGTGGGGGCTAGCTAGAAGGTGATAGATGATGCCAGGAGGTGGGGGGCTAGCTACAAGGTGATAGGTGATGCCAGGAGGTGAGGGGCTAGCTACAAGGTGATAGATGATGCCAGGAGGGTGGGAAAGGCTGGAGAAGAACCTAACACAGCCACAGAACCAAACCCAATTAAATTTAAGGCAGCTTTTCTTCATCAAAAATTTCCTTCTTAAGGCCACCCTCCGCCACCTCCAGTTTAAATTCCATGTGGAATATTTTGGAGGATCAAGAACCAATAAAGAATCTGATAGGAGAGGAGAGTGGACCAGAGAAGGAAGAGGGGACCCAGAGGGAAGTAATAGGCAGGTGAGAAGAAGTAAAAGGTCAGAGTGGGGAATAAAGGAAGGAGAAATTGATATTTATGCTATCAGGTTGGAGAGGGTATCTAAATGGATGAGGTGTTGCTCCTCCACACTGGGGTTGGCCTCATATTGGCACAAGAGAAGGCCACGGACCAACACATCGGAATGGGAATGGGAATCAGAATTAAAATGTTTGGCCACCAGCAAGATGGTGTGGAGGAGCTCGACAAAGAGGCCCCCCAATTTACGATGGGTAGCACAGAACATTCTGCATGATCTGCAGGAGAAGGGGACAGTATAACCTGTGGAATAGTTCCCAAACAGACTACCAAAGCCATTTGCAGAATGCCTCATGTCAGAACTTACAAACAAACACCAGAACTTCACTTGGTGGCAGAGAGAGGTCGAAAGATTCCTGCACAGTTAGCGCTGCACACCTGATGGACACTGCCCTAGAGGTGGTTGTGGTGAAGATGAGACAAACATCCACCTTTTTATCTGATCCCACCACCTTTCCCAGCAGAGTTGTGGATTTCAACCACTCTGTGAAGAAAACATTCTCCTCAAATCCACCTTAAAGCTGATTCCTCTCATTTTAAACCTATATCCTCATGCTTTTGATACTCCTACCATGGAAAGAGAGTCCTGACTGCCCTATCCTTGCTTCTTATAATTTTATATGGCTCTCTCAGGTCTTAACTGTAGAAAAATAAGCTAAACCTATGAAAACTCTCTTGTTGATTGAAATCCTCCACTCAAGGCAACTTCCCCCAAACCCTCCACAGCGTAACCATATCTTTCCTATAGTATGGTGACCAAGCACAGTCTAATGGTAGTTTGTAAGGTTGCAACATAGTGTTCCAACTTTCATATTCTCTGTCCTAACCTATGAGGGTAAACATGTTATATTGCTTTCTTCACCAGCCTATCTACCTGTATTGCCAGTCTCAGGGAACAGAGACCAGCTCATTTGTGCCATTGTCCCACAGTAGAACATCACACAGAATAGCACAGCACAGTAACTTTCAGCCCTTGATGCCTGCGCCAAGCCCAATACTCATTTATTTTTGGGATATGCTGGTTGTTAGCAATTACTCTGTCTCTGAATAGAATAGCTTGATATATTATTTGAGAGTCAGACCACATTGGTGGATCTGGAATCATATTTTGGTCAGAATGGGTGAGGATGGTAGATCTCCTCTTCTGAAGGACATTGGTAAGCTTGATGGGTTTTAATAAAAGTCTGATGGTTTCATGACAATGATTATGGGCTCTTTTCTTCAGTTAAAGATGAACATCTAAACTTATATTTTTGCTGTGATGGACTTAAATTCAAGCTTCCAACAACTTAACCATTCTGTTAGGACTGCAGGAAATATGTGAACATAGTGATTAAGTAAGTGAATTGATAGCCAGAGTTCTCAACCTTTGATTCAGATATGATCAAGGATGCCAACACCCTTGAACAGAAAATCCTACATAAAGTAATGGATACGGCCCAGTCCATCACAGGGCAAGCCCTCCCCACCATTGAGAGCATCTGCATGAACTGCTGTCACAGGAAAGTAGCATCCATCATCAGGAACGCCCACCTCCTTGGTCATGCTCTCTTCTTGCTACTACCATCCGGAAGAAGGTACAGAAGCCTCAGGGCTCTCACCACCAGGTTGAAGAACAGTTATTACCCCTCAACCATCAGGCTCCTGAACCAGTGAGACAAATTCACTTGCCCCATCACTGTACTGATCCCAAAATCTACGGACTCACTTTCAAGGTCTCTTCATCTCATGTTCTTGATATTCATTGCTTATTTATTTATTATTATTATTTTCTTTTATATTTGCACAGTTTATTGTCTTTTGCACAGTGGCTGCCTATCTTTCATTGATTCTATTATGGTTCTTGGATTTATGCCCACAAGAAAACAAACCTCAGGGTTGTATATGGTGACATATATGTACTTTGATAGTAAATTTCCTTTGAACTTTGAAATCCATCTATTGAATGGTGGCTGGGCAACTTAAATTCAAATCAATAAATAAATCTGCTACTGGTATCTTGGGCTAACATTAGTGGTCACTAATGTTCTGCAGAAAAAGAAGACTGCTCTTCTTGCTTGATCTGACTCAATATCCACCAATATTTTATAAGTGTTTATTCAGGGGATGTGGGTTTCACAAGCTGAACCAGCATGTAATTGCCCATCAGGAAGGAGTGATCAGCTGTTTTCTTGAACCACTGCTGTCTTTGAGTGTAGATTATCCATTGCTGTGGCTCAGTGGGTTGCCTATGCCTTTGTGTCCAGAGGTTGTGGGTTAGATCCCACTCTAGAAAATCTGCATAAAGTCTAGCCCTCATGGAGGTTCTCTTGAATAATGTGCCAAGTTTCAGATAAAATAAGATGGTTGGTATATATAGACTGTACAGGCTAGAATCAGGTTTATTATCACCAGCATGTGTCATGAAGTTTATTAACTTAGCAGCAACAGTTCAATACAATACATAATTTAGAAGAGAAAAAAAACAAAAAATAAGTAAATCAATTACAGTATACATATATTGAATAGATTTTAAAAATGTGCAAAGAACAGAAATACTGTATATTAAAAAAAAAGTGAGGTAGTGTCCAAGGGTTCAATGTCCATTTAGGAATCGGATGGCAGAAGGAAAGAAGCTGTACCTAAATTGCTGAGTGTGTGCCTTCAGGCTTCTGTACCTCCTACCTGATGGTAACAGTGAGAAAAGGGCATGCCCTGGGTGCTGGGGGTCTTTAATAATGCATGCTGCCTTTCTGAGACACTGATCCCTGAAGATGTCCTGGGTACTTTGTAGGCTAGTACCTAAGATGGAGCTGACTAGATTTACAACCTTCTGCAGCTTCTTTCGGTCCTGTGCGGTAGCCGCCCCCCCCCCCCCCATACCAGACAGTGATGCAGCCCATCAGAATGCTCTGCACTGTACATCTATAGAAGTTTTTGAGTGTATTTGTTGACATGACAAATCTCTTCAAACTCCTAATGAAGTCTAGCCACTGTCTTACCTTCTTTATAACTACATTGATATGTTGGGACCAGGTTAGATCCTCAGAGATCTTGACACCCAGGAACTTGAAACTGCTCACTCTTTCTACTTCGGATCCTTCTATGAGGATTGGTATACGTTCCTTCGTCTTACCCCTCCTGAAATCCACAACCACCTCTTTCATTTTACTGATGTTGAGTGCTAGGTTGTTGCTGCGGCACCATTCTACTAGTTGGCATATCTCACTCCTGTACGCCCTCCCGTCACCACCTGAGATTTTACAAAAATGGTTGTATAGTCAGCCAATTAGATAATGATTTTTGAGCTATGCCTAGCCACACAGTCATGTGTATATAGAGAGTAGAGCAGTGGGCTAAGCACACACCTCTGAGGTGCGCCAGTGTTGATTGTCAGCCAGGAGGATATGTTTATCACCAGTCTGCACAGATTGTCGTCTTCCAGTTAGGAAATCAAGGATCCAATTGCAGAGGGAGGTACTGGGGCTCAGGTTCTGCAACTTCTCAATCAGGATTTTGGGAATGACGGTATTAAGTGCTGGGCTATAGTCGATGAACAACATCTGACATATTCCATTCCGGACTATTGCAAATTATACAAGTAAGCAGGAGAAATTCAAGTGTTGAATCTGATGTTGCATTGCAAATGGAGGGATAGAGTTCATGTGCACGGAGATGAGATTAGTTTCATTTGACTTCATGGTTAGCATAAACATCATGGGCCAAAGGGCCTGTTCTTGTGCTATACTGTTCTGTTTCCTACGTTGTATGATATAATAGCACATAAACTTCAGATGTCGGTCTTAAGATGCTTTGGGATATCTCTTGGCTTGTGGTAAAAGAGCCATATGTCATATTTCACATTTCCTCTCAACCTGATGTGTTTCAATTATATGCTTCAAGAACATTCACTTCATTGGTGATACAATTCAATGAGGGGGAGCAATGTAAATTTGACTACAGCCTCAGAGCCTCGGGGAAATTAAAATGAAAATTAAATTCAGCAGAGTAACTGAAGGACCCCTCTCCTCCCATGTGTGAGACGCAGATCAAGCATAGAAGTAATGTTTCCTCCATACTGTTTCTGTATCACCTGGCAAAACACAAAACACACACACAAAGACACGGCCCTTTTGAGGAAGAGAATTGGAATTAATAAATAAAGTTAGGTGCCAAACATAGTCATGCCTCACTTGAGTCTAAAGGTGTATTTTAACTCTAAAATTACTTAGTCCATCAGCTTTGTCTTTACTGCACAGAGACTTGATTCCCGTGACATGCTCTGCTTAGGTGGATTAAGACTGCTATATAAGATTATCCTAACCCACAATGGTTTCCTTCTTTCTCAGAACGATGGACTGAAACAAAAAGTGTAGGATTACCCAACAATCAAAGCCAGCTTAAGCTAAAGACACAGAACATTAATTCCTGCAAAAGTACTTCACATTGCTGTTCTTGGTAAGAGACAGACCACACTTGGAGAATCCAATAAATCACAAGACGGGTGGTGAGGGACGAGGGCAGTGGAATATATCAAAGTGTCAGGACATGTGTTACAATACTACAGAGGATTTGTTTTGGACTTTTATGTACAGAATGATCTCCGACATTCTATTAATAAAATTAAAATCTCTGTTTTAAATCACACCTCATGGAGATTCTTCTTTGAAAGGATGTGATGTTTAACATTAATGGTATTGGAATCATAAAGTCATAGAACTTTACCACACAGAATCAGGCCCTTTGGCTCATCTTACTAATGCCAACCAAATTGCCTACCATAGCTAGTCTCATGTCATAAACCCATTTATGTATTTATATATTCTTTCCACTCTGGTTATAGTATTATTTCTACGCCTTAATGCTTTAAAATGATTCCTGTTTCCTAATAGTATCCTTACTCTCTGTGGGTTGAGGAGAGGGTTCTTTCCTTCAAAGTGCAAAGTAATAACGTGTTTCATTTCTAACTGGAGGCCAAAATTCTAAAAGTTCAAAGTAAATGTATTATCAAAATACACATATGTCACTCTATACAACCCTGAAATTCATTTTCCTGCAGGCATACTCAGCAAATCTGTAGAATAGAATATAACAGGATCAATGAAAGGTCAAACAGAGTGCAGAAGACAATGAACTATGCAAATGCAAACATAAATAAATAGCAAGAACAAGGTTCTTATTACTACCTACCATTTCATGTCATGAAGTCATGTAGCTTGGAACCAGGCCCTTGGGCCAACCAGGTCCGAACTATCGACCAAACATGCATTTACACTAATCCAATTTTTTTTCCAATCAAATTCAATCAGATTCTGCCATTCACCTACATTAGGGGAATTTACTATGACCAACTGACCTGACAACCTGCACATGTATGGGATGTGGGAGGAAATTGGAGCACCAAGAGGAAATCTATGCAGTTATAGGGGGAACATACAAACTGCACACAGACAGGGCCAGAGGGAGGTCTGGGTTGAACCCACAGCTCTGAAGCTGTGAGGTTCAATCCAGACTAATATTAGCTAAACCATTGTGTGTAATGCCAGTTTAAAGTGAAAGAAATGTTCTTGTTTCTAAAGTTTGAAAATAGATATAGTTGTGTTTTCTGATTGACATATTAAATGCCAAGTTATTCCCAGAGGGGCACAGGTAGGTGAAAGGTTACAGTCTTTTTTTCTGAGGTAGAGAGGTCTAAAACTCAGCATTAGCGTTTGTGTAAGGTGAGAGGGAAAAGATTTAATGCAGTTCTGAAGGGCAAATTTTTCACACAGAGGGTAATGGGTATGTGGAGGGAGGGAAGTGGTAGATAGGGGAGTAACTACAATGCTTAAAATACATTTGGACAGGTTCATGGACAGAAGGGGTTTAGAGGGAAAAAGTCCAAACACAGACAAATGGAATGAGCTCAGATAGGCAACTTGGTTGGTGTGGCCAAATGGGGCCTGTTTCCATGAAGAACTCTATGATCTGACTCACAAGAGTGGTTAAACAAAACTTTTCTCCTTAAGAGCAGAACAAAAGCAGTGGATGTCTAATGAGGAGTTTTAATGGCAGAAAGAATTTACTGGTGGTGGGAATGCCTGAAACACCATTTGTGGGACAGAAAGAGCTAAAATTACATATCTACTGACAATTTCAGAACAATGGCAAGACCCTTAATAGTATTCATGTAGAGAAGGGGCCATGGGGTCCAAGTCTATAACTCGCTGAAAGTGGTTATACAAGTCGATACAGGGGTCAAAATATGTCATGTGTGCCTTTATTAGTCAAGGCAATGAGTCCAAGAATAGATAAAATTAGATTCTTGATTGGTCAGGGCTTGAAGGGATATGGGAAGAAGGCAAGAGATTGGGACTGAGAGGAAAATTGGACCAGTCATGATGAAATGGCAGAGCAGACCCAATGGGCCAAATGGACTAATTCTGCTCCTAGTTGTCCTATGGTCTAAACTATGTTGCAGCTTTCTGAATTTCTAGTTAGGCCACATCAGTATTGTATTCTTTTCACGTGACTCCATTGTAAGAAGGACATGGAGGCTTTGGAGAGGGTGCAGAAGAGATTCACTAGGATACTCTCTAAATGAGAAGGCATGTGCTATGAGGAAAGGCTGGATAAACTTGGATTGTTTTTTCACTAGAGTGGCAGAAGCCAAGGGCAAACCTGATGGAAGTTTTTAAGATTATGAAAGGCGTAGATAGACAGCTGGTATCTGTTCTCCAGGGTTGAACTGTCTAATACTAAAAAGCATGCATTTAAGGTGAAAGGGGATAAGTTCTAAAGAGATGAGTAGGGTATGGTTTTATATGGAGATGAGTGGGTGCCTAGAAAGTGCTGCCTATGGTGGTAGTGGAGACAATATGATGGAGGTGTTTAAGGTTCTCTTGGGTAGGCACATGAATGTAGTGTATATAAAGAGGAGAGATATGGTCATTGTGCAGGCAGAAGGGATTAGTTAATTGCTAGTTTAATTAGTTCAGCTCAATATCGTGGGCTGAAGTGCCTGTTCCTGTATTCTACTGTTGCATGTTCTATATCCAGTGGCAGGAGGTTGGTATGTTAGTGAAAATACTCAAAGGAATCAAAAATGAATATATATTTTTACACAGAATCATACAAAGCTAAGCATGGAGACTGGCCTTTTAGTCTTCCCAGTCCTATAATGCTGCTCTCAAATTTTCTGCCACTTCCAGTCCAGACTGGTACTTTCACCTCTTGTGAGAGATCACCCTCCCCTCTATTCATTTCTGTAGTTGGAATTTGTTCTGCATTCCCTGACTGAATTTATTACCGACTGCATGATGTATTACCTCTTGTTTCAGACTGTCTCAGAAGTTTAAATGTTTTTTCTATTCATTCTAGAGTGAAAAGAATCCAGCTTGTTTTGCCTTCCCTCAGTTCTAGTACCTCTCTTGCAGTTTTATTTTTGTCCCCACATCTTTTATTTTGCAGAACAGTGACCAGAACCGTCCACAGCACTGCACATGTTGTTTACCCAGGATGCTATGCTAGTAAAGTAACTTCACCACACAGTATACACAGAAACAACCCTGTGTGCCCCATAAGCTACGGGCTGAAGGCTACAAACACCAGTTACTAAAGGAGAGAGAGAGAGAGAGAGAGAAAGCTGTAATTGCAGTCGTGTGGAGGCCATTGGTTTTTAACCAGTTGTGGTGTAGAGGTAGGCAATCTTGTTCGACTAACTACACCATACTGCTGGAAAGAGTTAGCAGATTTCAGTTGCTGCTGCCTAGCCATTGTTCTAATAATAGGTCTCAGTCTTTGGGCTGACTTGATGTCAAGCCCAGACTATAAATTTGAAATATATGTACTACTTGATCCATGTACTGTAGGTCCACAGCATGCACTGAGTGTAATCTTCTCTGCCAAGTTGGCAGACTTTCACCCTGTCTGCCTTAAGAAAGTTGCTATGTTTTTACAGAGAATCTCCTGAAGAATCCCAAAGAACTTTACTGCCTTTGAAGTACTTCCTCACGTGAACTCTGTGCTGCAATGGGCGAAATACAGTGCTCAGTTTGTCCCCAACAATTTCCCACAAACTGTCTACTTTGGCGATGTGGAGGAGCAGTAAATAGAGACAAAGAGAACTTCCAATCTCTGGAAGATCAAAGGCAGAAACTTGGAGATGAGAAACAGTCCTTTCATTGTCAAATTCAATGTCAGTCCAGGCTGAGGTACAGAATGGTATCCTGTTTCTAAACAATGTATGGGTTACCTTAAATGTGAATCAACCCACTTTGGTAAAAGATGAAAAACAATAAGTTCATTTTGGAGCAATCCAGGTTCAATCTCAATCTCAGAGGTTGTCTGTGTGGAGTTTGCACATTCTCCCTGAGTTTTATCCCATGATATTGAAGAAACGTTTCCAAGTCAGGATAGTGTGGCATCTTATGCACGCTGTGCCCCTATGCTTTTGGTGCCTTTGTCCTGGTTGGTGAAGATCGTGATTTTGGAAGGTGCTGCCTGAGAAATCTTGGTGAGTTGCTGCAGTGCATCCAGTAGATGGTACAACCTGCTGCTACGTTGTGTCAGGGTTGGAGTGAATAAATGGCTGTAGATTGGGTGCCAATCTAGTGGGCTACTATACGTCTTGTATGATGTCGAGTTTATTGAGTGTCGAAGTTAAAGAGGGATGGCACAGTGGTAATACCAATTAATTAGTAATCCCTCTCCTCTCCTGCCTTTGTCCTGGTTGATGAAGATCGTGATTTTGGAAGGTGCTGCCTGAGAAATCTTGGTGAGTTGCTGCAGTGCATCCAGTAGATGGTACAACCTGCTGCTACGTTGTGTCAGGGTTGGAGTGAATAAATGGCTGTAGATTGGGTGCCAATCTAGTGGGCTACTATACGTCTTGTATGATGTCGAGTTTATTGAGTGTCGAAGTTAAAGAGGGATGGCACAGTGGTAATACCAATTAATTAGTAATCCCTCCCCTCCCCTCCCCTCCCCTCCCCTCCCCTCCCCTCCCCTCTCCTCCCCTCTCCTCCCCTCCCCTCCCCTCTCCTCTCCTCTCCTCTCCTCTCCTCTCCTCTCCTCTCCTCTCCTCTCCTCTCCTCTCCTCTCCTCCCCTCCCCTCCCCTCCCCTCCCCTCCCCTCCCCTCTCCTCTCCTCTCCTCCCCTCCCCTCCCGTCTCCCCTCTCTCCTCTCTCCTCTCCCCCCTCTCCTCTCTCCTCTCCCCCCTCTCCACACAAGGGGTTAAAAAGTTGACGTCCAAGTAAACTGCAATCATTATATCTCTATTCTCAGCCCCACCTTACCACCACCACTAACATCCACCAGCTCCCAACGTCCCCCACCACTAACCAACACCAACGACACTTTCCCCACCTTACAGCCGCCTACCATCCCCCCCCACCACCACCTCCCCCAGCCCCAATCCTTCAATCTAACATCTAATATATAGTGGGAAATGCTATTTTTAATGAGCTCTTTTATTGTGCCTCTGTTATTGTTACTTAATTTAATGCAATGATGTGGGAATATAAGGGATCTATCTGCCTGAAAGATGACAGAGGCTTGATCATAATCAGGTGCTGAAAGTGCATGGTTAGTTTCTGTCTGCTTGTTGACTTGCCTCTGGGTCAATTTTCCAGGCCTTTTATTGAGTCATTGAAACTGTTGTGCAAAACTAGGTCATTTAGCCCATAGTGCCGATGTTCGTCCTCGTGCTTAATCCATCAATTCTGTATTTTGGCTTTACCCTCTCCTCTTTACACCACCCTCTTTTAAAATTATGTATGGAAACCGCTTCCCTCGCCTTTCCTGACAGAGCATTCCTGATCCTGTCAACAGCTGAGGTGGTGTTGCAGCCCAGGACTCTGCCAACAGTTAAGAAGGACCTGGGTAAGCACTTGAATTTCCAGAGAAATGGATTCGTAGAAGTGTACCAGAAACATGCCTGTTTGGCCCTCCTCATCCGTGCCAATCATGATACCTATCTACACTAATCCCTTTTACCTACATTGTCACTCAAAGCCTTTCCTGTCCCTTAACAGAGTGGTGGGCGCCTGGAATGCACTGACAAGGGTGTGGTTGTGGAGGCAGATATGATTGTGGCGTTTTAAAAGGCTCTTAGATAGGCATGTGAATATAAAGAGAACAAAACATGTGCAGGCAGAAGGGATTAGGTGTCATTATCCTAAGAAGATTGACAAAACGTCATGGGCCAAAGGGTCTGTTCCTATGCTGTACTATGTTCTATGTTCTCATGTGGTGGCCTGAACTGTACATAATACTCTAAAGTGCAGTCCAACCAATATTTTGGATAACTGCAATCTGGCATCGCAGTGTATACCAAATGCCTTTTACACTGCTCTATTCACCACGCTGCCATTTCAGAGTTCACAGTAAATTTTGTTATTGAGGTACATATAGGTCATTTTCCTTGAGGTTCATTTTCCTGCAGGCATACTCAGCAAATCTATAGATTAGTAACTATACCGGGATCAGTGAAAGATCAACTAGAGTGCAGAAGACAACAAACTGTGCAAATGCAAATATAACTAAAGAGCAATAAATAACAAGATGACGAGTCTTTAAAGTGAGGTCATTGGTTATGGGAACATCTCAATGGATGGGCAAGTGAGTGTAGCTATCCCCTTTGTTCAAGAGTCTGATGGTTGAGGGGTAGTAACTGCTCTTGAACCTGGTGGTGCGAGTCCTGAGGCACTTGTACCTTCTACCTGATGGCAGCAGCGAGAAAAGAGCATGACCTGGGTGGTGGCCATCTCTGATGATGGATGCTGCTTTCCTACTACAACGTTTCAATGGTTGGGAGGGCTTTACCCATGATGTACTATGCCATATCCACTACCTTTTGTAGGGTTTTCTGTTCAAAGGCATTGGTGTTTGCATACCAGGCTGTGATGCAACCAGTCAATACACTCTCCAAAACTCATTTGTAGAAGTTTGTCAGTTTTTGATGACGTGCCGAATCTCCATTGACTCCTAAGGTGCTGTTGTGCTTTCCAAGCAATTGCATTTGTAGGTCATCTGAAATAGTAACACCAAAGAACATAAAGTTGCTGACCCTCTCCATTTCTGATCCTCCAATGAATACTAGAGCATGTACCTCTGGTTTCCCTCTCCTGAAGTCTACAATCAGTTCCTTGGTCTGGCTGACACTGAGTGAGAGGTTGTTGTTCAGACACCACTCAGCCAGATTTTCAATCAGCCTCCTGTATGCCGATTCATCACCACCTTTGATTTGGCCCACAACAGTGGTGTCATCAGCAAGCTTAAATGTAGTACTAGACCTGTGCTTAGCCACACAGTCATTAGTGATAAAGCAAGTAGAGCAGGAGGCGAAGTACACAGTCCTGTGATCTGCCTGTGCTGATGAAACATGTGGAGGAGATGTTGTATTGATAATGTGCATACTGATATATGCATGTTAGCTGTCCAGATATTCCAGAGTTGAGGGAAGAGCCAATGAGGTGGCATCTGCTGTGGACTTGTTGCTCCAGTAGGCAAATTGGAGTGGATCCAAGTTGCTTCTCAAGCAAGCGTGGTAATGTTTCATCACCAACCCCTCAAAACACTTCATCACTGTGGATGTAAGTGCAATTGGGCAATTGTCATTGAGGTGGGTCATATGCTCTTCTTGGGCA